>NC_142363.1:9704921-10035546 GCF_059441175.1 Urocampus carinirostris
CTGTCGCAGCCATCGAAGATACAGCCGGGGCCACCGCCATACAGCACACCGCCACAGAGCGCACTCTAAATCCTACAGCCGCTCACCATCGCGGGACAGGTATCATGGGAAACGTCGATGCTCAAGTTCCAGGTCTCGCTCCAGGTCTCGCTCAAGGTCTTCATTTGCTGGAAGAAGATACAACCAGGCTCGCTATGGTTTTAACAGATTTCCCAGATCACCATACAGGTCATATAGAAGCCCCTCAAGGTCCTCAGGAAGTTCCATCAGTTTGAGCTTGGAAGGTAATTTAAGCAAGCAAACTTTCTTGAATGCCTCCATCCTGTTAACCATGTTACAGACTACCATATTTTCCAGGCTATAGGGTGCACCTAAATTCAACTGTGTTTTTTAATAATGATTGATCAATTGAGAAAGAACGCTGACCAAAATCACGAAAAATTTTATGCAACAGGAATCAGAGGATTGAGTCTTAATCCTTAGACTACCAATGATACAAGCTACATGATAATGTGAAATTGTGCATTCTGATTGGTTTAACATTCTCTCCACTTCACCAACGAATGTTAGAGAATGTTGAAAGTAGTCTTTGAATAAAATACTAAACAAACTCGCACACCGTTATTGATGCACATGTTTGAATGAGTGGATAAACCGTTAGACCAATTTGAGTGGAGAACAAAATTCACTATGTAAATCTGTGCTTCTGGCACTGTGAGTAAAAATAGTGTTATGAGATTTATCTCCTTTTCATATGTCATCTGTATCACTGGTGGCCTTGTGGTAGTTGGTGCTCTCATCGCCACAACTCAGGTTCGATTGCATATGATAGGCGATTGTGGTCTGCGACACTTATTGACCAATCGTACATGATTCTGTACATATGCTGCTCTTGCTGTAGTCTCAATTTCATATGCCTTAAGGCAAAATACTATTTTCGGGATGGTGTTCCTTATAGTGCGGAAAATACTTAACATACCTACAAATCCACGTTTTTCTTTTTCTCTCCCCTTAGATAAAAGGGAACTTCTGCAAGCTGCAAAAGCCAATGCCATGAAGCTGTTTGGTGTGGAGAATTTGCCACTTCCAGAAAGTGTTAAACCCATCTTACTTGAACAAGGGGAGAAGCCTCAGTATGAGCTACCTGGGGTGAGCCCAAACCCGCAAAAGACTTCGCCAGAGGTGGGTGTCAGCTCCATTAAGTGTAGTACTTGATTGTGATTGGTCAGGGCATTATGTCGCGGTTATTAACAGGACAGTTCACACTGCAGGCCTTAGGCTATTTCCTGTCCTTATTTACACCACCCCCCCAACCCACGTGCAATTTAAATTCCAATTTATAGAAAATTTTATTCCATTGACTAACCTGTGGCTTTGTAAGCCTGGAGATAGAATCCACACCTCGATGCACAGGGCATAATACAATAAGAACATATATAGAGAACTCGGTGCTCATTAAATTCTGTCAAACATGTTTAATGCAAAGATGCTTTTATCTTAAATGCATGCACTCGAGGATAAAAAAAAATAAGATTTTTAAATGATGGAAATAACATAATCGATGAGAAGCGCCCATCTAAGGTCGTATTCATAAAGTTTAAGAATACAAGAGCCACATGATATGTTACCTGTAATTTACCAAGCCCCCCCATACTTCGTTTATTATTTATGTTTTAGTTTACTTTTTACCCAAATCCATTGCTTTAACAAGCGTGTTGCGTCCAATAAAAATCATATGAATTAATAAGCCTTTTAGAAAATCTAAGTCAAGTCATGTTTATTTGTATGGCCCTTTATCGCAAGAAGTTTCTAAGGGCTGAACAAACAACTATATTTTAATACTACTACCATATTAGCTATAATAACTCTCTATGAAAACAACCCCAAGTTTAATGCAGCGCATCCTGTGGAGATCGATGCTCCCCGTGACTGCTCTATCACTTGACATGCGATCCCATTTGATGATAAGAAAAAGTGGATCATGGATTCCTTTGGATGTGAACCATTAGCATGGCGTAGGCTAGTGGCTAGCATAGCCCTGTGTAACACTGCGGTGGAAGCCAATTGTATTCATTTTGCTCAAGAAAGATATGGGTGTAACATCGTTTTTGTACCATCAATTTTTGAAACCCTCTCCTAACACCTACAGTGTGAACATGGCCTTAAAACTTGAGTAAATTGGCTTTATGTATTGCCACAGGGGTAGAAAATGAGCTGTTTGATCAGCAGTTAATGTATAAAGTGTGAGTAAATAGTGATTGATTTTCTATTGGATACACCAAATTAAAATGCAAATCATAAGCAACCATCATCTAGGGCTGCAACTAACGATTTTTTTTTTAAACAATTGATGAACCGGTCGCTTATTTTTTTTTTTTGATAAATCGATCTTTTTTACTCAAATATTGGAGTTTTGGTTGGATAGAAAACCAGTGCACTAAACATAAGATCATTCTGTAAGATTAAACAATAAAAGTGTTTGTAAAATAGCTCAACAATGAATAAAAATATCGCGCAAATGAATGTTTTACATCAAGGTATTTTTTTTAATGTAACAGTCTCAAGGCACCCCCTTTCTGACCAAAGTGCTACTATAGCTGTTGCCAGACATTGCATAACAAAATTTTGTTTAGAGTCGTAGTACTATACGCATTTCCCCTCGTCATCCCGACAAAGTTCAATGCAGTCAGTTACGTTGAATCAATGTGCTGAGTAGTGCATAAATCGCGTGACACAACCGGTTGCTAATGAAATTCGTTGTAAACACTTAATCGTTTTTTACCAATTCGTTGTTGCAGCCCTACAACTGTCCTCTTTGAGATGTGTAAGGAAACACAATTCTTAGGCATTGTATTCAGAATCCTGTTTGTGATGTCAATTTTTCTATCTTGACCCTATGGAACCTTGAGGGAATGCACATACTTTCTGTATTTATTCCTGTCTTCATAGATAACATGACAGTGGTCTGCACTCACCGGCACCTGGGAATTAAAGGCTGTCATGTGACTCGGGTGACAACAATAAGTTTGCGGGAAAGGTTGAAAAACGATTCTTGTCCTGCACACACTACGTTGTCTATTTTGTACTTTGAATGGCACACATGTAAATTAAAGCGCACATAACTATACACATATAACCAAGCAAATTCCAGGAGATATGCTGCGTTTTCCAGGCCGCATTGTGTTGACATGACAAATGTATCTATGGTTTGCAGTTGAAATGGGTCATCGTTATTTAGCGGGACCCACGGCTTGCTGACGGAGCAAGAGCACGTGCTTTATAATGACAATTCCTGTCGAGAGAACTAGTACCAGATGAAGAAGTCGTCTCCGTATGCCAAAGATAAGTTGGTACATGAGGCGTCTGCCCAGGAAATGGTTGTAAAAACAGTGAGACTTGATGTGCATGTGCTTTCATGTGCTAACTTTTAAAGTATTGTCAGAAGCTAGATTGAGTCAATGAAGTAAGAGCAGAAAGAGAAGTTTGGCGCCCCTTCTACTCAAGTCTTACTGGTTGTGCTATTGTTTTTTCGAAACAGAACAACGAGGGGGAGCTCGATATCACCTGCCCTATGACGGCGGCAAAAACGAAACCCATCACTTTCAGCATCAAAGTAAGTGACCACATTTGAGTTTTGACTTTGAACCTTTTGATTAGTGAAATTACATTTTTAAAAGAGGGAAGTGTATTTTCTATTTCATCATTTATTTAAATCCTGAGCATGTCAGTGAAGCAATTAAGCGTTACTTAAAAGTATTTACTTCATTTGAAATCTAATTCAGTTACCTCCAAGATTAATGACACCAAAAAGTAGCGCTTTTCTCAGTAAATTACTCTCTTGTTACAAAATGCCCTATACACTCTCATTGAAGGCAAACATGCGCGTATATAATCCAAACCCCGGATTTCAGCATTTTATTTCACAGTTCTAAAACAGGCTGTATTCAGTTGTTGTGCTTTGTATGTATAAACAAACCCACCTTTAAGGAAATGAGGGTTGTTTTTGGCATAAGTAATGTTTATCTATTCAGCAATCTTCTATCTATCTACCTTGGTCACATCCCTCAAAAGGGATGACCGACAGCAAGACAAACGCATAGAATAACAAATAAAATAAAAAGGGGAAAAAGTAGCAAAAAACGCACACAAACATTTTTGGGCCATGACGCACCCAAACATTTTAGGCACCTCGGCACACAAGTTGGTCATGCTTTCGTCTCTCATCCAGCAGTCTTAAGATACAAAATTTACGACATGCATTTAATATGCAGTGTAGTAACGACAGTTGTTTACAAAACTGTGAATAGTAATTGTGTTCCATGAACTCACCCCTTTCAATAGTCTTTATTGTCGTTATACAAAAGTACAACGGAATTAGGGGGCTTCTCTTATGTACAGCTGCACTATAGCCTTGGGTGATCCTCAGATTAAGCCAGTTCTGATGACTAAAATAGAGCAATTACAAATGTAGTTCTTGTAGTGCTTTCGTCCCAACGCTGCTATTGTTATAAGAAAACGAAGTGTTAATCTTCCCCCCCCCCCCCCCACTTTTGTGTATTCTCCCTACAGAATAGCGTGGCAAAACCAAGCGCGGTGGCTCAATCTTCTCCAAAGGTAACGGCCACAGTGGAGCCCTATGACAGCAGCAAGCCTTACGGCCACTGGGTCCCAGTCATGTCCGGCAGGTCGGCCAGGGCACACAGACACGGGCGCAACAAGTCCCATTAGGATGGTTGCCCGACAACCAAAAGGCCACTGTAAATATCTTGTACATATACGTTCAGTCATCTCATCGTGACCTTTTTTCCAGATGATTTGAAATGGAGGAAGTGGAGATATCAGTCAGGTGGGATTATTTCTCTCCCCATGTTCTGTGTATTTGACATTCAAATAAAGTATGTTGATTAAAAGGAAACCACCGTCTTTTCTTTTCAAAAATTTTTTCATTTGTAATTTTTTTCACTTGGTGATGAACAGTATTCAGGGATCAGAATTTTCCGCGGATCCGCGGATTTCCGCTGTTTTTGAACCGCAAAGGCATTCCGACTTTTTCACTTTTTCTCTTGCGTAGCAAACTAATTCAAAATCCGACTGTCTCACTCTTTCCTTTATTGCTCTGGCGCACCCTGGCGGCCGTTAGAAAAATTGGCCGCATTGTCGCACAAGCTGCAGGGACTGAACTGCATTTGAACTTATCTTGCAGTATTTACAAAAAAAAATCAGTTATGTGGGCAAATTATTTTAATCTTCTAAAAATGTTACTTAAATGATAAATATAAGCATGGTTTTGGACAAGTAAATTGCCTAAAACCCAGGTTTTTTTTTTGGGGGGGGGGGGAGTGGCGGCGGTGGTGGGGGGGGCTCCGCCCTGGTTTATTCCTGGATGCTGGCTATTTCAGCTGAAAATGAAAATCTCCATTCTGATCCCTGAGTATTATTTAAATGGGATAATTGGTCTGTTATTCCTGGTTCGTACGAGTACCTGGAATTCTTTAATGCTTGAAATGTAATCAAGGATTTAAAACTGCTTGAATTTCAGGTGAAGTGTATGTAAATTCTTGTAATTGTTGCTGTGTCAGCTTAAAAATGCTCAGGTGGTTTTCCTTTGCCGCTGCATTTCTCTCCTCGAGATCAATGGCAGCTAATTAAGTTTGTCTGGTCGTGTCCTATGAAGCAACATTTCCCTCAACAACTGAACCGGACACAGAAATAAGGATTAGGAATTGATTATGTACTCGTATGGGCCTTGCAAATAAAGGAAGCGTTTTCCTGGGGTAAATTGTAATAGGAAGAACTTTCTGCTACTGAGAATTAACAGTTAGCTACACATTTTACCATCATTTCACCTAACACTTATATCGAGAGAACTTAGTTTAAAAAATTATCTACAAGCATTGTTCAGATTCGCAAATATTCATGTTTACTCAAGAACTACGTTCTGGATAAATACACAGGCATATGGTCATCGGAGATATACCTGTGGATCTGCTAATCGCATGATTCATATCGGATTTTCTCTCAATCGTAGTAGAGTGGGCGATGCTTTGAAAATCCTTAAAATGCTTGCATTTGGGCATTAAAAAGGTGGAGTATGAACCCTTGTTATTTGAAAATGACTCAAACCCTAGAAGAAAAAAAACGTGTGTACACTGACTTTTCAGGTACCACGTCTAAAACAGTCCAGGAGGAACTCCTTTATTTTGTGAGCTACAGTGAACACATTTGCTAGTGAATCGCGTCCAAATTTCACATTTTTTCTCGTCGGGTTTTCGTAAATGTAGACCGATTTACCTCTCAGTTCAGGATCTTGTTTTAGGATGACAATCTCTTTTATCTTGGTTAAACAAAGCAAGATACTCTGAAGGTCTTTCATTTCCTGGTATCTGGTACCAAAATTGTCAAGCTCTTGGAGTTGCGCAGTTGAAGAATCTCATCTCCTCAGCCTACAGGTTTTCTCTAATTTTGTCTATCTTCCCTCTATAGTTAGCTTGAATTTTCATCTTCTTTGAATGTATCTTGGGTAAAAGGTTGTATAACCAGTTAAGCATGTCCCCTCCCCAATGCTTCAAGGTGGCTGGGATGGGGTCTAGCACCCTTATTGAGGACAAGTGGCACAGTTAAATCTATTTTTTCTTAACATTGTCTCTTCTTTTTCTTTCTGTTGAAAAGTAAAAAGAAGCAGCAAAAGTGAAGTGACTTTGTTGTTTTTTTTGAGTGAAATAAATGAAATCTTCATCTTGTGTCTGACTACCTATTATTTGTTATTGCAACATCCATTGCAGCCTGGTCATCCTGGAAGGGGGATGACCTCATCTGCAGTCCCTTCTCAAGGTTTCCTCATGTTGAGGTTTTTGAGTTTTTCCTTGCCCTCATGTTGGTTTCAGATCAGGGGATGGTGTGACAATAGTCTTTGCCTTGCAATAATCTGGTCTGTGAAGCCCTTGTGATTAAGGGCGTCACAAATAAACATGACCTGACCACTGCCTGACCGCATAGCAAGGGTATCCTAATACTTGTGCGAACCGCATTAATATTAAATGGACATAATAGGAAGACATTGTGTGATATTTAGCGTCTCCTAGTGGTAAAATAAACCTCGATTAAAAATGATTGATTACCATTAGAAAAAAAAAATGACCTATCATAAAAAATACATTTTTAAATACTTGAGGGTCGAGAAAATTGCCCTAATTTTACAGAGCATGAATCTCACCTAGGAGAAGTAGACATATTTTGTTTATCCATTGTGTGTTTTTGCCTATTTTTTTTTTACCACCCGGCGCTTCTCAGTAAAACACGCTTACCATTAAAGATGGGATGTGTAGTTTGTGAAGTCCTTAAAAAGTAAAATTAGTGTATATATTAAGGATGTGTTAATGCCCAGCTGAGTTTAAAGAGCCCTTATGCTTTATCTTTAAGGATATGACAGTGTGCAGTTTCCTCATGCGTGAGAAGATAAGCAGGACATTGTGGTTTAGCCTAGCCATTAACAATATTCTTAACAGCAAGCAAACAAGAACACGGCTCCATCCAATCCAACATGGCAATCAACAATCAGCAAAACGAAAATGTGGTGCGTGCGTAATGACGTCACTCAACAGAAAACGTCTTACCGCAATTTCACTAGTAAGAGCGCTATAAAATTGACAAATCTTAACAATCTTCCATTGCACATATCTGCTTTTGTTCGGCTTTTATCAGTTTGGTGCGGGAAAAAAACCCCAAAAGAGGAAGAAGTTTT
Source organism: Urocampus carinirostris (assembly GCF_059441175.1). NCBI lineage: Eukaryota > Metazoa > Chordata > Actinopteri > Syngnathiformes > Syngnathidae > Urocampus > Urocampus carinirostris. The sequence goes on from NC_142363.1 coordinate 9,712,663, forward strand.
AAGTGTGTCTAGGAAATAAACGCAAAACACGAGTTACTCTGCTGCTATCTCCTGGCCTAAAGTCGTGATTGCAGGCTTAAGTTTTCAAATGACGCACCTCATTTTAAACCGGCGTTAAAGTGACAGGTTTTACAAGTGTGAACTAGTGCTTTGCATCACCTTTTGATACACATCCCAGAAATTCCCAATTGTACTCAAAAGTGAAACAATTATGTGTATACTGTACGGTGAATAGGACATGGATAAGTACAAGGCTGACCAGTATAAAGACCAGTCTGCTTGATACCTGGAAATCGAATAATGTCGCATCGCCTGTGACTTTGTTGTAATACAAATCTTGTCCACAGAGCGTCGCTGTTTTCTCATATGCGAATTTCCGCCTCACCATGTTTACTGAGCGTTCCCATTACTATTACGTAATACAAAATATTAATATTTCAATAATACTGCGTGCTAACTAAAATGTCGTTTCGAAATGCTATTTTTTTTACAAGTTTGAACTATGAAATGTTCGTGATTCCATTAAAACTCGAGCAACAATACCATCCCAATAAATTCTTACAGGGACTTAGTGTTATTTACCACTGCCTCGTGGTAAAAAAGACTTCATTAAAAAATATGAATTGAATAAGAAAAAATACATAATTTATTCATCCATCCACTATCTGCACCGCTTATCCTCATCTTTGAGGTTAAAACATATTGGACGCATCAGGTTAGCACTGCTCGTTCTATGCGTTTATACTGTCATTGGCGTCGGTTTTAAGAGTATTGTTAATTATTAATTTTACAATTCTAACCATTTTAACATAGTTAGAAGTAAAGCAGCCGAGTCCTGCCATGGCCGGGCATTATACCGGCGGGCGGAGACGTAACTGCGTGAGATTCTTGCTCAAAGATGTTGTGGCAATTTCGGAGGGAATGTCAAGGACGGATTTTATTAACAAGTTTGTTGAAAAGATTCTGAAGTTTAAAAAGGAAGAGGTACATGCTGTCATAAAAATGACTTCTGGCAAAGGCTTTGATGTGAGTTTTGAAACGGCAGCTCTTTATCAAGAGTTTTGGAATCGCTTTGAGGGAGTGAGGTCCCAGTTTTCAGGATTTACAGTGGAGAAGCTGACTGATAATGCTAACAAGATTGTCGTTGTTAGAATGTTTAGTGAAATAATCAGTGCTGATGACGTCTGTTATTGGTTGAGTAGATACTGCTCAGTAAAAGGCCAGGCTATGAAGGTGAGGTGTGAGAAAGGCTATTGGAATGGTGCCTGGAGGGTACCAGTCCAACTACGGCAAGATCCTCAGGGCTTTCAGGGACTGAAACAAATTCCGTCGACTATATTCCTGGGGGAAAACCGTGGCTTTATCCACTATCAAGGGCAACCGAAACTCTGTCGCAAATGTGGTGAGCATGGGCATCTGGCTGAGGTATGTGATCGAATTTTTTGTGGAAAGTGCAGAACAATTGGACATTCCTTTGAGGAATGTAGCAATAGCAGAAAATGCAATCTCTGTGGAGAAACGAATCACCTCTTTAGAAACTGCCCGAATTCGTTTGCTAACAAATTGAAAACTAGGAAGGCAGTTAACAAAGACAACAAAGACAATGAAATGATGTCAGACAACATAGATAATGAAATGAATAAATGTCACAAAGACAATGAAGTGAATAAAGATAACAAAGACAATGAAATTAATAAAGTCATGGAAATACAAAATGAAAATGAACAAGAAATTAATGAAGTTATAGAAATACCCAATGAAGATGAACAGGAAATGAATAAAGTTATGGAAATACCCAATGAAATTGATCAAGAAATGCACAAAGAAATTGGACAAGACAAACAAATTGAAAAAACAGATGTACCTACCAAAACCCCTGGAGCAGAGACCAGAGAATCAAAATTGAAACAGGAAGAACCTGGAAATTCTAATTCGATTTCTCATAAAATACCTGAATTTGGACATGACAAACGAATAGAAAAAGCAACTGCCACTCCGAAAACACATATTAATCAGGAAGGGCCTGGAAGAGAGTTCAAATTAGCAAATTTGTTTGCTACGCCATTGCCGGGATTTGGAGAAGACAAACAAATCGAAAAGGCGAATGACTCTCCAAAAACCCATACGGGCACTGGAAAGAGGAGTAAAAGTAAGACAAAATTGGGAGTGGTGAAAAAACCAGAAACAAAGATAAGAGATTTAGAAGAAAGCCGATTGCCGGTGAATAAGCCCACAAGGGAACTGTATGAAGTTGAGACGGAGGAAGTCGGGGAGGGAAAAAATCTGACCCTTAGTGGGCAAGGAAGTAAGAGACCCCTTGATAGGTCCTCTGGCTCACCCCCTAACCCAGAAAAAAGGGGAAGACCTGGAACCACAGACAGAGAGTCAGAGGGTCCCAGAGTTTTCCCCGGTGAGTCTCAAAATGAGGTACTACTCTTAAGTGATGTGTCTGACACAGGTGACACTCTCGATGATCTCGATGATCACCAAAGAATGGACTCAGATCCCCCGGTTTTGCCTAACTAGTTTAAATACTTTAACAACTATTATGAACATTACATTCTCTACTATCAATGTGAGAAGTGTGAGATCAAAGGTTAAGGCTCACAGTGTTTTATCGATCTTAAAAACTATCAGAACAGATGTGTTTTTACTACAGGAATGCTGCATCCCCTTTCTAAAAAATTATAAACAGTGGGAAGAGATTTGGCCATATCCGTCATTATGGAGTGGCTCGAATGAAAACCGTAACGATGGGGTAGCCATTTTAATAAACAACCCTCAACTCATCATAAAGGGGAGTACTGTGATGAGAGACGGACGCGCAATCTTAGCAAGACTTTCTTATATAGGGAATGATTTTAACCTCATTAACATATACGGCCATGCCGACAGACAACTCAGGTACGAACTTTTAGAGGACATCCAGTCGCATATGCTAGGCCATCAACCACTAATCGTGGGAGGAGATTTTAATTGCATCCTAAGTAGGAAGGATAGAAAGAGGAACGATGAGGAGTTTAAAGTAGATAAAACATCAACTTTATTACAAGACATGTGCCGGACATTTAAACTGGTGGACTGTTTCAAATCCATACATCCAGGAGAGGAGGGCTTCACCTGGTTCAGTAGTGACAATGCCAGAGCCTCTCGAATAGACTACATATTTACGAGGGGTTTAGCACAGAGTGATGCAAGATTAATTCCAGTTTTTTTTTTCGGATCACTTGCTACTGTCCTGCTCTTTCTCATTTCCTTCAGGTATGACTGTTGGGAAGGGTTTGTGGAAGTTAAACTGCTCCCTGCTGGAGGATGAGGCTCTAGCCGCACAATACAGGGAGCTGTACAAAGACTGGCAGACCCTTCAAGACTCGTATGATTCACAAGCACAATGGTGGGAAATGACAAAGAAACGAACACAGACCTTTTTTAAAAATGCAGGGAAAAACAAGAAACTCAAAGAGATGAAACGCATGTCGGGACTACAAAGAAGACTCCAACGCTATTTCATCCTAACAGAAAAGGGGATGGACTTTAATGATGAAATCAAAGAGACCAAACAAGAACTAAACGCTTTGGCGGAAATAAAGAGCAAAGGCATCATAATAAGAAGCAGAGAAAGAGAAATAGAAGAAGGGGAAAAATGTACACGCTACTTTTTAAAAAAAATTATGGGCAAAAATTAGGGGATTTTTAAACTTCAAGACGAAAACGGGCAAATAACAAAGGAAAGTAGTGAAATAACCAGATTGGTCGAAGACTACTACAAAAAATTATTTGAAAAGAAAGAAACATATGAGAATGAAATGGGGCATGTATTAGATCATATTTCAAGATCAGTGCGTCAAGGCCCCTTTTTAACATCGGACTTTACCCAAGACCAACTGAATGATTGCATAAAGACTATGAAAAAAGGCAAATCACCCGGGGAGGACGGACTCAACCTCGAATTTTACCGGACTTTTTGGGATATTTTAGCACCAGATCTGTTAACTGTTTTTAACGAATTTTCCAGTCGAGACCATATGCCAGACAGTTTCAGAATCGGGATAGTTACTCTATTGCACAAAAAAGGAGACAAAATTGACTTAAAAAACTGGCGACCCATAACGCTTTTAAACGTGGACTGTAAAATTTTCAGCAAGCTTCTAGCAACACGAATGTCTGTTGTCTTGGGAGACTTGGTTGATCCAGACCAAACCTGTGCCATTGTGGGAGGGAAGATCAGCGACAGTCTCATGCTGATCCGTGACACTATTTGTTATGCAAGAGACAGAAACATGCAACTAGCGGTCCTAAACCTAGACTTTGAAAAAGCCTTTGATCGAGTCTCGCACCAATACCTCTTCAGGGTATTGCAAAAATGTGGTTTTCCCCAAAAATACATCAATTGGGTAGGACTGCTATACCGAGACATCTACAGCAAATTCATGATTAACGGGAATTTATCGGAAGCAATCGAGATCAACTGCGGTGTACGTCAAGGTTGCCCTATGTCTCCCCTTCTCTATGTTCTTTGCATTGAACCTTTGGCACAAATGTTAAGAAAAGATAGATTTGTCGAAGGCATCAATATCCCAGGAAGTGGGGGACAAATTACCAAGTGTGTTTTGTACATGGATGATTTTAATATTTTGTGTACTGACCGCGCATCTGTTGAAAGAGCCCTTGACTTGACTGACCATTTTGGGAGGGCGTCTGGGTCAAGGCTAAATAGAGAAAAATCACAAGTGAAGTTTTATGGAATGTGGAAAGAGACAGAAAAGGCAGGACTCCCGCTGACGGTGTTAAAGACAGACCAGAAAATCCTAGGGATAAAATTCAATGCGGATGGAGGAGGCGAGACCAACTGGGATGACGTGACAAGGAAAGTTAAGCAAAAACTTGTTTTTTGGTCACTAAGAAAACTGACAATAGAGGGGAAGGTCCTAATCATCAAAGCGATCATCCTCCCAATGCTTTTGTCAATCAGTTTAATTTTTATGCCTAAAAGAAACGTGCTGTTACAACTGGACCGAGCCATCTTTCGCTTTGTCTGGGGCTCAAAGTGGGAAAGGATAAAAAGAGATACAATGAAAAAGAAAAAGGAAAAAGGGGGGAAAGGAGTGCCTGACCTCCAGCTTTTCCTGGGAAGCAAATATGTCTCTCTCCACTTCCAAAACGCTGTGGGCCCACCCAACAACCCGAAAAGTCAAGCAATGACCCGTTTTTGGATGGGCTCATATTTGCGGAAGCTGAAGCTTGTACCAGACAATCGTTTGATTCCAGTTTCGTTTAACTTGCCACCAACACATCTCTTTATTCGGGATTTTTTGAAGAAGTTTGATTTGGAAACACAAGAATGTCACACTTTACAAAACCACAGGGCCCTTATTGCTATTGTGCAAGAGCGAGCTACAGTAAGCCCTGTGCGGGGGCTTGCGTTTGGCGAATCCACAACGGTTTGGAGCAACGTCAATCATCCTGCCCTCCCAAACAGACTACGAGACTTGTCATGGATGGTGGCTCATGAAGTTCTCCCAGTCAGAGCTGTAATGCACCACCGAGGAATGTCAGCGACTTCGACGTGCCCTCGACCTGGCTGTGGCGCCCAGGAGTCGGTGAGGCACCTTTTTTGTGAGTGCAGCGCTGCCAAGGTCTTGTGGACAATGGCCGAACAACTAGGAAAGTTCCCGGACTTGCCAGCAGGAGAGGTCCCTGATGCACAGTACGTGCTTTACGGGGTGAGTCGGTCGAGGAGGCATCGGAACGACTTTGCCAGGGACTGGCTCACTCTCGCCGCCATCAAGGACGCCATCTGGACCTCCAGAAACCTGCTGGTATGGAGGTGCAGGCAGATCCCCCCCGTGGCTGTGCTCCAAATGGCTGCAGATACCATACAATCTGCGAGCGGCGGGCCTAGGACGCAGCCATAAAGAAGACTCGTCTGCACCCACCCGGAGGGGGGAGCCGGAGCTACACTGTGGGAGTCCCGGCAGCAACGGCCTGGGTTGTGGAACCCAGAAGGGAGAGGACCCACGCAGAAGGGAAAGGACCCACACAGAGGACTGGAAGAGTGCTGCTTGGGAGGGTGGGATGGCAGAGCTATGCCCTTGCACAATAGTATTGCCTTTTACACGCTGGTTAACTACTGTTAAAAGAAAATAACTCTGAAATTGTTTAATTGATGTTGAAAATGTCAGGAAAAAATGTTAAAACGTCATATCGTCACGTCATATTGTCAAATATAAAAAAATTGTGAATATGCTTGATGGCTGTGTTTTGCTGCTGTTGGTGTCGGTGGATTTGTTCAGACCGAGGACAATCGACTTTGGCCTGGACGGATCTATTGACACTAACAAAGATGTTATATAATGAAATTGTGAATATGTTTGATTTTCGAGAAGGTTTGTTCAAACCTCACTTTGTGTTTGCTGTTAAAAACGTAATATTGGAATATAATATTGTGAATGTGCTTAATTGCTGTTGAGATTGTCATGATTGTTTTCTGTTTTTAGTGTCAATAAATTTGTTCAAACCAAAAAAAAAATCTTTGAGGTTACAAAGACTATACTCTCAGGGATCATTTCTATAGTTCTTGACTTTCTCAGTAGCCTAGATGGTAGTGTGCCCGCTTTGAGACTGGGAGGTCGCTGGTTCGCGCCTCGGCCGAGACATACCTAATTGGTATAATGGCGGCGCCCGCTGTTGGCTGCGGCTGCATCGACTCGCTACAACGGGTCAGGTGTATCGACATTTCGTTCTGTGTACATTGTTACAAAGAATGACAATACAAAGGAAATTATTATTATTATTTTTGCAACCCGGAGATGGAATAAGAGCTTACTCTGTCCACTCCACGCATCTGCCCGGTACTGCAGTACTTCCGGGAGCGGTGCATGCGCAATGATCGCAGCTAGGCTTTGGGGCTAGGACCTTAGCTCGGCCTTTTGGCTGAGAGTAAGTGTCCCGGCGCCTTGGCTTTGTAGCGTATTATGAACTGACCGATAACGAATAATGGCTAATGAATAACGAAGATAGAACAATAACCCTTAAAAATCCCCAGTAGGTTCGCGGGGGTGCTGGAGGCCATCCCAGCCATCTTCGGGCAGTAGGCAGGGGACACCCTGAACTGGTTGCCAGCCAGTCGCAGGGCACACAGGGACAGACAACTCGCTCGCTCATTCACACCTAGGGACAATTTGGACAGGCCAATTAAACTGACATGCATGTTTTGGAATGGGCCCGAGGAAACCCATGCAGGCAATAGGAGAACATGCAAACTCTGCACAGGGAGGCTGCGGTAGCTGGACTTGAACCCTGAACCTCTGCACCGTGGGGCTACACCTTAACACCCCAGCTGCCCGGTCCAGTATATATATAGAACAGAACTTTAACAACAGATTGCAGTCAAGGTGTCACCAACATACCTTGTTTTAGCTGTAAATCACACAATAATCCTTTACATGGAAGCTAGTTAAACATTGTTCCTTTTTGAGCCACTTCATGATGAAAAGCCACATAACAAACTTAAAAATCCCAGCTCTAGCAATGCAGCTTGAGCATTTTGATTGGGTGAGCACTGATGGTAAATACCTTGGTATCCACGTTTGCAGTATTTTGTGACATTCTAACTAAAGAACTTTACATCAGCTCGTTTTGAAACCATTATTTAGAATGAATATTGGGTCAAAATGAGCCTCGACACACTTCTCTGCGGCATAAAACAATTTAACTGATATATTTATCGAGGACACAGGCTCTGGCATTATTATTTAGTAGATTTTATCAAATCATGAAACATCAAATGGTAAATCATGAGATAATCTGAGTTAATCAAAATACAAAAAAAAGTGTTACTAAATCTTGTCAGTTCAAACAGATATAAATCATTATTGAAAATTGGATTTAAGATATTTCAGTGCCAATTATAAGGCCTTATTTTTAGAATAAATGTAATGCCTTTTAAGACTTTAAGGATCCTCGGGAACCCTGTAAGACTATATGGTTTGGTTCTCACCCCCCCCCCCCAAAAAAAACACAATATTTTTTGCTTTTATTGCTCTTTAGGTCAATCACATACGCAGGGATCAGAATGGAGATTTTCATTTTCAGCTGAAATAGCCAGGGTCCAAGGGCCGCAGGCCCCGGCCAGGTCCAGGGCGGAGCCCGTTGGGGGGCTCAGGGGGGGTGAAGCCCCTCTGAAGCCAACAGCATTTATCTTTTTTGCTATGTGAAAATTGCACTAGAATGAATTAAATCCAACAAAACAGAAACCATGTATTATACAGTATATATATAATATATATATATATATATATATATATATAAATTAAAAAAATAATAATATATTGACATTAAAAGCATTTGTAATATTGAACATGATCATGATTAAAATTTATTTTAATCATGTTTATAACAAATTTAAAATTTTGTTTATCCTGTTCTAAATATTGTATAAACACAAAAGATAAAATCATTTCATAAATAAATAGATTTATAAATACCTCAGATTGGGATTTTCTGTCACACAGGGGAACCAGTGGTTGACTGCTGCTAGTATTTGAAGTGGAAGGATTTGAAACGGCCAATAATGTTGAACCGGTGGCTGCCGATTTTAAATGCGGATCCGAGTGCATAATTTGATCGCCGGCAAGCTATTTTTGCTTTGTGCTTATTCATTTTAGCATGATCGATCAGTGCCACACAACCTCGCGTACCATAATTGATCAGATCGACACAGTATAGACACTTTGCTTTCCCTGGAACATCACACTTTGCGATGAACTGGCTCAAAGTTTCTGTAACTTCCTTGATCTTTGCGCCGATTTTAACGTTTACTGTGACAGTCTTCTCCAGCCATGACCACTTAAATTTATTCTTGATTCCTTTATCAATCTCGGAGACAAAAGCCTCGTCTTCTTTTCTTAGTATTTTCATATTTACTTTTTCAAACACTCATTTCATCGTTTGAAAAGACCGGAAGGAGCGCCATGTTTGAGAAAGCCAATGCTCTGAACAAAAGCTCCGCTGATTGGTTATCAGCGAACCTATCGACCAATGGTCTAAATGCTAACTTGGGGTGATGAAACAATCACGTATCATACCTCACCCCCCCAAAATATTTTCTCATCGAATTTAGACGATTTACGGGAATGACCTTTGGGGTTCAAAAACAGCGGAAATCTGCGGATCCGCGGAATATTCTGATCCCTGCATACGGGCCAGATGATAACAAATCGAATGACACTATTGTTTCTCCTTACCACTGTGCAGCTGCAGTACATCAAAGACATTTGTCGAGGCTTCAAAATATCACTGTCACGAGACCATACACGAAAACAGAAACCACCAACTTTGTATCACTGAAAGGGGTTTATTTAAAAATAAAGTCGAGAATACGCAGAGGGATATTCTTAAACTGTAAATACATTACATGACATCAAAACAATACGTAGATAAAAAGCTAGATGACTGAAAAGGAACTCAAACGGCTGTGCCTCTCTCCAGGTTCTGCTTGATCTCGGCCGTGTATTTGCCGTAGAAGCGCTCGGCCTTCTTGTTGAACTTGGCGTTCCTCTCGTTGATGTAATCGATGTCCGCGTCATCGTTGTAGGCCCTCCTTCGGCTGTATTTCGCACGTTTTTCGATCCTGCGCGATACAAAAGACAAGAGGTTTTAGTGGTTTAGCCCACAAATGGTTCTGCTGTTGTTCACGAGGTAGTTTAGCGCAGTAATAGAATCGGGCAAAGTCTTTCGATCGTCACTTCAAAAGTTGTACTGGTAACTTGATTAAACAGTCCTCTTTTACATCGATTAGCCTGGGGGCGTCACGCTGAGGATTTACGATAATTGGATGGCGATACACAGTCCACAGGGTAAAATTACCCAAAACATAGAGCAAAAGCAACCCAGGAGTTTATTAGGGCAAAGAGGTGTAATAATCTGTGATGGCAAAGTCCATCAACAGATCTCAACCAAATGGAGCACGCAGTCCACTTCTTCAAGAAGAGGCTTCAGGTGAAAACACCCAAAAACAAGCAACAACTTAAGGGTGCTGCTGTAAAGGCCTTGAAAGGGAGGAAACCCAGTGTTTGGTTTTGTCCATGGGTTCCAGACTTCAGGCAATGATTGCCTCAAAAATACTGACAACAAACCTTGTTGTTCGGATTACGCTTAATTATCCAATTACTTTTAGCCCCTCAAATGTGATGTTTGGGAAATCTCATCTCATCTCATTAGCCGTACCGCTTATCCTTGTTAGGGTCGCGGGGGGGCTGGAGCCCATCCCAGCCATCTCCGGGCAGTGGGCAGGGGACACCCTGAACTGGTTGCCAGCCAATCGCAGGGCACACAGGGACAGACAACTCATTCGCTCATTCACACCTAGGGACAATTTAGACCGGCCAATTCACCTGAAATGCATGTTTTTGGAATGTGGGAGGAAACCGGAGTGCCCGGAGGAAACCCACGCAAGCACGGGGAGAACATACAAACTCCGCACAGGAAGTCTGGAGCTGGATTTGAACCCACGACAGGTTCCCATGACATGAACTGTGCCGCACAAGCGCTAACCACTGCGCTAAACCTTACACCGTACACAAGTCAAGAAATATTCTCAAGGGCTTCATGAAGCTTCATTTATCCCCCTGGAGTGTCTGATCCAGGAGACAGTCCCAAAAGAGACCACAGAAAGACTGTCGGTTAATTTAAAGGAAATCTGATCACATGCTGATTTAAACACACTTCCCAGTCGTTTCTGAGAGCGAATCTAGTCATCCTTCCACTTACTGTTTCTCGACGTCTTCCACCATGCGATCGATGCCCTCCTCGGAAGGGATGTGGGTGCCGTGGATCAGGCTATTGGATGTGGGATGGAATTCCTCACCGCTGCGGAAGGAAAGCACAAAAGAAATTGGCATACTTGGACCGGCTTCTCTATACCGCCATTGTGAATTTGGTCATTTCTGTGAAAGACGAGAGCATGGCTCAGGGCAAAATGTGCCGGTGCATCCTTTACGCTTGCTCGCTGCAACATTTCAAGGCAAGGCAACCGCGGGCGCTTGCTTGACATTTGTGTGCTTGCCAGAGATTCTGAATTGACATTCTTGAAATGACAAAGCACGATTTGGTTGAAACTGTCCGCGGGGCAAATTTGGCTTTCTCGTATGAGATGTACAATATATATCCGAACTATAAGTGGCACCCCAAAAACCCCCAATTGGCCAGAACCTTGAACGAGCGCCTTATAATCCAATGGACCTTATATGCGGACCAAATTGAAAATGCGTATTTCTACTGGTCTAGAGCAGTGTTTCTCAACTGGTGGACCCGTTTTTAACGGATCGCAGACTTTTTCCCCCGGTAAAACAATGCTAAGAAGAAAAAAATGGAGGGTCAAAGATACTCCTTTACAGTAGATGGAGATAATGCCCTGCTTGATATCTTCTACCGAGGACCACATGTCATTTTATTGCAATTTTATTGGTTTTTATTTCCTTTCTCCGCCCATGACAATGAATCTCAAAAAAGTTAGTGATAAGTTGAAGGTGAAGTGGAGAACAGTGACAACAATGATCGAGTGCAAGAAGAAACGATTGCAAAATAAAAAAATAGTGTACGAGTGTCCGCTATTAAAGCTCTTCTGGAAGGTAGAGTAAATGGTTTAAAAATGTCATATATTTTTAGCTTTTTACCAGTCTATTAATCTTTATTTACTACATAATTAGATAATTATTGTTGTTTAGGTACACTGTTTGATAATATTTTAAATGCTTTTAAAATGTGGGTATTATGAAAGAGTTTTAGGTGTTCCTTATATGCGATGTAGTCTTATATGCAAGTAAATGCAGTATTTTGGTTTTGCTGGTCATTTTGTTCTTTGAAAGAAATGGTGAATACATTCCACTATCCTTGATTTATACTGCACTACCCTTTAATAGGATAAATTTGAGAAGAGGAAATGTTTTCTTATTATGGGTTGCAATTTGTCATTAGGGTGGAATGGTGGGTCTAGAGGTAAGAACAGTTTAGAACCAGTGGTCCAGCGGATAGGTTCCAACGCACTACATGGCGCGATCTGGATTCATTTCCATCCATCCATCATCTGCACCTTATATCCTCAGTAGGGTCGCGGAGTGCTGGAGCCCATCCCAGCTATCTTCAGGCAGTGGGCAGGGGACACCGTGAACTGGTTTCCCAGGCAGTCGCAGGGGGGTTAATTTCCCTTTGCATCTAATGTTATGCAATTGTGATCAGTGATATATTTTGCACAAATATGGCCCTTTTTTTCTTATTTTTTTCTGAAACCCGAAACCTTTACAGTAGTTTTAAATCCATGTGCCTTATAGCCCAGTGTGCCTTATACTTGAAAAGACATCACAAAATGCTATTTATTTAGGGGAACGCTTTATAATCCAAGGCACCTCATATTGCGGAAAAAAGAACGTCATTGTGTATTTTTATCAGAAAAAAACAAATACAATAACGACCATAGATCATTTCCCCTCATTTTCATTTTATCTTTTATAAACAAATGCAAATATTGGACATTTACTCACCATTCCTCTCGTTGTTTTTCATAGTTTTGCATGTCTGGCTTGATCTGTTTGGTGAGCCTTTGATACTGCCTGAACTGGGCCTCGGCATACCCTGGGTTGGATGGAATACATCACCATGAGTTCTCCAATAGATTCTGTCATGAGCATTTGTCAACCCACATAGAATTTCTTTAAAGTAATATCTTGTATGTCTATTCTATCATTGTGGTTATCATTGGGTTTGAGGAATTTGCATTAAGCACGGAAAACGACTACTTTTATCCATCTCAGTGGGCAGCATGTGGTAAAATGGCCGTACCCTGAGATGGATAAAACGATTGGACGTTGCGTCTTCAGTCATTTTCTACAATAGCAATAATCACTCTGTCAATGCCAATTACGCCTGCCGCCATCAGCAGACCGAAAAAAAAATCTGGTGTTTTTAATAGTAATGGCCAATAGAACAGAATACGATAAGGAAAACTGAGGTTGGCTTCCGCTTTGAGGGATTCAAGTAAATGGTACCTATTTAGTTAATTGTGTAAAATTATACACAACTAGAAATAAAAATAGATAATGTGATAAATCGACACGACATGGCAAACTTTAGGTTGGTTCAACTTGAATGGTGATGTAGTTTAATACTAATTATCAAAATATCTTAAGGGTCACCAACTTATATGAACATTTTGTTGAACTTTCAAATAAATCTCGGAAAGGAAAAAAAGAGCAAAACATTTCAATTTTTTTTAAACCAATTTGGCCCCTAACCTGCAAATCCTGTGTCAGGGTTCTTCTTCTTTTTCTTTCTCTCCCACCGTTCTGCATCATCAGCTGTGATATCAAGCAGTTTTACTCTGTGGTAGTTTTCACCTTTTTCTGCACATTCCTAAGAAAAAAAAGGTAGGTCAATGGAAAAATGTGTATGATTGATCTTTTTTATGCTTGGACATACAATACAATTAACTACGTCCATTATACACATCGGTCAACGATTGGCAATGTTGTACAGTCATTGAGATTACATGTATTTCATGTATTTTTGGTGTATTTGATAGGGAAGATGAAGGGGTAGGGAATATAAGCATTTGCTTCTTACCACCCCTTTTCGAACATATTATGTAATATTATTTTGTTGTTGAGTTATTGTTTTTGTTCAGTTTTTTATTCTAATGTTCGAATAAAGTTTTCATTCATTCATTTTTATTCATAATCATTAGCGTTTTTACTAGTAATGGCCCACGGAACTGATTGTTAGCAAAATGAAAAGTAATCTGCTGACCCGAAAAGCTTCATGTGGGCGAAAAGCAAACTATTTGAAAAAAGTCATCAGCCAATCACATAGCACAAACAACTGTTCACCCTGTCAGAAATAAAGTAATAAGCAAACAATGCATGTTTTTGAAATGCACAAGGAAACCCAGGTACCCAGGAGGAGGATTGAAGAATTATTACAGGGCTAAAATTTTAAAGTGACAGCACATGTAAAGTGTTAGATAATGGTTTTGGTTCAACCACTAGTTAATTGTTAACTGTTGTTAATTGTTGATCTGCGTTTTGTCTGGCCCCTCAATAGAACCTTTTTACCATGGGTGACCCAACCAGGGGCTTAGAGCCCCCAGAGAACATATCTCCTATGATTATTGGGACGCACAAACTCCCTCAGCACGGTAAGGTAGCAGATCATAGAGGAGCTAGTTTATTGTATGTCATTTTAATGTCAAGAAAAATGACCACTTATTTTTAAATTAAGTTATATAATAAGAGTTGTCTGTCCCTGTGTGCCCTGCGATTGGCTGGCGACCAGTTGAGGGTGTCCCCTGCCCACTGCCCGGAGATGGCTGGGATGGGCTCCAGCCCCCCCGCGACCCTATTGAGGATAAGCGGTACGGCTGATGAGATGAGAATAAGATTGTCTTCATTGTATGGGTTGTATATCCATCATAGATGTACATAACCTTATCCCCTACCCACCTGCGTCATTTTGATAAAACTTTGTTGAGTAGCGTACTATGTTTAGTGACGATCAATTAAGTCGTTTTCTTCAAAGAAACATAGTGGTGATATTGTAATGACATTGGTTGCAAAGGAAAATGGTTCTATGGCTTTTTTGTTAAACTGACTCGTTTATTTATATACAGCCATAAAAAACAGTAGTAGAAATATTCTAATACTGATTGCTGACAAAAGAATCGGCAAAAAAACTTTAATTATTCGGCCATAACTACCTGGTCATATGTGAATTTTTTGAAAAAACTGTCCCAATTTTTAAACTGTTTACCAGATTTTCCAAAATAAATTTGCAGCCAAAAACACCAACATTTTGTCAATTGTACTCAAATTTCCATTATGATGACTCAGGTTTGAGTTGGCAATATTTGTGGACATTAATGTATTCATAATATTGAGACGCATGGAAGAATTTTGTGTTACATACTTTTTTCTTTTCTTCTTCATTCAGTTGCCACTCCAGTCGGGCTTTTTTTGCCTCCCAGTTGGATGGCAACTTCAGCCTCTTGTCCTCCTCAACAACTTCCTGGTGATTGAGCTTGCGTGCTTCATTCTGAGGATACATATAAACAAAAACTTTTTAAGAGACTTTACGAAGGACAAGTGAGTTTCTCTTAGGACCTATGAAATGGCAATAGCAAACTTATTTCTTTAACTTTGCATAGTGAAAAAAATACATCGCTTCGTTTGTATAGGCCATTCTCAACTCTTGTTATTCAGTGGCTTCTTAACGTAGAATGTTAACCCCTTACTATTCTTGTAAAATTCGCCTAAAATTCCAATCCAAGACGTACCCAAAGTAGATTTAATGCTTTTCTTGAACCATTTGGAGAATATGGACGGTTTGGGTCTTTTTTGAAAGACAAGATTCTGAAATTTTCCCCCGAACCAAAACAATCACGGGAAGTGCTACTTACATTGAGTAATCTGAGTTGGAACATAGAGAAATAGGTTTTAATTCTCGCCTGAATTTTTCTTTACAATCAAATGCCTGCAGATGAGTGTAGCATGGGCATCTTAGGTAAGATAATAGCTTGAAGCCTTACCGGGTACCTTGTCAAATTTGATCACAATCTAAAAAACTAAATATTGTATTTTAAACACTTTTCTAATCATAGGTCCAGGCGTTTCCAAAAGTTGCCATTTGGAGATGACCAGATTACAGCCCTAATAACTTTGCAACCATGTATTTTACTATGGGCAATTTTAAGACATTGTGAAAGAGTTGTGAATTTTTGACTTTTTTCTCCAGAAGTCAATCCATGATAGTGCACACTTTCACATTATAATTGCGTATAAAAATGGATCCCGTGTTGCATTTATGCATTTTATTTTCGGCTCTGCTTTTAATTCAGACTGTAAAATTGCGTAAAAATTACGTTGGTATATTTATTGGTGACTACTGGCTTAAGATTTTTGAAGCAGAAGTAGGTCATGACAGGGTTAGTTTTTTCAATACAGGCCCTTATAGGTTGCCACGGGCTAAGGACCATGGAAAAAGGCTTGCAATAGGCCAAGACTGGTGTCAATCAAGAGGTCAGAGGATACCGACTATATCGAAATCCATCTGACAAGTCTGTTTATTTTTATAGGGGTTATGGAGCCAAACAGGAGAATGACAACAATGCTCTTCAAACGATGCAGGAATGCATTTAGGCCGATTTTTTTCAATATATCGGCATTATATTGAGCTTTCCAATGATATGTGGCATGACATATTTCAGTGACTGGTGACATTTTGAAGACACGACTGTTTATCAACAGTCTGACGGCCCGCCGGTAAGCCAGCAGAACGTTAAGGGGTTAAAGCTTAAAACTTTCGCGTGGGAGCGAATTACATGTACAACAGAATTTTAAAATCCTAACCCAGTTAAGCCATGTGCTATTTGGTACATATGCAGTCGGACCTTCAAATTTTGCATGGTGACAGACAGAAATGACCCGCGGGTATGTTTCTCTTCAAGAGGCTTATTATTAACTTATCATTATCATCATTAACTGCAGTGTGCACAGGGGAAAAACTGACATTGCCTCATGCCCAATTGAAATGAAATGCCAATATTCCCAAAGATAAGATTAGTCACAAATGGGAGTGTAATTTTACCCGTTTAAAATGTAATTCCCGAAACTTTCGTAGTCTGTCCTCTCTCTTCGAGGGCGCCATGGTCTCAGACAGCCCCCCCTCAGTAGGCATGCTTACCTCCTGCAAGGCAAATTGTTAATTGTATGCAAAGGCATAATGGCAATAAGCAAGATATTTGAAAACGGCAAAGTTCAGAGTTTTGCTGAAATAAAAGAACGATTTGTATTACAGAGGAGCGACTATTTTCGTTACCTTCACTTGAAAGACTACTTTGAAAAAGAGGTAAAACCAGTGATCGGTCATGAGGTCATTAACATATTTAAAAGGTCTGAAACAGGAAAAATGTGTCAAGCAAATTTTGATATTTATATATGTTTGATGGCTTGTAGTGAGCATTCATCACTCTATATTAACATAAAATGGGAAAAGGAGTTGGTAATAAAGATAACAAAAAAAGAGTGAAGGAATATTGGTAAAACACAGACCACATACACTAGCTCCAGAATTTGGAGGGAATTAAATTGGAAGAATTAGGTTTAAATTCTCCATTACCCCCAAAATAAGGAAAAGATAGTCGGGGTTCACCAACCGTGGTGGAGAGCATGTAAAGCGGATGCATATATTTTGACTTTGTCAAAGAATACAAGATTGTAAGGACAAATTATGGCATGCTTAAAATTAAGAGAAAATCGTGGGATATGGTATATGAAAAACATTCAAGGTGCTCTATTTGAGGAATCTTGCAGGAAAAATACAGAAAAAAGATGGGTACCTGGCATAAGTTCTTTTGACATCAATCAAAAAAGTAATCACAAGACTATGGTATAAACAAAAGCTCACCGCCGTTGAGCAATGGGTGTGCACCGTAGAGGAATTATTAGTAATTGAGAAAAGGACATTTCGAATAAGAATATAGGGCAAATGGGGAAAATGGATGGACTATAGAAATACTAAACATACCACTCACAAACCAATTAAGACTGGACTTTGAAAATAACTTGAACATACTGTAATAGATATTCTCCAACACAGCATTGTTTTCACCTTTGTTGCCTTTTGTTTGAGAAAAATAAAGTTACAAACAAAAACCACATCCATTTTTATACGTCAAATAACCCAAATCTCCATTAAGTAAATGTGTCGCCCAAGTAAAAACAATGGATTTTGACACTAGCTAACAAGACATTAGCATAGCATGGTTACCACAAAGATCGTCAAGCAAGCACGCAGATATACAGTAGAACGCAGTATTGTAAAAACGTCTACTAGTAACAGTGTGAAAATATTTCGCTGTAATAAAAAAAAAATTATGGAATTTCCCCCAAAATAAGTGCGAAAACATTTACCTCGCTGCCAGACGCCATGACGAGAACTACAGGAAGCTGTCAAGCGGATGTGACGCAAATTATTAGTTTTTCATTTACATTTTTTATAATACCTTAACCCGGTAGTTAAATCTTTCCGTTTCTTAAGAAGTTGCTCATTATTACTTGCAGTGAAAACACTTTTTGGATGTGTCATAACGTGTTCCAATTTGTATGAATAAATTAAGACATACTGAATCACATTTGTCACTCATTGTGATGTAACTTTTTCAATTAGAAACGTTGACAATACGTTTTGTTTTAATCATAAAAATCCGACTGTTTAAATCATGTAGCAAATTTAGGGGTCAATAAACAATCGATTGACACTTAAACTAAAGAGGCAAGATTAATCAATTAGACTCATCTCGTCATCCAAACCCCGAGAAGATGAAAAAAGATTTTATTCGAGGCGTTTCAGAAACAAGCATCATGAATGAGACGACTGAGGCTGCAATCATGACTTTAAGCCAGGAGATAGCGGCAGAGAGTAACAAAGTTCCAAATTCTGTACAGCTCCTCTCAGATACATCAGGACGTTTTTCTGTTGAATTGACCTACCTCAACTATTAATATTCCACGTTTTCATATTAATATTTGCGCTACCAATTATATATACATTCCACAACACGCTACAACATGTAAAATTGCCCCATATTAATCGAATAAAACAAAACAGTTATGCCTGCCATGAACACATCAAAAATAAAAATGAAAACATCCCAACCCCAGCCATCTTCGGGTCGGTGAGGCTCAATGTTTTCTCCCTCCACAAAAACGTGAGGACAGCAAGAAATGCATCAGTGTGTTTTCACCTGTTTTGCAGTCCTCCTCCTGGCTCCTCAGTTTCTCGATTTTGTGACGTAGCCCGCCACGTTTGCTAGCCAGTTTAGCATTGTCATCTTCCCCATTCAAAATGTGGTTTTGAACTTTGTTAGGACGAGTTTGCAAAGCAATCACTGCGGTCCTTTTACTTCTGTCATGCCTGTTTTAGGGCTGCAGCGATTAGTCAACAAAAATCGATCATAGAAAATGTCGACAAGGAAATCCATTGTCCGCCACCTTGCCTGACACGTTTTGCTGAGAGTCGCTATAAGGCAAAAGCATCTCTGTCTTGAGGAGTAAAATACAGAGATGATGACATCAACAAGTACCTTAACTTCTGAAGTTTAAGAGCATTTTAGTCTGAATACAGCAAATAAAAAGACTGCCTGCAAAGTTTACAAAGAAGACCTTGCGTATCATGGCAGTACCTTGGTGATGCACAAGCATTTGAAGAGAACAGTCAGAGAGTTGAAGGAAACGGAGTCTGACTCGCCTCAGTAACATCCAAGTCACAATTAAGCCAATACAGTTTTAATGACATGCATTGTACAATTTCTCCGCGCATTTTTCGCCATAAAAGAAAGCTTGAGTGTTATGCCGGACTGGGCCTGACAAACATATCAGAGAGTGATATGTGCTGGATGTTTTCACTATTACAGGAGGAAAATGGTGAAAGTAAGAAAAGGACTGTTTCAAATACAGTCTAAATGCCAACCAAACCCCCCAAAAGATGAAAAAGAAGAGTTTATTTGAGCGCTTCTAATATAGACACGTACGTGCACGCACCATATAAGCAGCTTTACAGAGACTGCAATGGTGATATCAGTCAGAAGATGGCGTCAGCAAGTAGAATATTTTGAAGTTGCGAACTCTACCTTTAAGTTTTTTTGTTACAAACTTTATTTTTTGAATTTTGCTTCACGAGAGGGTTAATTGTCTATTATTTGTTTCATTAATAGTGTTATTGTTTATTTTCAGACCTTTGTTCTGTGAAAAACCCTGAAGGGATATTTGATAGTGGCTTTCTGGACGACAATATTATTTTCCATTTAGACAATCCCGCAATTGTCACACCTTTTCTGTTACAAACTAACCTCGGCCCCTCATCAGAGAAGGGAAAAGGTTTGGAGACCCTTGCCTGCCTTGAATCCTTACCTAAAATCTGAGATTTCCCCTTTCAACTCGAGCTAGCAGGAAGAGAAGGAGCAGAAAATCAAAACAAGGGTGTGTTCCAATTAATGTTTTGGAATTTTTCCTTTCACTTTTCCTGCTTGACCTGTTTGCCTCATTAGCATCATAATGTCACTTTTGACAAGCCCCAGGAAGGATCGTTCTCATCTTTCCTCCGATTCTACGTTTAACGAACGGAAGGACAGCAAGGAGTATAGAGGGGCAGCTCTTCTGCTTCCTCTGCCGGTTTCTCAGACGCAAACCCAGTAGAACCTGTTGCGCTTGCCCCAGGATCGTTCAGGCGGCCTCTTTATTTCAAGATTCAGCAAATTGCTCCTCCGTCGCCTTTCCTTTACTTTGAATTTGTCACAGTCGTGTGATCGGATAAAGGCTACTTTTATTGACTCTGTGGGGGTCAAGATGATGCAGGAGGTGTCCGTCACCTTGTCCTGCGACACACAGCTACTGGATGAAATGACCGAGGAGGAGATCTTGG
Source organism: Urocampus carinirostris (assembly GCF_059441175.1). Classification (NCBI taxonomy): domain Eukaryota; kingdom Metazoa; phylum Chordata; class Actinopteri; order Syngnathiformes; family Syngnathidae; genus Urocampus; species Urocampus carinirostris. Next base: position 9,733,129 of record NC_142363.1, read on the forward strand.
CCAGCCTGGTGTCTGAAACAGGACCTCAATTTGCGGTAAGTGGACACTATCATTTTTGTTGCTGAACAAGACTGGCTATTGAGCCAAAGACCATTTTTGGAGTGTTTTGGGATTACATCTCCAACTCAAACCCTCAAACTCTCAGCCTGCGGACCAATTGCGCCCCCAGAATGATAGTTAGAGGCTCCTTCCTTAATATAAAAGTTAAAGCGACAGTGTGTATTATTTGACCACCATATGTCACTGTATTGCGTAGTGCATCCGAAAACAAGCCCTACAAAGCGCTAAGAGGAATGCAAACTACGGAGACTCAAAGTAATAATAATAATAATAATAATTTCCTTGTATTGTCATTCTGTGTAACAATGTACACAGAACGAAATGTCGATTGCACCTGACCCGTTGTAGCGAGCCGATGCAGCCGCAGCCAACAGAGGGCGCCGCCGACCACTTTTTAAGTCTTAGGAATGACTCGGCCGGGGCGCGAACCACCGACCTCCCAGTCTCAAAGCGGGCGCCTTACCAAAAGGCAAAAAAGTTACAAGTTTAAACTTTACTATACACTCAAAATAAAGAGAGAAGACTTCAATGGATTTTGAACTTGCAAGGAGAACAGGGTGAGAACCTTTTTGAACAGCTCTTACTAGAGCCCTTTTTAATTAAATATTCTATGTTACAAAAGTAGATCCGCTCTAGAGAGTGTGAAAACAAAAGAACAGCAACATGATTGGCATCCTATGAAATCTCATTTGCAGGTGTATGATATTAAAAACAGAATAAACCTATCAAAACAAAATAAAGAACAAAAATAAAAAATAAAATATGAAGACAAAGAGGGGGAAAAAAGAAAAAGAAGAAAAAAGAAAAAAAAGAAAAAGAAAAAACGTAAATAAAAAAAGGAAAGACAGGGAAAAAGGAAACAAGGAAAAAAGTAACAAAAAGAAAATAAAGACAAGAAAAGGAAACAAAAAAAGCAAATAAAAAAGGACAAAGGACAAAAAGAAAAAATGAAATTGATTAAATAATGGAAAAAAAGAGAGAAAATAGAAAAAAGCGCTAATAAAAAAGATGAAAAGGAAATTAAAGAGGTTTGGGGTTTTGGGGTCACCTGTTGCAGCAAAATGGCGAGCGATCATGTCAGCTCCTCTCAATGACCCTCATGTTGTGCAAAATTAATACAAATTTATTGAAAAACGAACCAACACATTTATATGATAGTTCATGTATTTTTACTTATTGTTAAAATCAACATTGTTTTTTTAATGAGTCAAGTTTTTAATAATAATAATAATAATAATAATAACCACTAGGAGGTGCAAAAAATTATACAATGTCTTTAAGTGCAAGCCACGTGGATTGCAGATTTATTCATCACTAATTGACTGATTTTAATATGAATTTTTAATGTTTTTTTTTTCATGTGGGTATTTATTTAATATTTGAGAAAAGTAGAAGTTTTTTTTTTATTATCAGCGCTTGTGTCTGTGGAAAACCTGATTTGGCCCTGAGCGTAGCTCCGGTGGGCAGCCCCGCTATTATATTAAGTTTAAGACCCCTGGACTACATCAAAGACCACACTTTTTTTGAAATGGGATAAAAGGAGGAGGCGTGCTTTAATTTAAATTTTGGAGTGTGCACTAGGGCAACTGAGTGGCCTTAAAGACGGTGATTTTGTCCACCAGGAGGTCCCAACAAAGAAAGCCAAACTGAGAGAAGGTCGTCTTCAGCTGCTGGACGAGAAAGAGGAGAAGGATGGCCTCAACGAATGCCAGGTGGGAAAGATCATATATTAGCTTGTACGTCAGATATTGGTTCTTTGGCTCTTGTTACATTTGTGTGGCAGTGAGTGTAGGCAAACTACAACCCTGCTCCCGGAACAAAAATGGTCAAAATATATTGATAATATACAGGGTGTTCCAAAATAGTCAACCCTATTCTAAATGCCCATATCTGAAATACACTTTATGTTGAAGGTCTTAAGGTTTATTGGTTAAATTTACAAAGAAATGTACAAATATTTGTTGATATATAATAACCGGTTTTCGTAAATGTTCAATACGAGCGCCACCTGTGACTGAGTCGGTATTCAAGCTTGTGCTAAATTGGCATAGGCAGCCCATTTTTAAACATATTTAATGCCAAGTCCTAAGTTGTTTTGTAGTCGGTGCTTTCTTTGGAAAATTTGTGTAGAAAGCATTCTGCACTGTCTGCGGTAACTGAGTCCGAGCATACTCTAACATCCAAAATGCTTTTTCTTTTTAAATGAATGGCATTTTTTAACCTGAAAAGATATAAATGCCAAGGGAGTCATGGTTAGCCATTTATCCAAGCTTTTCACTATGACATTCACAGCTCTTGGCAGAAACATTCTTTGTTTTGATTAAACAGTCAAATTCCCTGGTCAGCACCAGTTCTAACCAGGCTGCTCGACGAAGCGGGATACGCTGTCTCCTGGGAGAAATTTGCAGCAAGGGCACCGACACCCTTGCGACCATCAAAACTATTGGAAAAAAAAATCTGCACCATATTTAAAGCAGCAGTGTTTAAAATGTGGGTAATAAGTAGCGGCCTGTAGTGCAGAATTTATGGAAGTCTTTTTGTTCGCCGTATCTGGGGAAAATGCTTTCAGAGTGTAGAAGTTTTGGTACGCGTAACTTGATGTTGACGCCATCATCTATGCATGTTACTGCTCAAGACAGAGACGCGAGATGCAGAGATGCGTCACTCAGATGGATAATCGCGTCTGGCGACAATAGTGGACGATAGAATTTATCGTTGACCATTTCTGTCATTGATTAACGACGACAACGTCAACTAATTGTTGAAACCTTACTTGGCAGATGGAGAACCGCCGTCTTCAGCAGGCCAGCCTGCGTTTGGAGCAGGAAAACGACAACCTGGCCCATCGACTCATCACCAGCAAAGTGGCCCTGCGGAGCGCCTTGGATAAAGTAGGAACTGGTTTTCTTTGGCCTTCATTTTTGCCAAGAAGCTCTAATTTGCGCTGGTGTCGGCAGGCTGAGGACAACTTGGAGAAGCTGAGCGGCGAGCTTTTGCTGACTCAACGTCAATTGCAGGCCACTGAAGAGGAAAAGCGAGGGAAGGAGGAGGAAGCGGCCATGGTGGGTGCAACGGGACACTGTGGTTCCGTCATCGTTAGAATTAGAGATTTTTCACTCGCGAATGTAACGGCTTAATGAGCTGGCCTTTGAAGTGAACAAAAGGAGCCGGCTACTCATCAATCAGGAGTTGGCTATCTTTGAGACGCTTTTTTTTTTCCTCATTAGTGATGTGTAGTCAGTGAATGTAATGGCTGTATGTGCCAGCTCTTACAAGTGAACAACAGGGGCCAGCTTTGTAGCAATTACGAGTCGACACATTTATTCTTCTCAGTAATGATGGGTGATGGCGAACGCAAAACCTCAATAAGCCGGCTCTTTGAAATGAACGCCAGGAGCCGGTTCCCCACCAATCAGGAGTCGGCTCCCTTCGAGACGCTTTTTTTTCTCAGTAGTGACATAAGGGCTTTATGAGCCAGGGCCTTACCAACACAGTCAGCTCCCTCCAAGATGCTTTTTTTACCCAGTAGTGAAGTGACGTTGTCGAACGTAACATCTCAATAAAACGGTTTGCTTAAATGAATGATGGGAGCATTTTTTTTTCACAGTGGTGATGTGTCCCTGGCTAACGTAACGGCTCAGTTTGCCCGCTCTTTGAAATAAATGTCGGGAGCGGGCTCCACATGAACAAGAAGTCGGCTCGCTTTGAAATGCGTTATTTCTCAGTACTTATGTGCCGCTGTCAAACGCAAAGGCTCAGTGAGCCATCTCTTTGACAATCCGTGTCATGCCATGGAAGTCCCGAGAAATATTTGGAGCATTTTATATTTCTAATCAATGAAGAGTTGGCTTCGTCCGTGACACTTTTTTTTTTTCAATAGTGAAGTGTAGTAGGTGAACATAACGGCTAAATGAGCCGGCTTTGACGTGTAAGACGGGAGCTGGCTCCCCGCCAATGAGGTCCCTTCAAAAAAAAATTTTTTCTCAGTAGTGATGCGTTGCTGGCAAACGTACCGGCTTAATAAACTGGCTTTGGAAATGAACGAAGTGAGCCGGCTCCCCACCAATCATGAGTTAGGTCCCTTCAAGGAAGAATGCGCCGTAGGTCAACAACAAATGTCAACAATCATCATTTTTTTGGGTTAAAATAAGTGTGGTGTCATTTCACACTGAAATGTGTGCTTTTATTTGTTATCTGCTGCCAAGAATGGAATGTTAACTATTTGCTAGATGGTCATTTTCTCCAACTTTTCCAAGTTGAAGGAGGTGTTGCGACGGGAGCTGGAGCGAGCCGAGCAGGAGGTCAAGCGCTCGTCAGGCATCATCGCCGACTACAAACAGGTCTGGCGCCGCTTTTGATGGCACAACCGGTTCACACCACGCTAAAGTTCTGCTGTGGCTTCAGATCTGTAGTCAGTTGACGAGCCGTTTGGAGAAGCAACAGGACGCCCATCTGCAGGATCTCCGCTCGCTCAAGGTGATGGTTGAGCCGTTTCAGTTTGGAAATCATAGTTGTCCTGTGACGACACGTGACTCCCTGAATGTAAGCAGGCCATATTGGATTGGTCCTCTAGACGCAGTCTGATGTTGTCACAGGTCCACACTAATTTTGTGGATGTTCAGATATTAGGCGTAGTTGTTTTGTGACTTTATGGTTTATTTCTAAGTACTGTCTTTGGAGATAGTGGCGTGCACCCTAAACCCTAGGCCAAAAGATTGCGCTGTTTGCCGGCCAAAATGAACTCCAAAGAAAGCCCCGGTGTCCGTTAAAGACTTGTACCTGTCAACCCGTACATTTTTGCCGTACAAAGTACATTTACTATGCATTTTAAGACGTGTACAACGCACAAGAAAATCTGTACGGAAAAACGCAAATTTGTCAAATATGGGTACTATACACTGACTGTCACGAAACGGCAAATCAATCAAGTCAACCCAGTTCGCCGCGGTAGCCTCTATCTCGGTATCGTTTTTTGTCGTTGCAGACGAAGCGAACGGTTTGATGCTACTGTGCGTATGCATTTGCCGCCTCGGATTTCATGTGATGGTTGTGTAGTGAAAGGAAGTCTGTCTCTTTTTAGAGAACCGGCTTTTTCGGCTCAACTCATTAAAGAGAGCCGGCTCTCAGGTGGCTCACTTGCTTTGATGCATTATATTACGAATCATTATTGTTATATAAAGAAGTTAAGAAAAAAGGAAGTATAAAAGGAGAAAATGAAAAAAGACAGGTTTGTGGTTATCCCTTTAATCAGTATATTAACAACAATAATTTAATGCAGAAAATGAATCACTAATTTGAATAAGAAAATGTATTATTCTACTTAATTATATTTGCATGTATTTTTCCCTTCAACAGTGAACGTCCTAGCTACTTAATTTTTAAACCTTTTTAATAATAAATCTCATTCATGTCGAGCAACTCAGTATCTCACAAAAAATGTTAATTAACAATATATATGATATAATGAAACACATGTACAATATAACATGTTAAACTACATAAATAAACATGTTTGAAAAAAAATGTGGTATAAGATTATTTTGTTTTTTGTAAGGGAAAATACGACAGTTTGTAAGGGCATGGAGCCGTGGAGGTTGACAGGTATGAAGACTGGTTGAAGAGTGCACCCATATCTAGTCAAAGGAGGGCAGAGATAGGCTCCCAATGAATAAAACGCGAACCCTGGCGATGACCCGGCCACACTAAAACACCTTGCTGATGATACTGCGCCATTTGTCAGCTGAAATGAGTCCCAGAGATTGCCTTGTTTAAACCCTAACTCCATACACCACACACTTTTCACTAGCGCAATAGATCTTGTTTGTAGGCTACATCAGTGAACATTTTCTCTCATGTTCGTTTCAACTTTCTATCTTTTTTCCTTTCCAGATCGCCTTGAAAGCGTGTCCCCAGTGTTGTCAACAGCAGCCGGAAGAGCAGCAAGGAGAAAGTTGGGAAGAAAGGCCGCCTTCGTCGCCAAACCGTAGCGCGGCGGTGCCAGAATGGGAACGGCGGCACCCTGGTCCGAGTCAGGCAGAAATGAGGCGCCAAAACCAGGAGAAGGCCTCCCTCGAAGCTCAGATCAGACAGCTGGAGAAGGAGCTGGCCCAGACTAAACTGCAGGTGGTTGAGGCGAACTGCAAGATTCAGGTAAATCCCGTAAATTATGTCCTAGCCCTGATACAAAAACATTCTAACCCTCCTTGCGAAAATTTTCTTAACCCTTTGGACACCTCTAACCAGGTTACGTCACCATGACGGACGGTAGTCGTTTGTTGTAAACGGTGGACGAAGGCAGTAAAGAGTAGAACAGCAACAAAAAAGCTATACTATTCACTGCAACGCAATGACTAGTCAAAGGAATATTGTGCAGCTTTCAGATAAGGTGGCTCACTTTGGCAGAAAGCACAAAAAGCACAATTTAGAGAAACGGGGGATAGGATTAGCAATGCTAGATAGCAAGTGATACAGTCCTCCTTCTGATATATTCACACATCTTAAAAAATCATCCACTCTGCCTGATCTTAGTCCACACCATCTGTCTTCATCAAAAGGGATACAATTTCAAATCGGTATGGTAATATCTTACCTTTTTCGAAGTACTGCTTTGGACCATTTGTTTGAAAAACTGAATATAATGTAGGCTACTTCAGAAGTGTTTAATTGCATGAAATCTAATATCTTGATACATTTTTATATATTGTATATTTTAAATGAAGTGCAGAAAAATGTAGCCAGCTTTTTGACTGTTGGCCATGAGCACTGTGAAAATGTTGTTTTTACGGGCGTCGAAAAAGGGACACGAGCTAAGAGATCCAGGTGAGTGCAATTGTATTAACTTAAACAGCGTGTACATGATTTTAATTTTAAGTCAAATAAAATTGAGATAATTTGCTTCCTCAGATGTTCTCTGGTTAATGAATGGTAGTCAGCAAATAAGGTTACATGGGGTGGTTTACTGTCTGAGTAGTGCGTAGCTTTGGCGACATCCGGTGGACATATTAAAAAAGACAGGTCTTTGTCTAATGCAACACAGTTTAATAATAATAATAATAATAATAATTTCCTTTGTATTGTCATTCTTTGTAACAATGTACACAGAACGAAATGTCGATACACCTGACCCGTTGTAGCGAGCCGATGCAGCCGCAGCCAACAGAGGGCGCCGCCATTTTACCAATTAGGTATGACTCGGCCGAGGCGCGAACCAGCGACCTCCCAGTCTCAAAGCGGGCACACTACCATCTAGGCTACTGAGCGCCGCGCCGCCGGAGGCCCACACTTACCTTTCCGCGCAAGCTGTACCGCCATCACGCCCAGTATTCCCTACGCTAGGCGGCCATTACTTCGTTTCCCAGGCTCGAGTGGACCCCCATGAGCCATGCAAAGGGTGGGGCACCTCCTCCTGCCTTTCTTCGCAAGCTGTAACGCCGTTATAGTGCTTCCCTCAGTTTTGTCTCACTGGATGGATTAAATCTGTTGGTGGGCATGTTGTTTTTGTGAATTGTGACGCTTAAAACGCAACTCCACTTACAAATCTTCCTTCGCCCTATTCAAACTCGTAATCCTACTCCCCCTGTTTTAGGATAACAATGCGCACGCATCTGTTTAAGGATCTGCTGATGATGTAGGATGGAAAGGGGTCTATATCTTGTAAAAGACATATTTTGTTTCCAGCAATGTAGGTTGCCCACCCATAAGCAAGAGGGAATTCCGGAGTGAGCGCACAAAAGCCACAATGGAGGGAGAACAATATGACATTGAAAAACAACTCTCTAACTGTACGAGAAAGCAACCTGTAGATTAGGGATAAACTTGTAACACCCAAAAAAGGCATCTGCAAAAGACAATGTTACTGTCCCCCCCCCAAAAAAAACAGAAAGGAGACACAAGAGATAAACCACACTTTTGGGAGTTGATGATTTCATTTTTGCAATATGGCTGCTGTCCAGACGATCCCATTAAAACCATTTCTAGACAGATGCTTGCACAAGAACGCTAATTTTAGTTTGAGGCTAGCAATACATTTCTATAATAGCCACAGTTCCTGGACCTGATCATTTGACCTGCTTCTGTTACTTTCGGGTTAGGGTTCGTTGCCTATGTCCTAGCGTTCCACTGTGGCCAACCCTTGTTCCTCTCTGGCCGTCCTTAACCCTGATCTTTGGTACATTTCGTACCAGTTGTTGACTCAGCTTAAACTGACCGATTGCTAATTTGTGACTTTTCTGCGACAGGAACTGGAGCACCAGCGGGGCATCCTGGCCAACGACCTGGAGGACGCCAGGAACAACTGGATCAGCAAAGCCTTTACCTCACTGCGCACGTCCAGCGACGGCGTCTCGACGGCTGGACGCGGCCTCCACGCTGCCTCCCTCTCCGGATGGAAGTTGTCGTGGCCTCACAAAGACAACCGGGAGCATGTGTGACGGGAAGTCGGGTCTTGCCCTCTTTGCACGTCTTACCCCATCTGATTGGATCAAGTGAGTTGAGGGCAGGCAGGTGCCTAGTTCGCAACCATTTGAGTTTGAAGAAGACGTGGAAAGACAGGCAGAGAAGGCCGTGGACCTCCAAGACCACATTGATACTCTGACGAGATCAAACCTCTATGTTTTGTCTGACTATGGACGCTAAAGGAAGTTGCAGCAGGATAAGCTACTTCAACAGGTCGCCAACTCTTCCACACTCAACATTTGTTTACTTATTTAAAAAAAGACATTATCCATTAGACCTCTTTCCGTGTTTGTAAACATTTGTGAACCGTGTACACACAACAGGCGGACATTGTGTTTTTGTGAATTGTGACGCTAAAAGCGAAACCCCTCATACAGATCTTCCTTCACTCTATTCAAACTCGTTCTCCAACTCCCCCTTTTTAGGTCAACAATTCGCACGCATCCATTTGGGGATCTGGTGATGATGTAAGCTGGAAAGAGGTCTATATTTTTAAAAAAACATATGTTGTTTCCCACAAAAATACCTTTGGAATAATATTTTTCTCTGTTTTACAAACCAAATAAATAGCAAATACTTTTAAATGGAACTGTAATCAATTGGATTTGGCGAGATTTCTTACTGCTCTAAAGGGATGGCTGGCTTTTTGGCCTGGAAAGATGCTTATTTTATCTTTCCTCAAGAGGAAAGATATTCAAATAGAGAAAGAAAACTTGAAAGTGCAAAATAAATAGAGTGGCGTCACCAATTTGGTGCCAGTTGGCACCAAGTAGCCCTCTTAGAACTCCTGAGTAGCCTACGGACAGGTTCTGAAAATAGTTCACCACTAATAGGTCATTGTGATTTTCCAGGAAATCTTATTTCTAACTGACATGATGTTTTAGTGGTTGACTGAGCCTTTTTGAACTCACTTCTAATAATTACAACGTGCTTATAAGCTATTTGCAACATAGTAATACCATGATAAGTGGTAATTTAATAAATGGCATACGAAATTGGCTGCTCTGCGTGCTAATCAGTAACAAAAAGTAGCTCTTAGCTTACAAAATGTTGGTGAACCATGAATTGGAGTTATCTTTCTCAATAATGCCGTCTACATTTCTTGCTCTTGCTGCTTCGTAGGTTTGCGTCATGCGTTATATCATGCATGCTAATTGACTTCAGCTGAGGAGCAGTCAATGGCTGCAGTGTGGTCTGCTTTAGTGGGATCTCTAACGCCCTTTGGCGGCCAAATGAGGCACTTCAGCTCCTGACCACCAGCCACTCCAAGCAGCCGAATCCAATCTTCTATCCGCCCGGCAACGCCAGTCCCTTCTGCTTCTTATGAAATAAATAAATGCTACTCTATAACGTTTTGTTTGCACACTGTTGTATGTTGTTGACAACAAACATGACTTTGCCATTTTCTTTTCGCTCCTAAATTAATCTCACTGTGGCTGTTAGGAATTCTTCTTAGGGGGCGCACTCTATTTCCTTTTCCGTTTTTTTGTCGTCAGAAATGCAGAAGTGAATGACGATGTAGGTTGCGCACGGTAATTGAATCAAATTTTTTATCTATGTCCTCTATGAAAAGACAAGTGTTTATACTTGTTTCATGCTCCGTTTGGCTGATGTTTACTCTTTAATTTCAAGGAGATTAGATCAAGAAGAAGCAAAACATCCTGTAAGGTATTCTGTTATTCAGTTCTTTTAAGGCGACCGTTAAAGAAACTTCTCTGCAACACAAAGCACAAGTATGACAGGAGCGCATTCTGTCATTGTGGAAAGGTCAAAGGGAAAGAGTCAACAGGTTTTTGATTTCATGGCAGCACCGCTCAGTTTACAATGTCCAGCACAAGCGGCATGACAAACTCCGAGTGGCGGACGCCCATGGTGAAGGACGGCGCCTTCTGAAGATGGGCGGCAGAGCGCTCCGGGCGGTAGGCGGCAGGACCGGGCGTGACAGACGGAAGGGCTTGTCTCGAGGTCCGGCTCTGCATGGAGAAGGAGGGCTGGCGTCGGAGGTATACGTCCGGGGGGGTTGTGTTGTAGCGGCCAGGCCCCGGGTTCTGGGCCGGGTCCGCAGAGTGGCCGCCGGCTTTTTGTCGACCCGACATGCTGTAGCTGACGGCGGACGGCTTGCTGGGGGACCGCTTGCCTAGCAGTTCGGGGAGCATGTAGCTGTTGGATGACAAGCACAAAGTCGCTAATGCAGGGTGTCCAAACATTTCAGAAAGCGGGCAAGATTTGGTAAGCAGAAAATGCAGCCTGACATTCTTTGAACTGTCTTTAATAAATGTCACCCTCTGTGAACGTTTTGCAGCACTTGTTGATCAGCGTCACAACCTCGTAGCTCACCTTTGCAGCATATTCATTTGACTCGCAGGGTCTCATGGAAAAGTGCTTCCAGTTGCTTCGCCTTTTCAAAACATTTGTTTCCAGTTAGCTTTTTGTAGTCAGCATGTTTCGTCCGGCTCTTTTCTTTGAAAACGGCCACAGTCAAATTAGGCAAACGCAGTTTTATCGGAATTTGGTGAAAAAATACTCCAATTTCCACTTGTCCTCGAAGAGGCAGCCCTCATAATCAAATGTCCTTTTTTATTTACAGCTGCCATGTCGGAAATGAAGTGGGGGGCAAAAATTCTCACAGAAACCCTGGGCAATGTGGTCAAAGGGCTACTGCCATTATTTGGTAAAATTGTAATTTTTGGTTTGTTTGAACAAATGTATTTTATACTGCAGTCAACATTACTGGCGGGCCACATATATTCATTTCATGACAGAGGCCGCAGGTGAATGAAAATTTTATCACGGCCCTTGGCCGGACTTTGGACATGCTTTCGCTAATGTGTCAAATGCGCTTTCGTTTGGTGAAGAGAGAGAAAGAGGGATTAAGAAATAGGGGCGAAAGAGCAAAAAAGAAAGAAATAGAGAAAGAGAAAGGAAATAGAGAAAGGCAGGGAGTAAAAGATAGAAATGGACAGAAAGAAAAGTGAAAAAGAAAAAGGGAGAAAATGAAATTGCTGAAAAAAGATAGAAAGAATTGGAGAAAGAAAGAGAGAGAGAGAGAGAGAGAGAGAGAGAGAGAGAGAGAAAGAGAGAGAGAGGGGGGGGGCGGAAAGGTAGAAAAGAATAAGAGAAAAGAGAAGTATAAATAGAGAGAGGAAAAGAGAAAAAAAGAAAAAGACGGAGAATAAAAGAAATTGACAGAGACCAGAAACGGAGACAGGACCCACTTGCGTTCGTTTTTTCTCAGCTTTATTTAGAAGTAGGAAAAGGCTTGCACCCACGATCCAGTGATCGTCAGTAACGGGTAGCATATCGCTCAGAACGCGGAAGTGGCAATTCCGTGGCGAGCGAAGGCAGTGTCGAGCGAAGGCAGTGTAGGGGAAAGAACAGGTCGATGGCTGGGACGGTGGAGCAGAAGCGTAATCGAGTTCAGAAAAGGGGTCGGAGCCGGCAGTCAAACAGGAATCAGGACAGGATAGAGTCAGGATCGAAGGGCATGCCTAGCGTGGGCTGAGGTTCCCAGACGGGCTGACAACGGGTGACAGGAAGATAGGGGTTTGAAAAGAGGTAAGCAGCCAATCAGCGTCCGAGGCAGTTGGCGCCAAAGGAGCTGACTCAGGTGCCTCGCATCAGTAATCGTGACAGAAAGAAAGACATTGAGAGAAGGAAAAGGGAGAAAGAGAAAGGCAGAAAAAGAAGGGGATGAAAAAAGATGGAAAGAACAGGAGAAAGGGAGAGAAGGAGAGAGAGAAAGAGAGAGAAAGAGAGAGAAAGAGAAAAAGAGAGGCAAGTAGTAAGTAGGATTAATTTGACTCAGTCAACCGCAGAAAATCTATATTGTATGGTGGGGGTATTTTCAGAACAGGTCCGCGGGCGCTCGGGGCCCGTAGAAGACAGGTGAAGCAGCAGGTTGGAGACCCCTGCATAAAAGTCATCTCATCAAGCTTTTCGTGACTACAAATGTTTACGAAATGCCTTGCTCCAAAGTGAGGTTCAAATCCATTCATCTTATGCCCCTAAAAAAGATCTCTTTCTTTTGCCCCTCGACCTGTTTGCGGCTGGAACGGCATCCACGGATCGATATCGCGTGCGGGCTCCCAGGGTGTAGGCCGGCTGTCGACGCTGACCGTTACCCAGAGGCGCCTTTTCAGGGCTGTAGGCTCCTGGACCTGGCGTCTGGAACAGGGCACCTCGGATAAAAGGAAACAAGCCCTACTTATTATAAGTGTAGCCCCTGTTAAATAAAGTGAGTTAGAAATATATAAAAGGATAATTCAACATTTCAGATTCAGATTCAGATTCAGATTCAGATCTACTTTATTGTCATTCTAGTACACGTGTATACAGAACGAAATGTCGATGCATCTGACCCCCACAGTTTCCTTGAATGTACAGATATAAATAAAGTTGTATTGTAATTGGCTACGTATAGTATTTTACCATAGTGCCGATAGTGCAAGAAGAGTAGCTAACCAGATGTGCAAATGGGCAGTGAGGTTAACAAGTCAGGTACACAGTAACATTAACACTGTAACAATAACGCTGTAATTACCATAGTGCAGAGAGCAATGTGCAATGAGTGGCAAGCTATAAAAAAACTGCCAGTAGTGCAAAAAGTCAGATTTAGCAGCCGTTTAGATTTAAGTTAACTGTATGTTAGATTGACCATTTAACAGTCTAATGGCCAGGGGGACTAGACTATTGCGGAGCCTGGTGGTCCTGCACCGCACACTGCAGAACCTCTTCCCAGAGGCTAGCAGAGTGAACAGTCCATGATGGGGGTGAGAGGGGTCCCCGGTAATGTTCTTAGCATGGGATAGGCAGCGCTTCTGGCCAATGTCCTGAATGGAGGGAAGTGTAGTCCCGATTATTTTCTCTGCTGTCCTCGTTACCCTCCTCACACTACCCCAGTCGGTAGCGCTGCAGCCTCCACACCACACAGAGATACAGCTGGTCAGGATACTCTCTATGGTGCCCCTGTAGAATGTGATGAGGGAGGGTGGGGGCAGGTGGGCTCTCCTCATCCTCCGCAGGAAGTACAGGCGCTGCTGTGCCCTCTTAACCAGTGATGCAGTGTTCACGGACCAGGTGAGTTTGTTTGTAATGTGCACCCCTAGGAACTTGATACTGCTGACAACCTCCACAGCCTTGTTGTTGATGCAAAGTGGGGCATGGTTGGGCTGGTTTTTCCTAAAGTCGACAATGATCTCTTTAGTTTTGTCAACATTCAGGACCAGGCTGTTGTCCCTGCACCAGCCCACCAACTGCTCCACCTCCTCTCTGTAGGCTAGGTCGTTGTCATCCCTGATGAGGCCCACCACTGTTGTGTCGTCAGCATACTTCACGATGTGGTTTGTGGCGGACCTAGGGACGCAGTCGTGTGTCATCAAGGTGAACAGCAAGGGGCTTAGGACGCAGCCTTGGGGGGAGCCCGTGCTGAGGTAGATGACATCTGAACTGTTCTGACCTATCCGCACTGATTGGGGTCTGTCACAGAGGAAGTCCAGCAGCCAGTTCCGCAGGGGGGTGTTGAAACCCAGGAGTCTCATTTTGTCTACCAGATGTTGTGGGATGATGGTGTTGAATGCTGAACTGAAGTCCAGGAACAGCATCCGCACATGGGTGTTCTTCTCCTCTAAATGTGTCAGGCTCAGGTGAAGCGCAGAGGAGATGGCATCCCTGGTGGAGCGGTTTGTCCTGTAGGCAAACTGAAAGGGGTCGAATGAGGAGGGGAGACTGGAGGTGATGTGCTCTTTAACCAGTCTCTCAAAGCACTTCATTATGATAGGAGTCAGTGCAACGGGCCGGTAATCGTTGAATGATAAGATCTGGGGTTTCTTTGGCACTGGGATGATGTTGGCAAATTTGAAGCATGATGGTACTTTGGCTTGGTCTAGCGAGGTGTTGAAAATGTCTGTTAGTACACAAGCCAGCTGATCGGCGCACTCCCTAAGTACCCGCCCCGGAATGTTGTCCGGGCCTGGAGCCTTCCTTGGTTTGGGGTCCAAAGTAAACACGGAGCCGAGTCCTTCTAACCTAGTGTGCACTGCCAGTGGAGTGCTTAAATGAACGGTTTGGCACTGAAGTATCTCGAAAGTGAAAATGAACAAAATGGTACTGAAAATAATATCTGAAGTCTGCATATCACACGCTTAAAATAGGGAAAGATTTGGCCCAAAAGCAGAAAGAAAGTTTATAAAGCTTTTCAGCTATTGGCAAGAAGCAGACATGACGCCTGACGTGAGGGAGATGGAAGGTGGAAGCCACTTTTCTTTTACCTCAACACCGAGGAGGAAAATTTCTTTGGATTAGGGTTTTGAAGTTAAACTGATAGTCTGGCATTATCTTAATCTCAATAATTACTTGAGTACGAGTAAGTAAATGCTGCGCATATCCTCTATGAAGGAGAAAACAAAACCAAAATTTAAAAATTAAAAAACGGCAAGAGAGAAGCCCGACCGGCCTGAAATTCAGGCCCAAGAAAATGAAATAAATTGTGCTAATTAGCGAGAAATGATTGTGTTAGGTCTTTTACCTCCCATCTCTGAAAAAAACCACACAATAGGAGACAAGATTAATTACCTTCAGCTCATAAGGAAATGTAAAACTACAGATCCTCATCTGACCAGAACCTCAACATATCTTACATTTTGTTGAAACCAATTAGGTCACAAAGCTTTTGGGGAAGGGATGTTTAACATATCAGATGGGATACCATTGTATACAGAAAATGCGTGAGGGACGACTATTCAGCTTGAACAGTCAAAAAAAAGCAATTCCGCACGTAGTTCACAATTATGAAAGTGAGCTGCTGTTGAAACAGACAGATATCTCTCCAGACAAATGGTTGATTGGCTTGAGTAGATGATAAGACTCTTTGAAGTAGGGACATGCTTTACTCAACCTAGAAGTCTCTGCAATGTTAGATATATGTAGAAAATGGATTATACATTTTTAATGATTCTATCAGATTGTTATTCCTTGTTTCAATTAAGTTTTCTAAAAAAAAAAAATCATAGACTTCATAGCGAGAGCCGTCCTCCTGTCATTGCTCGCTGCAGGTAGAACATGCATGCCATCATGGCAATCGATACCAAGACATTGCTTGGAAAACCAAATCCCTACTTAGTTTTGACTTCACCCGGTGACTGTATGATTCACAAAGTACGAAAACCCCAGATTTGACAAGTTTTTGTGAGTTTGCTTCCATTTCTCTTCGTTTTAAAAGGTTGCTTTGATGCACGAAAACAACATTGCTCATGGTAACGCATGATAACTTTTAGATCAAATTTGAAATATTTTAAAATTTGATGTCTCTGTTGATTCTATTATCATACTGACTTTCCTAGTTCCTGTTATTGCAAGTTATTGGAACATGCTTGGGCTACGGGTTGTCGCCCCTTTCACGTTCCATGACACATACCGGAAGACGGCTCAACGTTGTCAAAGTTTACTCTTTGAGAAAAAGACCAAATACATTCTTTCTGCTGGCCTTTCCTTCCTAGGAAAATTCCTTGATTCCATGAACGATTGGAAATCTCTGTGAGGCAAGTTGGCAATCTATCCAGACAAAGAATCCGACAAGCGTCTGATTCTAGCGTCTCATTACGTTGAATAGAACTTCATCAATTAAATCCAAATTTTGGGAAAGTCAGAGAAGCGCAATGAAAAGCTGATCACCACTGGGTGCTCCGTGGATTGAGAAAGAGACAGAGGCGGTGTTGGTAGATAACGCAAAAGCGGAGCTGCAGGTCCTGCTAACTGCTAAGCTAAATAACAACTCTCACAAGCCTGTATCTCACCAACGGCAGATCTGTTTCCTATACAACAGATGATTTAGCGCTACAACTCGTGGGAAACAGTTACATTTGTGACATATGTATTTTCATGATCTCACCCTGGCTCGTTCCGAGGATCCCTATGCTAGCGTGCAGCTAGCCTGCTGCTCTCTACATCACTTTTTACACTGAAAGTAGAAGCACTGCAATTTTGTTGTGCTATTGTAGCATGACAATAAAGGTCATTGATTCATTAATAATTGAGTGTTTCGTGTTTTTATTGAAAAATCTATATTTTCATTGCCCTGCGATTGGCTGGCAACCAGTTCAGGGTGTCCCCTGCCCACTGCCCGATGATTGCTGGGATGGGCTCCAGCACCCCCGCGACCCTACTGAGGATAAGCGGTGTAGCTAATGAGATGAGTAGAGGGATATTTTCATTTCGTTAGAGGCGTATATGTTACTGATAACTAATACATTTTTCTACTTGGTAGGTTTTGACCATCGTAAGACTTTTTGGAAACAAACCCCTGGCAAAATATGAGAGATCACTGTATTAATTTTACCACTCATCAGACCTAGAACTAGTTCAGCAGCTTTTTAGTCCTCTGCCTAAAAGCATAAGTGTTACATAACTTTATCGTATGTGAAGTTTTCCCACGTTTACCTTTGCTAGCGACTCGCTTGCCTGGACCCAACATTGAGAAGGAGGGTGTGTCTATTCGGCCAAAGCGTGTTACGTTTGCACCCACGTGGTATCTTGGTCCTGGGCTGGAGTCCACACGGATCACTTCATGTGAAAATGAAAAAAGCAATCCCGCACATAGTTCACAATTATAAAAGTGAGCTGCTGTTGATAAATGAATCCAAAGCCGGTTTGGTTTCCCGAACTCACTGTTGCTGCTCATGCGGGAGCGGAAGGAGTAAGCAGGGCTGCTGGTCTTGGTAACGTCATGGTTTCGGTAGCCCACCGTGGGGGGCAGAGCGTAGCGGGCCGGGCCGGGTCCTGATAGGGAGGGCCATCTTTATCGTACCACATCAAACAAAGCGGTGGACGTTGCTCACCTCTCTCTTTAGCAGAGATGGGGGGCCGCGTCCTGGCCTCCTCCTCCATCGTTGGGCCGCTTCTTTTTCTCCTTCTGCTTCTGAACTAAGGTTTTTTTTTTTTGACACACTCTACCTTGCTTGGGCTGAATTATTTACCAGCTTCGCTGTGAGGTAATGGAAGCAGTCATCTAAAACAGTGTTTCTCAACTGGTGGTTAGCGTACCAGTTTTCAGTGGGTCGCGAGACTTTGCCTTGGCAAAATTATGCTAAGAAAAGAAAACAATAACTGAGGATCATTTAAACTTCTTAACATAAGATGGCGATAATCCCCGGCTAATGCAAGTTAGTTTCACACCACATAAAAAGACGGTTAAATTTGGTTCCACCTTTTGCGAAATGCTAAACACAGATACTGCAGACACCAGTGGTTGGCTTTCAGGGCCTGAAAGGCCTTCTCTGCAGGTGTGAACATATCTGAATCATGTGATGTTAATTATATTTTGTCCATCGATACTTATAAAACGGTCCTGAAATTGTCTGTCAGCTTCCTTTTACTGCTTCCCCTGGGTGCATTGGTTCCATATGTGTGCTTTCATTTTCAAGCATATAACCAATCACATTTCATTCAATAGTTGTTGCAAGACTCAGATTTTTACCCGGAGGCCAGCACTAAATAAATCCTGAAGGCTGTGTACCCTAACATCGGTCTTTGAGAAAGTTGCTGGTTTAGCCAATCAGATTCCGAGTTAGCATCTGAGTACCTGCTGGCAGGCGTTGGGAAATTTTACCGGTTTCACAAGCTATGATTGGTTGAAGGGCAGTAATCCACCAAAGGGATCGCGCCAACAGCTGTTAAACTTGAAGAGACGGAGCCGAACACGGAAATATATTGTCGTGTTGATTTAAACCCTTAAGAAACCTGTGAAATTCGACTCAAATCCCAATCCAAGACTTAATAGCCATTGATACTAACGCTGTGAAAACATTAAATGCAATAAGATTAGACACAGCACTCAAGGGTACTGCCATAAAAAAGGGGAAAACTATTTACAACATAGTGCTTAGAGACCGGCCTGAAATATAATAATAGTGCAATGTATATGACTGAAAAGGAATCGTGCGTTATAGCAATGGTGCAATGAGAAATAGTCAAATAACATTTAGCAGCAAAATAAATCTTTATGACACGTTTAAATTGTTTATCCAATCCTGGAGCGCCATGTCTTATTTCGTTGCTAACAATTGTCACAACGTTGTTATCAATGACAATAAAACGATTCTATTCTTCAATGCACGTCGGAGTTTGTCGGGTATGTGCAAGAGTGCTGAAATTGCGAAATTGGTGTCCCGCAACATGCATTTGCGTTGAGGTTTCGTGTCTTGTTCTGCTTTGAAACGATCAGCGTGTCAGTGCACGCGCTATCAAATATTTAAAGTCAACTTAGACGCGTCTTTTGTTGCCAGCTTTGACCTAAGTGAGGTTCTTGAGTCACCCAGTGATTTTCTACAGTCATGATTAAAAACATAGAACATTTTCAGTATGTTGTTATTCCTCCTTTTGGTTAACATGTTTACTGTTTTTTTGCTAAACAAGGAAAAAGAGAAAGACTAAGACTTTTGAACGCTCGTCGCAAACCTCTTTTTTGTTGTTGCTTTGGACAAGAATTGTACATAAGTATAGAACTTATTGAGATGACTTGACTGAAGATAATAATGTTTTGTACTCTTGTTGTTAGCGTGTCTTAGTTTAGCTTAGAATATATCTGTGAAGTTAGAAAGCTAGGAGGACCTTGTTTTCAGTTATACGGCAACATTATGTGTCAAACTCATGGCCCTTGGGCCTAATCACCACATCATCAAATCCTTTTCTGTGGCCCATGAGACAATGCTGAGAGAAACTAAAGCCAGGCGGCACTCTCAAAGTGGTCCACTGTAGCTGGATTTGCTGACTACCATTGATCAACCAGAGAACATTGAGGAAACCCATTTTGATGTTATTTTACTTAAAATAAGGTATATTAGCATGTATTAGCATATAGCATATGGGTGTCTTTGCAGAACTTTAAAGAAGCTTAAGCTCCTTTCTATAATAGATACGAAATGTAACGGCGAAGTTCCCATATTCAGGTAAATATTTTCAGAATAAAAATCAAAATTAAAAAGCAGAAAGACTTTTAAATCATTAATTCAAACATTTAAATAAGTGTTTCTATGCTATTTCTGTCACTTTCTAATCTGCATCTGTTTCCACTATTTACATAGACGGCAGAGGAAATTAATTCAAATGTTGGTTTGATTTGTTTTGTGTGTGTGTGTGTGTGTGTATGTGTGTGTGTGTTTACAAATGCACAGTTGACAAACACTACAAGAGATTAAATCTTAGTGAAGAAAAAATATTGAAAAATAAAACAAAACAACAACATCCCTGAATCATGATTTAATTGTGAGCCTCTGAAAAGACCCCCAGCCCTCCAGCTAGGCACATGTTTTATGCCACTGGGTATTTGTATATTGTATTCTTTTTGCTTTATTATTGTATTGTTCTCAGCTCAGGGATGCTGCTGGAAATGTGAATTTCCCTTTGGGGATGAATAAAGTATCTATCTATCTATCTATCTATCTATCTATCTATCTATCTATCTATCTATCTATCTATCTATCTATCTATCTATCTATCTATCTATCTATCTATCTATCTATCTATCTATCTATCCATCTATCCATCCATCTATCTATCTATCTATCTATCTATCTATCTATCTATCTATCCATCCATCCATCCATCCATCCATCCATCCATCTATCTATCTATCTATCTATCTATCTATCTATCTATCTATCTATCTATCTATCTATCTATCTATCTATCTATCTATCTATCTATCTATCTATCTATCTATCTATCTATCTATCTATCTATCTATCTATCTATCTATATCTATCTATCTATCTATCTATCTATCTATCTATCTATCTATCTATCTATCTATCTATCTATCTATCTATCTATCTATCTATCTATCTATCTATCTATCTATCTATCTACCTATGTACTAGTTCCGCCCCTGTGAGAACTGTTACTCTACCATGTAGCTCATAGCTGAGATGATTTTGACACCCTTGTTATGGAAGTAATGGTTTAGGCCTTTGTCTGAATAAACAGAAACTAACAAGTACAAGTACATAAATTATTTTCAATATTATTTGACATGATTTCTAATTTCCTTTTAGCGTTCTGTTGTCTTGTTTTGATTTTGAATATGTCTTCCCTGCAAGAAAAAAACATGGAATAGGCACTTAAAGCTTCTGCTTTAGCTTGCTCCCTTTGGCCACATGCTTATGTATTATCTCATTATGTTGTACAGCACTTTTACTGAAAATACATCGTTGTTGTTTTTTGGTTAATTAGTGGTTGATGTTTTTTGTGTGCAGTGCTCGAATAGGTGTCACAAACAATAAGATAGACGGCACAAAAACAAACACAGCAACCTCTTAACACTTTCAGTCACTGACTGATTTTTATTCAACAGTCAAAACAAACCTGTAATATAAAACACCTAACTTGACACTCTTTCATTCAATACAAAATAAAGGGGATACAATCTACTTAAAACACAAACAAAACCCTTTAGTACATTTTGACAGCCACTTTGAAACGCTGCAGAGTCATTACTGTTAGATCTTCTTGCAGTAGCACAACTGCCTTTTTTATTTTGCTCTCAAATCAGGTTGATTGGTGTCCTTTTCTCTACTACGTAAACGAGCGCTTTTGAGCCTGTCCAATGTCAACTGAACAGGATTGAAACGGACGCGAGAATTTACTCACTTTCAATCTCAATGATGCTGCTCTAAGAACAAACTGCTCCTGGACTGGATTTGGAACATACATTTAGCATAAACTGACTTAGTTTGTGGCACTGGCTGGCCTCTTTGCAGTCGTTTAGTTAAGGTTTTGGAATGACCTTCCTGGGTGGCAACCAGTTCAAGGTGTCCCCTGCCCACTGCCTGAAGATGACTGGGCTGGGCCCCAGCGCCCCTATTGAGGATAAGCGGTGCAGACAATGGATGGATGGATGGATAGTTTGAGACAAAAACCCCAAAGCACCTCCTTTAATTCATTTTTTTGTCAAGGGAGTTTGTTGAACTGAGACATATGTGTACAAACTTTTGGATGTGCACCATTCTAAAAAAAATGAAAGTTTAATAGACTGACCTCGGATTTTTTAAAATGATTAATCACCAATTGGCTGTTTTTATCTGACTACCAGCGTCCAAAAACACGAATGTGTCGGTAAAGCCTCAAGTTGATTTTCATAATAACAAATCAAAGACATTCAGACGTCTTTTACGCACTGGCTCTTTAAAATTGTGGTAGTGATTGGCACATACAGTTGTGGTGAAAAGTTTACATACACTTGCTCTCTTGAGTTTCCAGTTATTTCTACAACTCTGATTATTCTCTGATAGATTGGAACAGATAGTTCAGGGGTGACGAACAAGTTTGACACAAGGAGACGAGATTTTTAACTGTGAGAGTCAAAGAGCCACACCATGCACTGACCTGCCATGAAGGACACACACAAACACACACAATTAAAAACATATTATTTCCCATAAAACACTCCTCTCCTTACAATACAACAAGTATTGTTCTTGTGTTGATTTCAAGGAAAGTGTCCATCCTCAATACTCACACACAAAAAAATTAAATATGAAACAAGGCTTAGAGCCACAGTATTTAGAAAATATAATGCGGCAAAGAGCCGCATTCTTATTGGCCAAGAGCCGCATGCGGCTCTAGAGCCACGTGTTCGCCACCCCTGTGATAGTTCTTTGTCACAAAAAGCATACATGAGGTTTGGTTCTTTTATGACTTTATTATGGGTTAACAGAAAAAGTGATCAAATCTGCTGGGTCACAAATATACATACAGCAGCGCTAATATTTGGTAACATGTCCCTTGGCCATTTTCACTTCAATTGGGCGCTTTTGGTAGCTATCCACAAGCTTCTGGCAAGCTTCTGCTTGAATCTTTGACCATTCCTCCTGACTGAATTGGTGCAGTTCAGTTAAATTTGATGGCTTTCTGACATGGACTTGTTTCTTCAGCTTTGTCCACAAGTTCTCAATGGGGTTTGAGCCAGGACTTTAGGAAGG
Organism: Urocampus carinirostris; assembly: GCF_059441175.1. Taxonomy (NCBI): domain Eukaryota; kingdom Metazoa; phylum Chordata; class Actinopteri; order Syngnathiformes; family Syngnathidae; genus Urocampus; species Urocampus carinirostris. The sequence continues at coordinate 9,755,613 of NC_142363.1, forward strand.
TCATTCCAAAACCTTAATTCTATCCTGATTTAGCTATTCCATTACCACTGTTGATGTGCCCCTAAGACCCAATCTTCAGGCTGATGACTTTGGGTTATCTTGAAGCATTTGAAGGTAATCCTCCTTCTTCATTATCTGATTTACTCTCTGTAAAGTACCAGTTCCTTTGGCAGCAAAACAGCCCCACAGTAAACTTTTGACTGCAACTCTATGTTGCTTCACCAGTTGCCTCCTACAGCCCGAAGACTTTAATATATAAAGAAGTGTATCAACTTTAGCCATACTTTCATATTGTTGTGCTAACCTCAAGAAGGCCTAATGTCAACAAGTCCGACATCCAAAAGACCGCAGCGGCAAGCTGTCGAAATGGCTGATCGCAGAATATTGTTCAATGATAGAAAAACAGCGGTCAAAATGGCTGATAGAAGGATATAAATCAAACGATATAAAAAAAAAACAACAACCTGGAACATCAACAACAGTTTTGCTGGAACTTTAACACCTCCCAAAATGTATAAAAAGCTCGCTTCAAATGTCACTTGTACACTATTTCCAGGATGTGTCCTTTGTCTAAATCACAATGGTGTCCAGAATATTCTGTTATTTAAATCTTCTGAAAAGTAGTCCATCTCCAGCCTCTAATTCTACCAACATTCTCATTACCCGAAATTAAATGAGCATGCAAACGACCAAAGAACTGTCAGTCCTTCAGCCAGCTCCATTGGAAAATTCAGCTGACCAGTATGAGTGGAGCTTCTAGAAAGATTTCCCACTTTCAAAGGAGCTCACATCACATTTCTTTTGGACGAATGGTCCGCCTCCTGAAGATGTGGCAACAGGACACCAATTATCTATGGGAGCGAGCTGTACCTTCATGATGAAGATTACTTGGAAGTGCGATTTAGCTTTCTTAAGCTTCGGCACAAAAACACCTGACAATTGGTAACAAAACGCTCTGCCACCCTGCCCTGCTCCCTCTGTGCAAAATCATAAATGGATACCAGTAAATACATTGGAGTTTCCATGCCAGGGTAAAGTTTTGTGCGTTTTAAAATGTCCTGTTTGCAGGAAAAAAAATCATGATGTACTAAAGAAAGTAAAAAAGACAGGCAGGCACGCTGTGGCGGCTGGTGTTTACGACAATCTTCTCCTGCTCTGCGTATTGTATTCCATCGGCCATGTGCTAGGACTTATCCCCTTGGAGAACCTGATGTGCGAGAGGCAGGCTGTAACTGGTTTTGTCTGCGCGCGCTAGCTAGCGGGCCAGGTGGGGCGATGCTTACCTACCTGGTTGCGAGCTTTGTGCGACTTCTGCATAAGCACCCGCCATTGGTCATACAACTTGATGGACATGCTGCTGCAGCCGTAGGCGTGCTTGCGGGCCCAGCCCAAGAACTGCTTCAGCTCGCGGCGCAGCGTCGAGTTGGCGTCGCCGCTCGACTTTCCATCGCACGAGCCAGACGTGGCGTGCTCTTTTACCCGGAAAAACAACAACGAACACAAGCTCACACCGGGTCAGACGTTGTTAGGGTTAGGGGTAAGCGAGTTAGGGGGTTAAGGTTTAAGGTTATGTTAGGGCAGGGGTCAGGAACCTTTTTGACCCAAAGAGCCATAAAAGCAAAAAATGTTTTAAAAAGACATTTAGAGAGCCACATCATATACTTTCAGACAAAATCGAAAAAACTGCCAAACACGCTCTCTAGACAAAAGCTAATTCTTCAGCACATTTTATTTCACTGTGTGTCATTTGACGATTTGATCAAATGTATCAAATGATAATAATGCCAAATCCTGTGTCCCAAATCAATGTAAATATGCCATTTACAATTTGTCTTCCACCTTCAGTTAAGAGTGTTGAGGCCATTTTTTTCCATGAAATTTGTCTTTGATAACGGTTTCAAAACAATGTGCATGCAAAGTTCTTTTGTAAAAATGTCACAAATGACTGTAAACGATAAGCATATCGTCATATTCACTTTCAGTGTAGACTGGACTGACCGAGAGAGAGAAGACGGTGCCTTGCGCTGTGTGCAGGGATCCGCCCACCTGTACTGCTCACCCAATCAAAGTCGTTTGCCAGCGTTTTTATTTATCAGTTCAAATGGTTTCTTATCGAACTTCTGCGTTAAGTTGCTTCGGCTTTATATGGACCAAAATGGGGATGAAATCACTTGACTTTGGAACGCCACAGAGAGATGTGCAATAGTTACATTTTATTTCGGAGCCATATGCACTCATGAAAAGAGCCATATATGGCTCTTGAGCCATAGGTTCCCTACCCCTGTGTTAGGGGTTAGAGTGTTCGGGTTAAGCCTGTTAGAGTGTTAGGGGGTTAGCTCTAGGGCCACATGGTAGAAGAGACATTCTCATGGGGGCCAGACTAGTCAATTAACGGCATAATTTGCGCCGATCTGGAGGGCTGAGGGTTCCTTTGGAGGTTCACGATAAATCTATGATTCAGGGATGTAAGATTTGATTACAAAACAATTATAGCAAATACAGCTACAGTGGTCGCTTTGCAAGTGGTGGCTAGCTTTCTGGGTTAGGGTTAGATGGTTAGGGGTTGGCGTTAGAAGGTTAGGGGGTTCTGGTTCCATAGTTATGGGGTTAAGGCGGGGGGCAGCAACCCGCGGCTCTTTTTTTTTTTTTTTCAAGAGATGTTTTGGTTAGGGTTAGTGTTTTGGGGTTAAAGGTTAGGGGTTAGAGGGGCATTCAATTGTGTGGATGATTAGAAAACATGCAAGTTCACCATTGTGCGGCGTGGATGCCGCCGTTGGATGACTCCATTCGCTCCAGATTCCAGCTTTACGGGAACCGTAGATGCCCACGGGATTACATCGCACCTGGCAACCAGCCCACCAAATCACAACAATCACAGCAGGAATGTGAAGATAATGTGTTGTTAATAAAAAGGCTACAAACCTGCACAAAATAGACGGTTCCAGGTCTGAGTCCTGCCAGTCTGCAAGACGTTTGGTTGCCCACGTCATCCATCACCTGGATTTAGGGCCACCAGGGCAAGGAGGAGGGGAGAAAGAAAAAAAACTCAGTTTTTCTAAATCTGTGCTGAAGGCAAAACAAATGCAAGGCCACAAATCATTTTGAAGGCTATAAACACGAGCGTGTTTATGGAAAGACTTCAAAGTTTCCTGCTGTTTATTTGGTTCTGGCGTAGTCTCACGGTTTAGGGTTAGAAAAAAGCGTGAAAGGCTTTTGGTGCCGATGGCAGCCAGCAAGCATAAGGCATATGCTAACACCTTAAAAATTACAAACCGGATACGGATTTTTGGAAGAGCCATTGATCCTGCATGTTTACCTTCCAGTCTTGGTTATCTTCCAATCGGTAGCGGATCTGGTATTTGGCTTGGAACAGAAAGTCTTTAAGTCCTGGCGGGGCCTCCCAGCGAACGCTTAGCTGGTCCTCCAACCGCCCCACTCGACTCACCGTGACACCCGACGGGGGATCAGTTGTTACTGTCGGAAGAAGAGCCTCAGCGTCAGTGACTGGTGCCGCAAATCCTGAGAAATGGCCTCCATTGTGAGGCCTCAAAGTTGGCGGTCAGAACTCTTGCTCTGCATATCTCATTCCTTTTGCCTGTTCTGATAAGCAGATGTGGCGTGCAAAACAAAGCCATGTTAGAGAACAACGCTGTTGACGCCCATATAGGATATGGCTTTGACGCATGTACCGTGGAGTTACCTGGGCTGGTTAATTGTAATAATCAGGCTCTGTTGAGGGCCCATATCTAGTTGGGAGGAGCTAAATGCAGTCATATGTGTCACGTGAGTTAGAGTATGCCTCTCAGATACTGTATTACATGGAAAATGAGCTGAGCTGCTAGATTGCTGCAACTTGTCCTTGCTTTTTATCTTTAGGCACCCTCACACAAATTATCCTTTATAATTTTTTGTAATGTATGGACAAGGCAACACACTAACTCATTAAACAATACACACTGTACGTTTAAGCTTAGTAAACACATGTAACAGTATATAAACATGATCTCGCAACACACAAAACGCCTTCCATCGCCACTTGTAAGGGCAATGGAGGAACTCACCCACATCCAGAATGTCGAGCATAAGCACGTCTGAGGTGGCACTGCCCAGCCGGTTGGATGCTTCCACCCAGATCTCATAGGGGGTGAAGAGGTGCAGGTCACGCTTGATGCTGCACGAGTAGGGTTGAGCGGGCGCGTAGTCCTCGCACTCCTTCTCCTTGCCGTACCACCTGTGGGCAGCAAAACCTTAGCCGCGACTGGAACTCCCGAGCGTCCCGTCGGCCATTCACCCACCTGAGCTTGTACTTGAGCAGGTAGCGGGTGCGGATGCTGGTCTCGCCTTTCCCTCCTGGCGCCCAGCTGCATGTGAGGTCTTTGGTGTTCCGAGAGAAGCACGTCAAATTAGCGGGCTTCTCGGGCGGCACTATGCCAATACACGCCAGGCGAGGACAAAAAATAAGAGCGACAATTACTCTTTCATATTGGCTCTAGTCATTGCACAAGAGATGTCCAAAGTGGCTTTATAGCTTCAAAACCCAGGGTCCAGGCCCAAACCCTGGTTGGAAACCCTAGCTGTAAAGCCTAGATACACTTTAAAACTGTAGTTCCAGGCCAAAAACTTCAGCCGGAAACCTTGGGAACGCTTTATAACCCTGGTTTGAGGCCCAAACCCTGGTTGGTAACCCTAAGAATGCTTGTAAACCCTTGTTTCTGGCCCAACCAAGCCCTAGTTGGAAAGCCTAGTTGGAAAACCCTAGAAGTGCTTTGAAACCCAGGTTTCAGGCCCAAACCCTGGTTGGAGACCCAAGCCAGAAATCCCCAAAACGTTTGAGAACCATGCTTAATGGCCAAATCCTAGTCAGAAACCATAGCTCCAAACCCAAGAAACACTTGAAAACCCAAGTTTCAGGCCCAAACCCAGGTTTAAAACCCCTGAGACCTTTAGCATTATTTAGTGAGTGTGCCTGCTTGCGTGTCAGATTTCAGAGAACTTAAAGGACCCTTCCCCCCTGCCGCCCTTAAAACCCAGAAGATGTGGCCAGGTTTGGAGAGTGGGCGGCTCAGGGATGTCAAAGCTGTTTCACATCATTTCAAAGTCAGAGCCAACGACAGGGCAAAAGCAAATTTTTTTTAGCAAGGAAGGAATTTAAGGCTTGCTTTTCCCAAGTAGTGACAGGAGTGTTGTAAAAAACACACTTGTTATGTGTATGTCATGTTATTTTTTTACAGACATTGTGTCAGCGTGATGCGGCGTTAGCAATAGGGAGTCACGCAGGCTCTCCAACCAATTACGGCACAAAATGTACTTACTGAGAGACCCTTTCACACAAGTGATAGAAATTCCTGTTCTTTTGAGAGGCTCTACAGATTTTGTTGTTGCTTTAATCGCGATATTACCAACTACTATGTCACATTATGCATAAAACGACTTAATGATTAACAAAAAATGTATTATACTACTAAGTTAGAAAAGCATCTCTTGTTTTACCTATGTATCGTGAACTTCTATATGGAATACAAGAATTACGGTAACTTTAAATTTGTAGCGTTAAAAATCATTTAATTGTGAAACACAGGATACCTGAAAATTACTTGAAATATTAATTAAAATATGCACAAATCCACAAGAATTATTGATAATATAACAGTGTCTGAAATAATGTCTGCCTGTACGCCTGGGGCTTGCATCTTTTACGTTGAGCGTACAACTTGAACAATGTCTCTGCCTGGGTGGCCGACAACTTTTTCAAGAACGAAAAAAAAGAAATCTTTAATTCTAATTTTTTTCAAATCAAACATTTGCTTTGTTCTGATTTCGAAATCTTCGTTCGGTTTGGAAATTTCAGAATTTTGGTTGGTTTGGCAACTTGCATACTCGGCGGCCAATCAGAAGCATGCATCGAATAACTTCGTGCTACCGGACATTCCCGAGCGTTATAAGGTTGTGCATTTGCATATCATTTTCCAAAGTAAACGCACAGAGAATAAATGAAAATCAATAAGTGGTTAGGAATCAAGCCAAAACCTCTGCCCCAGAATAAAGATTCGAGAGAAGTTAACAAAATTTATGACGCTACTAAACGTAAACGTACATTAAAAGCATCGTGGAAAGAGGAGTTCACGTGGCTTGGAGCAGACGACGTAACGCAAACATTGCTTGAATGAAGATGAGTAAATACAGGTACATATTGATGGCAGATGGAAAACAGCAATGTCATATACATGCAATGAATGTTATAAGTAGATTTGTAATAAACTAATTTTAAAGTGTTGTTCTGTTATATATTCTGATTATCAATCCTCAATACTTTGCAACAATGTTTTTTTTTTTGCGATGAGTCGTTTTATTGTGTTTCAAGTTTTGAGAAATGGGGCAGGCAACTTTATGGCTGGGCAGGCAACTTTTCAGAGTTGTCTGCCCTGGTGTCCAGTAACTTTTTGTCATGGGTTTCAGACACTGTAATATACAATAAAATGTTAACTTTAGTATATGCTGCACTGTGTACTCAATACATTTAAAATCAACAGCAACTAAAAAATGCATACTGACCAATTATGTGCGCCTTCAAAAGGAAAAAACAAACAAAAAGGGAGCCGGTTCCCGTCATTCTGTTCAAAGAGCTCATAGTTTTCTTACATTTGTGAAAGGTATTTATTGTAGGAAGCCACTGAAGAGTTTTTTGTTTTGTTAGTAAAATAGAAATGTAATTCGCGACTGTAAGGGCTTTATGATCACTTTCTTTGAAGCGAACGACAGGAACTGGCTCCTCACCAATCAAGAGCCAACTCCCTTTTTGAAACCATGATGTGTCTTTCACAAACGTAACAGCTCCGTGAGCTGGCTCTTCAATGTGAACAGGAGCTCCCCACTAATCAAGAGAAAAAAAAATCATATTCTTCGATAAAGAGGTGATTGTTCACAAACGTAAAACCTTTATGAGCCACGATCATCTCAAAGACCCGGTTCGTAGAAAGGTTATGTTTATAAACAATGCATCCCTATCACGCCCTGGCTTGCAACCAGTTTAGGGTGTACCCTGCCCACTGCCCGAAGATAGCTGGGATGGGCCACAGCACCTCCGAGACCCAACTGAGGATATGCGGTGTGGATAATGGATGGATAGACATCCCCATCTCAAATGGCGGCCAGGTTTTGGTGGGGAGCCGGCTCCCTTTCACTTCAACAAGCCATCTCATAGAGCTGTTGCGCTCATGAATGACACAACAGTTTTTCGAATGGGAGTTGGCTCTTGATTGGTGGGGAGCCGGTTCCTGTCGTTCACCTCAAAGAACCGTCTCATAAAGCTGTTGCGCTCGTGAATGACACAACAGCTTTTCGAATGGGAGATGGCTCTTGATTGGTGGGGAGCCGGTTCCTGAAGTTCACCTCAAAGAGCGGTCTCATAGAGCTGTTGCGCTCGTGAATGACACACTTTTTTGAATGGGAGTTGGCTCTTGATTGGTGGGGAGCTGGTTGCTGTCGTTTACCTCAAAGAGCCGTCTCATAAAGCTGTTGCGCTCGTGAATGACACAACAGTTTTTCAAATGGGAAATGGCTCTTGATTGGTGGGGAGCTGGTTGCTGTCATTCATCTCAAAGAACCAGCTCATGGATCCGTTATGTTCGCGAATTACATCACTAATTCACGCATAATACAAAAACGGGTTGCGAGTATGGACACTGCAGATAAAATTTTGTATTCTGGTGAAAGGTTTTACTTCCGACGTAGATGCAGGAGCCGGCCAGGACGTGGCCCTTGTGGTCGTGGCACAGCAGATTGTCCCCGGATGTCTGCCGGGAGGCGTTGAGGCCGTCCAGCGTCACGCTGAGCTCATTGGCGCCCGGCATGCTGTAGGCGGAGTCCGGCAACCGTCGCCCGTTGAGTGTCCAATAAAGCGAGGAGGCGTGGACGCCGGAGTCTGCCGAAACCCGGCAGCCTGCCGTCAAATCCGAGCCCACGCGGAGGACGGGGTCCTGGGGGAAGACTACCGCTGTGTCTGTGGGCAAGAGAGAAAAACTGTGACTCCAGGGCAGATAGAGATCACAAAGAGCAGAAGTTGCTGTCTATCTCCAACAGCGAGTGCAGGTTACAAAGCCACGGAGGAGTTTTTGCAAGGCTTCTCTTAATTAACGTTAAGGTGCTTAGTTTGAGGTGTCGTTAAAGGTGGGGTGTGTCATTAGAAAACTTGAGCCAGCAATCATGACTTTAAAACAGGAGATGACAGCAGAGTAACACATGCTTTGCCTTTTTTTCTTAGACACGCTCGAACAAATGCTTTTTTCATCTTTTTGACGGTTTGTTTTTGTTTTGAAGACACCTTCAACTACGCACCACACATTTTAAAGGTGCAAACTTAAATATTTTCTGTAATAAGGATGTGTTAACAATGCCTAACTTAGCTCAAAGAGCGCTTATGCTTCATTTTACTTTGCACCTCTCTCTTTCTATTTGACTTTCATCAGGGGCGGAACAAACCCCCAAAAAGACGCATATATATATATATATATATATATATATATATATATATATATATATATATATAATAATAATAATAATAATAATTCCCTTTGTATTGTCATTCTTTGTAACAATGTACACAGAACGAAATGTCGATACACCTGACCCGTTGTAGCGAGTCGATGCAGCCGCAGCCAACAGAGGGCGCCGCCATTATACCAATTAGGTATGTCTCGGCCGAGGCGCGAACCAGCGACCTCCCAGTCTCAAAGCGGGCACAAAACCCTCTATATATATATATATATATATATATATATATATATATATATATATATATATATATATATATATATATATATATATATATATATATATATATATATATATATATATATATATATATATATATATATAGGTTGGATCCCTTAACAACTAGGGTCTTAGGGGCACCATTTCCTGTGGTGTGTCTTGAGCAAGAACAGTCTGGTGGTGCCCATCCCTCAACAGGCCAACATATGCTTCTACACGGTCTCTAACCGGGGGCCTTTTGCGTGTTAGGTGAATGTGCTAACCACTGTCCTACGGAAACACTCATACCTTATGTAAAAGCACCTCTAAACATGAGAAATTTAAATTTCAAATAATTCCTAACAAAAATCCAAATTATGAGCATTCCCAGAGGCTACAACTAGAGACCGCTTGGAACTGCTTACTGTCAGTTCTTGCATGTGTTCCCCGCCATCTGACGCTTGATCCTACGCGCTTGTTTATATTATGCAGCAAGTTGGCTTTTATTGAGTTGCATCGAGTGCTTGTGGCCTGTGAGTTCCAGAAAAAAGAACGGTAACGTGTTTTCCGAGCCAAAGAAGAGAATAATGCCAAATTGAAATGAAGCAGGAAATAATACACGAACATGAGAGTGGTGTACGTGTGAGTGACCTACTCAATCAGTCAACATCTACTATTTGCATGGTATTGAAACAGAAAGATGTCATCAAGGCTATAAAACCACGATTCACGACAAGCTGGAGAGACTTTTGTTTAGCGTTGGGCCGTCAGGGCCTGCAAGGCCATCTCTGCTGGCTTAATATTGATCAGTTATCTTGTCATTTTTTCCACTTGTTTTTTCTTACTTTACAGTAGGCCGCAATAAATAGGATTAATTGTCCTTTATGGTCATTTTTAGACTCCGTGATGTGTATTCTCTTTGTGCTTTTTAACACTCGTTTTCTGTTGCACGGCCCGACACAGCGAGATTGAATGGTCAAATAATACACACAGTTCCTTTAACTAACGTATTAAGGCAGGGTCCTCTAACTATCATTCTGGAGTCCACTTTTGGCCCACGGGATATGAGTTTTAGACCCCTGCACTGGGATGTTTGCTACAAAAGGGGCTAGCGTTTGATTGAACAGGGAGCGGCCGTTGCATGCCTCAACCCTACCAAACAATGGCCCCAAAATTCTCCTCAGTTTATGTTCACTCCTCAAAAGGAAACAACGGAATTCTTTTAGAACAAATGATTTTTACGGTCACAAGGATTTTTTTACATTAATTATCAAATGAATCCATAATCCTCGAACTACCTTTGTCTATTTTGGGGAGTTTTTTTTTTTTTTTTTAAATGATGGCGACAAATAGAACTGGAGCCGCAGTGAAAACTTCTAGCGCTTTACTTTAATGACTCCAACAAAGTTGGAGTAGAGGAACCAGCCCAAAATCTGTCTCTCTGTCATTGTCTTTCTCAGTCTTTTTGTATTTTTGTGTCTTTTTCCCTGCCTCCCTTTGTTTCTCTCTCCCTCTCTGTCTCTCTCTTTCTCAGTCTCTCTGTCCCCTTTTCTGTCCATCTCTCCGTCTCTTTCTTTCTCTTTCTCTGTGTTGTTCTTGTCCCCCCTCTCTCTGTCTTTTTCTGTCTCTCTTTGCCTTTGTCTCTGTTTCTCTATCTGTCTGTCTCTATCTCTCTTTGTCATTGTATTTCTCTGTCTCCCTGTGTTTTTGTCTCGCTTTCGCGCTCCCTCTCTCTGTGTATTTGTCTCTCTTTCTCTCTTTCTCTATCTCTCGGTCTCTCCCTCTCTCTTTATGGTTTCTCTCTCTCTCTGTCATTGTTTCTCTCATTCTGTCTCTGTCTGTCACTCTTTGTGTTTTTGTATCGCTCTCTTTCTGTCTCTCTGTGTCTCTTTGTATCTGTGTCACTCTCTCGGTCTCCTCATCTTTCTCTAAGTAATTGTCTCTCTCTGCCTCCCTGTGTTTCTCTCTCTTTTTTTCTCCGTCTCTCTTGTCGTCTGTCTCTCTCATTCTCTCTGTGCCTCTCTCTTCGTCCCCTTCTCTGTCTCCATCTCTCTGTCTCTTTCATTCTCTTTCTCTATCTCTCTCTCTCAGTCCCTCTCAGTCACTTTTACTCTCTCTCACTCTCTTTCTGTCGTTCTTGCATATTGACCAATCAATTGTGCCTTCAGGGTTAAAAAACACGGTACAGAGAAGTGTCTGGTAAGTAGTCGAGTCCTGATTAGTGGGGAGCCAGCTACTGTCGTTCAATTTAAAGAGCCGGCTCATGGAGCTAGCGACCCATCACCATCTCGAAGGGAGCCATCTCCACTGCCTTCTTTGGACACTTTCACGAGTGCTTTTTAGTTTCCGCGCCAAAAAAGGAAGACAGAAAACATGGGGAGCTACAAAAAACCGCCTTTAAAGGAAATCACAGCTGTGAGAGTAAGCAGGCGGTGGTGGATGGTACAGCAAAAACACTGCAAAACAGTCCTAGTGTGTTTTGCGTGTTGGTAATAATGCTGTTATAAATAACGCAACATTACCTTTTCAGCAACGAGGTCATCTAACTCATTCTTTTTTTCCACTGTTACAACGCTGTTATAGTTACTAACGGTCAAAAACAGCGGAGTGACCCGCAAACCTGACGCCGTTTTCAGCTCTCCTCTGAGTTGTTAAGGTCACGTCTTTTCGGATCATGTTATAGAGGTAAGATCTTGAGCCCGGGACCGAACCCGATTTTTGGGCTTAAAATGTCAATCATTAAGTCGGGCTGGTCGGGCTTCTCTCTCTCGCCGTTTTTCTTTCTTTTTTTTTGTTTCCCTTAATGAATGATCTATGCAGCAGTCACTTGCTTTTACTCAAGTAATTATTTAGATTGAAAAAAATGCGTACCAAATGCTTATCAAACTATCAGTTAAACTCAAAATCACTAAATCTGAAGAAATTTTCCTATACACACGGTCCCTTTAAAAAACATCTTGATCAAAGACATTTTTTTTTCTTCAAAATAAGAGCCAGTAAATTCAACATCCATTTTAGGTAATCGATCGACAATCTCGCGGCAAGCCGCTCGGGGGATATTTGCTTTCCTTGGCGTGATGCGTTGGCGTGAAGCCCCCCCAAAACAAAACAAAAGCGCCCCAAAAAGTTTGCCCTGCGAGTCATGCGTGCTTTGACTTACGAGGGGTCGCTGAGGAGACGCGAGCCAAGCGTAACGTCAGGAGCAGCAAAAATATCCGACAAAGAGTCTCCATGAGGGCGTCCTGCTTATTTTTTCTCCCTTTGATCAAGTTGACTCCTCCTTGAAGACCATAGAAAAGTATGAGTGTGCGTGGGGAGGGGGCTTCAGGTGACGTCCTGCTCGCCTGTTCGTCTTCTTGTAACTTCTTCCTCCTCCTGAACTTGAAATCACATACAAGTTGATACTTTTAGCCCCTCCTGTTTTCCCCGCGTAATTTTGGTATTGTAGTGCCCCCTCCCCAATTCCCTCCCACTTTCATCCCAAACTGGGAAAAAACGTCACTTGAGTTTTGGGATGTGTCGTTTGCAAACATACCGGCTCCATGAGCTGGGTATTTGAAATCGACGGGAGTCAGTGAAATGAAATGAAATGATCTGCATTTGTATAGCGCTTTTCAAGTCAAGACTTCCCAAAGCGCTTTACAGTGTGCTTCACATTTCCCAATAGCGGCCGTGCAGCCATGTAAGGCGCTAACCTGCACATTGGGGGTATTAGGGGTTCAGTGTCTTACCCAAGGACACTTCGACATGCAACACGGAGGAGCCGGGATTCGAACCGCGATCTCTTGATCCCAAAACGAGCGCTCTACCCCCTGAGAGTCGAAAATTGTTATATTAGCTAAACCTTACAGCACGTGTCAAACTCATGGCACGCCAGTCAAGATTTGGAACGCCACCTCCACCAAAAGACTTTACGGGAAGCTATCACATTCCTGTCTCAGGGGTGAGGGACGGTCTCTCGGCCGCTTCTGTATCCTGTCGTAGTGGCCAGAAAGAAAGTCCTCTACTTTGTTTCGCCTTGTTCCTGGTTTTTGTTAATAAATGGAATCCTTTGTTGGGCACACCTGCCTCCATTTTGGCTTCCCCGCACTTGGGTCCCCCTAGTAACAGATGTGACCCGCAGGACAATGCCGAGAGAAACACGAGAGAAAAATTAGAAGCATTGCCTGAAAAAACGACTTGCGGTTTTAAATATGTCCACTGGATGTCTCCGAAGCTAGGCACCGCTCGCAAAGCACCCACTGTAGCTGTATTTGCTTACTAGCATGAATCAACCAGAGAACATTGAGGAAACCCATCCTGATAGTAATTTATTCAATTTAAAGGCACAGATTTTTAATGGAAGATAAAAATCCTGACGGAAAACTCTTAATATATTCAAATCTTACATCCTTGTGTCATAATTTAAGAGTGAGTGTATGAATACACCTCCAGCCCTTTAGTTCAAGCACACATTTTATGCCATTAATTTACCAGTCCGGCCCCCTAGAAAATGGTCTTTCTACCATGTGGTCCTGAGCTAAAATTAAATAGGCACCCTTGCCTTCAAAATAAATGTGTCAGAACCAGAACAGATACAGGACCCAATCGTGTGACGTTCACACACAAGCCTTTTATTTTACGGGAAATGGGGAGTTATGCACGTTGGGAAGCCGGTCTGGCGTGGAAGGACAGGAAGCCAGAGACCAACGTGACCGATTCCAATTGCCCGAGTTGATATCGGACGGATGGGGTTGATACTGGACAGTATACAGGAAGGGACAGACATGATTGACAACAAATCAGGATATCAATATTCCATTCTATTCTATTCCAACTAACAGGAGAAACTAGACGGGAACGAAACTGGAGAAATTAATAAACAGGACCAAAATAGATGGAAACAAAACTGGAACCCGAAATTAAACAGGACAAACATAAACGGGAACAATACCGGACTGAAGATATCAACAGGAAAACAGGACTGAGTCAGAACCCAAGTATTGTGGGGCAGAAGTTCGTTTGAAGGGCTAAAAAAAGCTAGAGAGCGCTAAGCTTAATATAGTAAGAAAGCCACTCTCTCAACGAGCCTCAGCTGGCACCACACGGGCGGGGCTAATTGGGCATCATGGCAACCGTGACACACACGGGCACAACCAATTGGGCGCCATGGCAACCTTGACAAAATGCTATTAGAATTTCGTCATATCATAATTTTTTTTCATTCATTACTTGGTCATTTTGTATACATTGTTATAAAAAGAATTAGTGATATATATCAATTAAAGCAGGGGTCTCAAACTCGCGGTCCAGGGCCCCCCAGGATAAGAGTTGGAGGCCCCCACCAAATAACAATAATAATAATAATAATAATAATTTCCTTGTATTGTCATTCTGTGTAACAATGTACACAGAACGAAATGTCGATTGCACCTGACCCGTTGTAGCGAGCCGATGCAGCCGCAGCCAACAGAGGGCGCCGCCGACCACTTTTTAAGTCTTAGGAATGACTCGGCCGGGGCGCGAACCACCGACCTCCCAGTCTCAAAGCGGGCGCCTTACCATCTAGGCTACTGAGCTGGTAAAGTTAAAACGTCAATGTGTTTTATTTGTTATTTTCGATTGTTCTCAGTTATTTTCGATTGTTCTCAGCTTAGGGATGCTGCTGGAAAAGTGAATTTCCCTTCGGGGATGAATAAAGTATCTATCTATCTATCTATCTATCTATCTATCTATCTATCTATCTATCTATCTATCTATCTATCTATCTATCTATCTATCTATCTATCTATCTATCTATCTATCTATCTATCTATCTATCTATCTATCTATCTATCTATCTATCTATCTATCTATCTATCTATCTATCTATCTATTTTCCTGCTAGATGTTGCTGTACTCTTTCGTGCCATCGAAAATGAGTGCTAATAGCAGAATGAAATAAGACAAAATACGGAAGTTCAAAGTGACCAAAACGCAAAAAAATAGAAATAAGAAAATTAAAAAAAGAAAAGTAATATACAAAGAGTGAAACCGAAAAAAAAAACAAGAATAATAAATAAGGAAAATGATATTACTTCCTTTCTATTCTTCCTTTCCTTTATTCTTTCTTTTTCTCCATTTTACCTTTCTTTTTGCTTTATTTTTCCCGATTCTTCTTTTTATTCCTGTTACTTTTTCTTTTTCCCTATTTTTTTATTCCTTTTAAAAAATAAAAATCCCACTTTTTTGTCTTTCTTTGAGAAAGGCTGGGTAAAAAGTGGAAGAAAAAGGTACTTTTTGCTCACTTTAAGTCTCTGTAGTTTGTAGTCTTACTTTGACTCATCTTTGGTCGCACTACACATTACAGCGACATCTAGTGGACAAATAGAAAACACTGTGTCTTTGAGAAGAGTAGAATGTTTTTATCAGCGCTGTTTTCATGGATCATCCCATTTGGCCCAACCTCACTTGGACTAGCTTCAGGGGCACCTAACTCAATTGAATTGGAGACCCCTGCAATGAAGCAACAAAAAAATAGCCGTTGGGGAGTCGAAAGAGCGGGCTCTTTTTAACAAACAGAGCTAAAAGTGCCGGTTCTGCCAAAAGATGCACCCAGCACCTAAATTATTAGGAAGACTTGTGCGACCCTCCCCCACTTATTGTGGAAAAAGTAGCAGGGATATGACCTCACTGGCTCAATTTGATGTGAAATTCAATGGAAGTGATGCATCCGATTGCGTTCCGAGGAAACGCCAATGCCATTGGTGCCGCCGTTGGGAAATTCCCGCACGGCAACCGAGAACAAGAGAGTCCTTTCTGGATGGTGGGGGTCAACCCGAGGTCGTCCCGCTCGGTAGCGGGAAAAGGGGCTGACTCACGGATCACTCTGCCGCCTTCAGGTGCGAGTCCTGATTCCTTAGGGCAGGGGGCGGGATCTTCCCGAAAGCTGATGCTTAGTTGTCCCTAGTAGTGATGTGCCGTTCTCGAAGGAAACTACTTAATGAGCCAGCTCTTGGAAGTGAGCGACGGGAGCCAATTCCCCATCAGTAATACAGTACTTACTACTTACAGTACTCACATTTCTGCAGAGATTTCATCAGAATGCCTAATTGAACAGAACCGAAGAAACATTGCTTTGGCACAATGAAAGGCAGCCATTAGTAGCTAAACCCTTGGTAAGAAAAGTGAGTACACCTTAAAGTGAAAGTTCCTGAAGTTCAATATTTTGTTTGGCCAATATGATTTTGCAGAACAACTTTAATCCTGATGGCCATGGATTTTACCAGAGTCTCAGAAATTGCCACTGGAATGCTCTTCCACTCCTCCATGACAACATGAGAGAGCTGGGGGATATTCATGATTTGGTGCTTCCCCACCCTCCGCTTGAGGATGCCCCAAAGACATTTTATTGGATTTAGATCTGGAGACATACTTGTCCGCCAATCCCCTTTATCTTTAGCCCCTTTAGAAAAGCCTAGGTCATCTTAGACGTGTATTTAGAAGGTCATTATCAGGCTGGAACATTGGCCTGCAAGCCAGTTTCTGTAGGGATGGGATAATTCTCTGCTCCAGTATTTTACAGTGCATGTTTAGGTTTGTGATTCCTTGAATGGAATGCAACACCCCTATTCCCGTTGCACACACGCAGCCCCAAACCATGACGTTCCCAACACCATGTTTTACTTTAGGCACAACACAAACATGTTCACCTGGTTTCCGCCACACATGCTTTATACCTTCTGAGCCAAATAAATTAATCTTTGTCTCATCAAAGATATATTTCCAGTAAGCCATGGCCTTTGTTAATTTACTTCTTTTCATTGTGTCAAAACAATGTTTTTCAATGATATTGTATTAAAAACTGTAATGAAATCTTTGCAGAGGGGTGTACTCATTTTTTGTTACATACTGTACCAACACTCAAGTTTTATGTGTTGGACTGTCCAACCAGGTATTTTACATCAAAGTAGAGGTAAGATCAGGCCTAAAAAATTCAGTCCCACCCGACCCGAGTCAAGGGTATTGAAGGACTTTGTACATTTTACTATAGAGGGTTTTCGTACGATCAAATAGAAATTACATTTAAATGCAAAAGATATTCACTGGCTGAGCTGTGGGGAAGGTCATTGCAACCTAGTGGAGGATGATGTTTACAGAAAACAGCAGGCACTGGGACGAAGGGCTGATATAATAATCAGCGCTTCCGGACGCAAGATGGGCCTTCGTGACGCAGAAACGCTCAGGGTCCAGACATCGAGGCGAGGAGGTGGAGCCCACGTGGGGATTCTCTGGCCTGCCCATGGGAGGAGTTGGTACACCAGCTGGCGGGGGGACATGGGTCGAGAGAAGAACTTAAGAAGATCGAGAGGGACAATCGAGAGAGGAGGCTTGACGGAGACTCAAGCAACACCAATTCGGCTAATTCGATGGAGTTCACTTAGTTAAATACTTTAAATCTGCCCCCGTGTGAAAATGTCGGCTCTTCTAGTCTATCTTTTTCCATAAAGGAATGAGCGCGCATTGTTGGGTAGTGTTTGGTTAATGGAGTCAGATATCATATAAACCCGAACCCGCCCGATTAACTTGATTTGATAAATGAGCCCAAAATATGCCCGAAGCTTTAATTTGCCACTAAAGTAAACACGAAGCTCTACTCCGGCCTTGCGTACCTCAGCCCTGAGCTGTGCGGAACTACACCGCTTAGGGTTTACTTGGGGCCGGAGTCCGACAAATCAAGTGTGCCCTGCAAGTGCAGCGCCTAAATAAACGTTTTGGGGCCGAAGTGTGTATGTTTACAGCGGGCAGCTGACAAAAGTGAAACTAAACCAAATGGCACCGAAAATAAAATAAAAGCCGCAAAGAGTGAAAGATTTGGTCGAAAAGCAGAAAGAAAGTTCGTAAAGCTTGTAAGAAGAAGAAATGACGCCTGACGTGAGGGAGGTGGAAGGAGGAAGCCACGCGTATTTTACCCCAAAACAAAGGAGAAATATTTATTTGGATTTAGTGATTTGGAGTTAAACTCATAGTTTGGTAAGCATTTTCTTCATCTAAATAATTACCCGAGTAAAAGTAAGTGCCTGAAAAAAAAAAAAAAAAAAAACGGCGAGAGAGAGAGGAGTCCGACCAGCTTGACTTAATGATTGACATTGTAAGCCATTCGGGTCTGGTTTGAACCCAGGGCCAAGATTTTACCTCTTCATCAGGGGTCAGGAAGCTTTTTGACCCAAAAAGCCATACAAGCAAAAACATGTTTTAAAAAGAAATTGAGAGAGCCACAATATATATTTTAGGACAAAATTGAAAAAAACTGCCAAACACGCTCTCTAGACAAAAGCTAATACTTCAGCACATTTTATTTCACTGTGTGTCATTTGATTATTTAATCAAATGTATGAAATGATAGTAATGCCAAATCCTGTGTCCCAAATCAATGTAAATATCTCATCTCATTAGCCGTACCGCTTATCCTCATTAGGGTCGCGGGGGGCTGGAGCCCATCCCAGCCATCTCCAGGCAGTGGGCAGGGGACACCCTGAACTGGTTGCCAGCCAATCGCAGGGCACACGGGGACAGACAACTCACTCGCTCGCTCATTCACACCTAGGGACAATTTAGACCGGCCAATTCACCTGAAATGCATGTTTTTGGAATGTGGGAGGAAACCGGAGTGCCCGGAGGAAACCCACAAAAGCACGGGGAGAACATACAAACTCCGCACAGGAAGTATGGAGCTGGATTTGAACCCACGACAGGTTCCCATGACATGAACTGTGCCGCACAAGCGTTAACCACTGCGCCGCCGTGCTGCCCAATGTAAATGTGCCATACACAATTTGTCTTCCACCTTCAGTTAAGAGTGTTGAGACATTTTTTTCCATGAAATCTGTCCTTAATAAAGGTTTCAAAACAATGTGCATGCAAAGTTCTTTTGTTAAAATGATACAAATGACTGCAAACGATAAGCATATGGTCTAGACAGCACTGAGCGAGAGAGAGAGAAAGAAGTGCCTTGCGCTGTGTGCAGGGATCTGCCCACCTGTACTGCTCACCCAATCAAAGTCGTTTGCCAGCGTTTTTATTTATCAGTTTAAATGGTTTCTTATCGAACTTCCGCATTAAGTTGCTTCGGCTTTACCTGTATATGGACCAAAATCGGGATGAAATCACTTGACTTTGGAACGCCACAGAGAGATGTGCAATAGTTACATTTTATTTCGGAGCCATACGTACTCATGAAAAGAGCCATATATGGCTCCCGAGCCATAGGTTCCCTACCCCTGCTCTACATCGAAGGGACTTCTCTACCATTTATTCGAGTGTGCCCTAGCAACCTCTCACCAGCAGGGAGCGACCTAGGTCACGCTGGATGGATTCATCCAGACCTGTGAGAAGTCAGTCTGGAAAAGGACTTAACCAGCCCGTTTCAGGGGATGCTTGAGCAAAAAACCCCCAAAATTAAATAATTCTAGGGACTCTGTTTTCCTTAAGACACATTAGGCTTAAATATGATGGAAAAAACGCTGGATAAAAATGTTTTAAAAAGTACAATAAAACGACAATGTGAACGACACAGCCTCTGAAATACCTCACAACCTCGAAATGGTTCTGTCCATTTGATTCCTAGCACCGCTCGTATGTCCTCATTTTAGCTGCATTGAATTAAATGCAACAATAATCAACTTAATGGGAAGAGAGACAAATGAACTGTGTTGAATACTCCTAAATCCTAAAAATGGAATACATTTTTTCACCCAGCCAGACACTGTGGGTGCTTAGCACACCAAAAAAATAATTCCTGGTTAGACTACTGGTTCTTGTCACTTACAAACGCCAACCGATTAAAAAAAAAAAAACAATACTGTATTTATATTGACTTGAATAACAAGTGAAATACATGAAATACAATATAGACTTCCATTTGTCTTAAATACTTGTAGGTTGAGGAATGCGTATTTATTTGACATAACACGTGCCCCAGTTGGAGGGCGCTGACATGATTGTCAGACATCTTGCTGCTCAGGGTACCACCAAACAACAAAAACCTTGTGAAAAGAAAGCAAAAATAGAAGGAAACTTGTGCAACTCGGTCACTTTGAATCTTCATAGTTTGTGTTCTTCCTTGTGCTTTGGGGCACTCGTTTTTGGTTACACGACGATACAGCAACATCTAGTGTTCAGATATTACTCTCCGTCCCTTTAGGGGATAGGGTGGCAAAGTAGATGGACCGGACAATATAAAGACTGGTTTTCAGCGCCCCACTTCTGAGGACTGTGGTCTCAAATTTGCACTCGCTTATCCTACTCCCAATCCGATCCATACTTGTTTTGGAAATAAATCCTATTTAAAAAAGACACGGAGGCACAAAGGAGCGCATGCAAACTTCCCAGGTAGAGACTGGTAGCTGGAATTGAACCCGGAGCCTCTGAGCTGCAAGGCGGACGCGCTAACCTATCAAGTAATATCAAGAAAAAAAACAGCATACAAATACCCAAAGGTTGTGAAATTTACAAGACAAAAATTCCAAAAAATCCTTCTCTTATCTTGAGCAGATTCATTAACAAACCTCAAAAATGTTTTAATGCTCCATCTTCAGGAAAGTTGTCCCAAACCTGAAACAAGACCCCGCCCTGAAGACCAAAAATCTTTTTTCGTTGAGCATGTTTTTTGATATTTTTTCTGGTAGTCGTGATGCGCTCGTGTCTTTGCCATTCTTGCCTAATCTCAAGTTATAGAAACTTCAGGACTATCTACCATCCAAAACCCCGCCCCCAGCGAGGCACACAGTTTGTGAAGTTCACCAAAGGATTTTGCAAGACTGCTTTCAACAAGAATACTTTTTATTTGTCTGGCGAAAACCGGAGAAGAAGGTGGCAGTCGCCAACATCGGTCGGGCTCCGTTCTCAGCAGAAGCCTAAGGGACACAAAAGGGGTAATGGGTCATAAATAATCCATAAACCATTAATATGACCTGTTATCCACAATGCAGAAATATGACAGGTCACAAATCAATCATATTTCATTAACATGACAGGTCACAAATAAATCATGAGTCATAAATATAATGGGTCATAAATCAAACATGATTTGTAAATATAACTGGTCATACATCAACTATGATTACAAAAGATATGACGTTTCATCTGTAATTTATGAATGTGATGGGTCACAAATCAACAGTAGTTCATGTATATGACATGAATCAACCAGAATTCATAAATATCATGGGTCATGAATAAACCATAATTTAAAGATAAGTAATGTCGTAAATTAAGCACATTTCATGAATATAACATAATTTTTGGATATAATGTGTCATGAATAAACCAGAATGTGACAGGTCGCAAATCAACCAAGATTTAAAAACTTTGACGGGTCATACATCAAACGTGATTAAAAAATATGGCGGCTTCTTAATTAACCATGATTCAAAAATATGATGGGTCAATCATTAACCATTATTAATAACAATGACGGGACATAATGGGCAAGTATAGCCTGAAAGTGGCCATCCCTCTCCAGGGTTTTTTTTGGGTAGGGGTTTGCTCCCCTACATGAAACAGATAGTACTAGTTTGCATGTTTATCAGTAGCAGGAAAAACCTCCTGATCTGACTCAGATACAGCACCTTCATCTTCTGGTCGCTGTCGTTTTTTTAGTGTAAAGCGTCAGTATGCTGGGTCATGTATCAACCATAATTCGTAAATATTACAGGTCATTATCAACCATGATTCATAAATATGAAGGGTCATTAGCAACCATGATTCATGAATATGAACGGTCATAAATCAATCATGATTCATAAATATACGTAATGGGTCTTGAATGAACCACAATTTATAGACATGACGGGTCATAAATCAATCCTAGAGGATGACCCACCCTGACACTCGAAGGCTCTCAGGGCGTCGGCGTAGGTAGGGCCTAGCCAGGACAAGAAGTCCCCCGTCACCCGCAAAAGCCGGCGAGCTTCGTCGCTGAAGAGCAGGTCGGAGTGGTTATAGCCGGCCGAGCCGAAGAGGGCGGGGCCCTCCGTGGCGTTGCCGAAAGCGTTCTGTGACGGCAAAAGTGACCTCAGCGTCGGCACGGTGAGCGGGCGAGCGGCTCGGGTCTGACCTGGAGTCGATCCAGGAACTTCCAGACGCGGCACTTGTCGTCCGAACGCACCACCACGCCGTTGGCCGGCACGGCAGCCAAATGGCAGCGCTCAAAATCGTCCAGGTCGGCCTCACCGCCGTCGGGACACAGCAGCTTCAGGTCTTCGGCCTCGACGTCCAAAGCCCAAGAGTCCTGGTTCCTGCCTGCGCCAAAATAAAAAACGTTTGCTGCAAAAGCGCCGCTTTCAAAGATTAAAATATGCATTGTCAAAGTGTTTCAACTCCTCTGGTGTTCTTCCAACGATGGAGTCGAAGGTAACTCAATATCCTTCAATGAATTTGGAACTTGCAAGGAAGACTGAGAGAGAAGCCCCAGACAGGAAATTGTACGGAATTGGAATCCTCACCGTCCAAATTGTCCAAGACGGTAGTGTGCTTGACGAACGCCACATCGCCGAGGTTCTCCACCACGCACCTGGGAAAGGAGGACGGACGTCACCTGACGTAAGGGGCATCCATGAGTGCCCCCACCTCGCCGTAGTGGCGTCAGGGGCTGGACCGAGCGTACCTGAGGGCCCCGGTCTCGCCGTACTGGCGTCGAGGGCCGGACCAAGCATACCTGAGGGCCCCCCCTCCTTGCCGTAGTGGCGTCAGGGGCTGGACCAAGCGTACATGAGGGCTTGCATCTCGCCATAGTGGCATCAGGGGCCGAACTGAGCATACCTAAGGGGCCCCCGCCTTGCCGTAGTGGCATCAGGGGCCGAACTGAGCATACCTAAGGGGCCCCCGCCTCGCCGTAGTGTCGTCAGGGTCCGGACTGAGCGTACCTGAGGGCCCCCGCCTCGCCGTAGTGGCGCTCCCGGCGGTCGCTGGCGCAGATGTGGCGGTCGTTGTCGTCGCCAATGCAGGCCTCGCACAGGTTCTTTGGGTTGTTGCCCCGGGGGTCATGCCGGGGGTCTTTGATGCCAGGCACGCAGCTGTAGCCCAACAAGTTGCCCACCGCTGACAACAGGCAAACAAAAATAATGCAGAAGACAGCAAAGAGGGCATGAATAGGAGCTAGAGGTAAGATCTTACGCCTAGATCCGAGCCCGACTGAAATTTCGTCTGAAAATGTCAATCATTACGTTTGGGTCGGGACGGTCTTTTTTAATGCTGACTTTTGAAAAATGACTATCGTTTTGGCCATGAGAGACCATGGTTCGCAAAAAAATCACAGGTCGCCTAATCACAACACGTACTAAATTCCTACAATGTCAAGTCATAGAACTCTTGACACTGTCCATTATCCACCCATCTTTGTCTCTCTGTCTCGCTCTTTTAAAGTGCTGCACTAGATTGTGGTTCATGGCCCAGTTTCCAATCCGTAAAAATGACAGATTGTCTTAAAATGTTCCCGTCAACTCTTAAAATAATCTGTCAATGATGGAAAATTGTCAGTTAATGGAACCTCTACAGACATAGAAATATAAGAGATGTAAATGTTTATACAGTCTTAACTTGGATTTTGTTAGAAAAGATAGGCTTTGTTATCATAAATCGACTCTCCTCCTCCCGAGTCCTCACACATAAAATATGAAATTTTGGGTTTGATCTTGGCTCGGTCTAGTAAATAATTTGGTTGTGCTCGGGCTGGGTTGGACCTTAAATACCTGCGGTTCTAAATAAGAGTGACTTTTTCATGCAAAACACATAACTGTCTGGGTGACCCTAAACCTTTGAACAGTAGTGTATATAAAATGAATTTGGACCGATCGTTTTTTAGGGGGTACCCAAGTGGTCTTCGAGAGGGAGCTTTCCTAACCGCGTGGGAAGTTGCACTGGTGAGCGGAGCTGATCTGCGATGTGTTGAGCAGGTAAGCCACGGGCACGGTCCAACCCACCGCCGTGCGGATGCCAGGGTGGCACGTGCTGCGTTCGTGCATCTCCAGCAAGGACACGTCAGAAGAGGAACGCCGCGCCAGTGCCACCACGTAGTAGTTCACGCCATCTGCAATGGAGAAAAAGGAAAGGGGGACCGGTCGGTGGCAGGCGATCCTAGAGAGACGGAGTGTGTCGCTTTCGTCAAAAGAGTCCTAAACTTGTCAAGATTTGACCCCGCGTTCCTGACGATCAGATGAAGTCATTGCATTCCTAAAATTAGTAAGTGATGAGGACCAAGCAGTCCTGAGATCCTTTTATGAATCAGGATTGATCTATGACCTGTCATATCATCGAACTGTGATTGGTTCATGACCCGTGATTTGTTTATGAATTGTAATAATTACATCACCTGTCATAAATCAGTCATAAAACACTAATGTGGCGGGTAAAAATAATAACAAACATAATTCATAAATAGGACAGGTCATAAATCAACCATAAACTATAAATATGACCCATCATAGATCAACCATAATTTACAATTTTGACTTGTAAATTAAACACAATCCATAAATTGACGGATCATAAGACATGTCATACATCTTATTTATTTTGATTCATAACTATATTTGTTAATAAATGAACCATAGTCCATATATATGATGGGTCATAAATAAACCATGAATCATAAATATGAGGCATAAATTAACCAGGATTTAAAAAATATAAGAGGTCATAAACCAATCTTAATTCATAAATCAACCACAATTTATAAATATGGCCCAACATAAATCAACCATGACAAATAAATATAACAAGTCATAAACAAACCATAATTCATAAATATTACGTCATAGATCGACCATAATCTACAATGTTGACAGGTTATAAATCGACCACAATCTATAAATATGGCCCATCATAAATCAACCATAATACGTAAATATGACAGGTCATAAATCAACCATAATCCATTAATATGAGCCATCATAATTCAACCACTATTCAGCAATATGATGGGTTTTTAAATCGACCATAACTATAAACCTAACAAGCCATAAAGCAACCAAGATTCATAAATACAACAGGTCGTTTATCAATCCTAATTCATACATGACAGGTCATAAATAAATCATAATTCATAAATACGACAGGTCATAAATCAAATTTCACAAAAAGATGGTGGAAATGTCATCACATTGGAATGCCAGGAATATTGGGAATGCACTGACATCAGCAGAATGTTAGGAATGTGGGTTAAATTTTTGACAGGTTTATGACCCCTTTGAAGAGAGCAATTTTCCTTATCTCTCTCTAGTGGTGTCTGCGAGTTGGCTGGAGGTGTGGCTGGTGGCACCGGCCGACCACCGCTCTCGCCTTACCGGCTCCGTTGAGGGACTCCCCTGCTGCCACCTGCAGGCCGTGGCAAAGGCCTGCAGCGTACACGTCGTCCGCAAACATGGAGGCGGCGTCGGCGCTTCCATTCTCACAAACACAAAAGCCAAAAATCAGCTACTATTCACTTTGAGACCTTTAAAATGTGTTCAAACATTTATTTTCAAGCAAGGGCGATTTTAGCTTCCGAACTTTGAGGGTGCTGAGCACCCAGATCTTCTCCGGGCAACATGCGACCCGTCAGGCTTCTTCATCTGATCCGCCAAACAAAAATGGTCAAAATATAATGAAAATATTACAAATAGCACACGTAATAAAAAAACATTTTGGGGGTGACACTTTTGTCTTCAGTGTTTTTATGTGTGTCTGCAACAAAAATATTACAAAAATACAAGAAAATTAAATATCAAATTAGAGCCTAAACAGGGACCTAATATAATATTTTATCTTCTTTCATAGAAAATACATTTGAAATACTACAAAAATACTACTACAGTGATACTATGATGTAAAAATACTATAGCAGAAATACAACAACATAAATATTACTAAAAAACAACAGTATTTTTTAAAAAATACAAAAGAAATACCAAAAAGATACTAGTATGAAAATACTTCTACAGAAATACTAAAAAAATACTTGTATTAGTGTTACATTAACACTAATACAAAAATACTTCGACATAAATATTCCGACAGAAATTCTACAAAAATACAATTGTAGAAACACGACAAAACATTATACCATAATACTATAAAATACTACAGAAATACTCCCAAAATACAGCTGAAGTAATACTATCAATATACTACAGATATACTTCAAAGATTTTACCATGCAAATATCACAAAAATACAACTGCAAAAGACTATAAAATAAAACTACAGCAAAATAACAAAATTTGGACTACAAAAACACTACAGAAATATTGGAAATGTTTTACTATAGAAATACTACAAAAATACTACTGTGGAAATACTATCAAATTGACTCAAGGTTTTCAAGGCAGTGGAGTATTTCAAAGGCTGCATTGTTCACATCTTTGTTTTGTTTTTCTTTTCTTTTTTTATCTAGCGTTTTTCCATCATATTTAATTCTTTCTTTTCCTTATGTAATAATTTTGGGGACGCTTGGGTTGAACTGGGTTGAAAAACGAGCTGGTTACGCCCATGTTTTCAATCATGATGCATCAAACATCACGTCCCGAAAAGAAAAACAGGAAGACGACTTGAAGCCATCCCCAAAGCAACTTTGGACGCTTCTTCAAAGAATCAATTCTACTCATGGATCATCTATTCCTTCTACAGGAATTCAGACATGATCACATGCTTTGAATTATGATATACATCTGAAGGTTTTCGGAGTTTTTTTCCATTCAGAATGTGGTGCCAGCACGCCACGGACAGGTTCTGAAAATAGGTGACCAGTGATGGGTCATAGCAATTTTCTGGGATATTTGATTTCTAACTGGCATTGTGTTTTTGTGGTTGACTGAGTCTATTTAAACTCTACTTCTAATAGTTACAACCTGGTAATAACGCATTAACAACATAATAATAATATGAGATGGTGTTACTTTGGAATTTCATTTCAAATAGGTAGCCCTTCGCACCATTCAGTAGCAAAATTAGCTCTCAGGTTCAAAAAGGTTAGTGGCCCCTGCTGTAAGGCATAGGGCAGGGATCATCAAACTCAAGCCCGCAGGCCTGCCAACATATTAAATCCGGCCTTTGAGACGATGCTGAGAGAAGCACGAGAGATAAAATGAGCGGCTGATAGTCAGACAATGACCTGATGTTTTTCATATTTCCACTAGATGTCACCAAAGCGTGCAAAAAAACACTTCTGAGGTAGCCTCATTTCATCTTTTCAATGCAAATAATCAAATTTAGTGATTAAAAAAGGGAGATATTACTTCACAATTACTCCTTATCAGCATGTTTTTTTTTAAATTCAAGTCAAGTCCTATTTATTTTTTTAGTCACAGGACTGCACAGGTTACAATTATAGATCATCCCCTGATCTTAAACCAACAAGCGGGCAAGGGAAAACTCAAAACCTCAGCACAAGGGAAATGAGAAACCTTGAGAAGAGGCCTCACAGGTGGTAATCCCCCTTCCAGGTGCAATAGATTTAGGGTAACAGTACACAAAACATCGTTAACATCAGTAAAAGAAAACAATAGGTAATATGTTGAAATTTATCCAGGAAGTACATGACGGCAACGACGCCTCAAGCCTACAAAATAGTCCAAAAAGTCCATAACCGCAACAACACAGCTTACCATCTCTGGATATATTTTCAAAACCAATTAAAAGGGTTGCTTTCTAACCAAATTAACAATGAAACACAAATAACTTAGATAAAATAGATTGGCAATTGTTCTCCATTTTCTTCAGGTATTGCCAAGGTATCGGAGTTAAGACTCCATCCATCCATCCATCCATTGTCTTCCGCTTATCCGAGGTCGGGTCGCGGGGGCAGCAGTGTTAAAAGGGAAGCCCAGACGTCCCTATCCCCAGCCACTTCCTCCAGCTCATCCGACGGGACCCCGAGGCGTTCCCAAGCCAGCCGAGAGACATAGTCTCTCCAACGTGTCCTGGGCCGTCCCCGGGGCCTCCTGCCGGTGGGACATGCCCGGAACACCTCCCGAGGGAGGCGTCCAGGAGGCATCCTTATTAGATGCCCGCCACCTCAACTGGCTCCTCTCAACGCGGAGGAGCAGTGGCTCTACTCCGAGTCCCTCCCGGATGACTGAGCTTCTCACCCTATCTCTAAGGGAGAACCCAGCCACCCTGCGGAGGAAACTCATTTCGGCCGCTTGTATCCGGGATCGAGTTCTTTCGGTCATGACCCAAAGTTCATGACCATAGGTGAGGGTAGGAACGTAGATCGACCGGTAGATCGAGAGCTTTGCCTTTCGGCTCAGCTCCCTCTTCACCACGACAGACCGGTACAGGGTCCGAATGACGGCAGACGCTGCACCGACCCGTCTGTCGATCTCCCGTTCCATCCTACCCTCACTCGTGAACAAGACCCCAAGATACTTGAACTCCTCCACTTGGGGCAAGACCTCCTCCCCGACACGGAGGGAGCATACCACCCTTTTCCGACTGAGAACCATGGCCTCGGACTTGGAGGTGCTGATCCCCATCCCGGCCGCTTCACACTCGGTTGCGAATCGCTCCAGCGAGAGCTGAAGATCACGGGCTGAGGAAGCCAACAACACCACATCATCTGCAAAAAGCAGTGACGCAATGCTGAGGCCCCCAAACCGGACTCCACCCCCGCCAAGGCTGCGCCTAGAAATTCTGTCCATAAAAGTTATGAACAGAATCGGTGACAAAGGGCAGCCCTGGCGGAGCCCAACCCTCACCGGGAACGAATCCGACTTACTGCCGGCAATGCGGACCAGACTCTGGCACCGGGCATACAGGGACCGCACAGCACGGATAAGACTGTGCGGTACCCCATACTCCCGAAGCACCCCCCACAGGGCCTCCCGAGGAACACGGTCGAATGCCTTCTCCAAGTCCACAAAACACATGTAGACCGGACAGGCAAACTCCCATGCACCCTCAAAGACCCTGAAGAGTGTATAGAGCTGGTCCAGTGTTCCACGGCCAGGACGAAAACCACACTGTTCCTCCTGAATCCGAGATTCGACTTCCTGGCGGACCCTCCTCTCCAGTACCCCTGAATAGACCTTACCAGGGAGGCTGAGAAGTGTGATTCCCCTGTAGTTGGAACACACTCTCCGGTCCCCCTTCTTAAAGACGGGAACCACCACCCCAGTCTGCCAGTCCAGAGGCACTGTCCCCGATGTCCACGCGATGTTGCAGAGGCGCGTCAACCATGACACGCCCACAACATCCAGAGCCTTAATGAAGTCTGGGCGGATCTCATCGACCCCCGGGGCCCTGCCACCGAGGAGTTTTTTGACAACCTCGGTGACTTCAACCCCAGTGATACGAGAGCCCAACCCAGAGTCCTCAGGCTCTGCTTCCCCAGAGGAAGACGTGCCGGTGGAATTGAGGAGGTCTTCGAAGTACTCCGCCCACCGATTTACAACGTCCCGGGTCGAGGTCAGCAGCGCCCCATCGGCACTATACACAGTGTCGATGGCACACCGCTTCCTCCCCCTAAGACGTCGGATGGTGGACCAGAATTTCCTCGAAGCCGTTCGGAAGTCGGCTTCCATGGCCTTTCCAAACTCCTCCCACGCCCGAGTTTTTGCCTCGGCAACCGCCAAAGCCGCATTCCGCTTGGCCAGCCGATACCTGCCAGCTGCTTCCAGAGTCCCACAGGCTAGGAAGGCCCGATAAGACTCCTTCTTCAGCTTGACGGCATCCCTCACCGCCGGTGACCACCAACGGGTCTGAGGGTTGCCGCCGCGGCAGGCACCGACTACCTTGCGGCCACAGCTCCGATCAGCCGCCTCGACAATGGAGGCGCGGAACATAGTCCACTCAGACTCAATGTCCCCCGCCTCCCTCGGGACATGGGCGAAGTTCTGCCGGAGGTGTGAATTGAAACTTCTTCTAACAGGAGATTCTGCCAGCTTTTCCCAACAGACCCTCACAACACGCTTGGGTCTGCCGGGTCGGGCCGGCATCTTCCCCCACCATCGAAGCCAACTCACCACCAGGTGGTGATCAGTTGACAGCTCCGCCCCTCTCTTCACCCGAGTGTCCAGAACATGCGGCCGCAGGTCTGATGAAACGATGACAAAGTCGATCATCGAACTACGGCCTAGGGTGTCCTGGTGCCAAGTGCACATATGGACACCCTTATGTCTGAACATGGTGTTCATTATGGACAGACCGTGACGAGCACAGAAGTCCAATAACGAAACACCACTCGGGTTAAGGTCAGGGGGGCCGTTCTTCCCAATCACGCCCCTCCAGGTCTCACTGTCATTGCCCACGTGAGCGTTGAAGTCTCCCAGCAGTACGAGGGAGTCCCCAGGGGGCGCGCTCTCAAGTACACCCTCTAAGGACCCCAAGAAGGGTGGGTACTCCGAACTGCTATTTGGTGCATAAGCACAAACAACAGTCAGGACCCGTCCCCCCACCCGAAGGCGGAGGGAGGCTACCCTCTCGTCTACCGGGGTGAACCCCAACGTACAGGCGCCGAGCCGTGGAGCAATTAATATGCCCACACCGGCTCTGCGCCTCTCACCACGGGCAACTCCAGAGTGGAAGAGAGTCCAACCCCTCTCGAGAGGACTGGTACCAGAGCCCAAGCCGTGCGTAGAGGTGAGTCCGACTATATCTAGTCGGAATTTCTCAACCTCACGCACCAACTCGGGCTCCTTCCCTGCCAGAGAGGTGACGTTCCATGTCCCAAAAGCCAGTTTCTGTAGCCGGGGATCGTCGCGCCAGGGACCCCTCCCTTGGCTGCTACCCAGCTCTCTGCGCACCCGACCCCTTTGGCCCCTCCTACAGGTGGTGAGCCCGTGGGAAGAGGGTCCCACGTCGTCCCTTCGGGCTGTGCCCGGCCGGCCCCCGTGGGTAAGGGTCCGGCCACCAGGCGTTCGCCAGCGGACCCCACCTCCAGGCCTGGCTCCAGAAGGGGGCCCCGGTAACCCGCGTCCGGGCGAGGGAAATCGAGGACCAAAGTTTTCTCTCATCATTAGGGGTCTTCTGATCTGCGTTTTGTCTGGCCACTCACCTAGGACCTGTTTGCCATGGGTGACCCTACCAGGGGCTTAAAGCCCCCGACAACATAGCTCCTAGGATCATTGGGACACACAAACTCCTCCACCACGATAAGGTAGCAGATCAAGGAGGAGGAGTTAAGACTCTCCAACTGTATATACAAAAAAATTAGCTGCATAAATCAGCTTAATTTTCTCTTAGGATCAGCCCCTGCACTATCTATTTCAAACCCATGAGGTCTGCGACTCACCCCTGGCTTAGAGTTCAAGGGTTGTGGAGATACCTGGATGAGACGCATGCAGTCCCTGGAGTGGAGTCCTCGAACGCATCGCAGAGTCCCGCGGATGTTGCGCGCGGTGGCGTTGCCGGCCAAATCATTGCACTTTTGCTCCTCAGCATCTGACACCACGCACCAGGACACTGTCGGACACCCACGACATCAACATTTAACATGGTCGACATAGGCGGGGGGGGATTGGACGTGCAATCCCAGCCCCCAGGAATGCAAACAAGAGTCGCACCTGTGCCCTTGGACCCAGCGAGGACAGGAAGAAGGTGCAACGCCAGTAGCCAAGTGGTCGCCATCGCCATCATTGTGGCAGCTCCAGAAAATCGCATGTTCTATGTGTTTAGGACACTCGGCAGGAAGATGAAGATTTCCCAACAGGCGAAACCAAAAGGGGGCGCGCGGATTATTGGCGCGTATCGCCCCGCCTGCCCAGCGAATGCCGGTGATCACAACCCCCACCCCGCGCAGCCGCCTGCCTCACTTCATAAGAGATAAACCCCCTAAAATAATGCCCACAAAGCGCCCCTCTGTTTGTGTGGGTGTGCAGGTAGTAGTCAAACAAGTAGTGATGGTAATTACAGCTCTTTTTTAGGGAAGCGGCTCTTTCGATTCGGCTCAAAAAGAGCCGGCCCTTTCAGCTCCTAAATGCATCACAAAAGCCCCCCCCCAAGGGTAAACTTACCTCAAGATGACGTCCTGTACTCACTGAGAGTTTATGACCGTGACAAAATAACAACTGCAGTGGTACCTCTACTTACGGATTTAAAACTTTGTAAGTAGAGACGCATTTTGAATGTAAATGCACTAATCCTTTCCAAGTCCTGCAAAAGAACAGTATCTTATATAGCATATATATAGTATATAGTATTCATATATCATAAAGGAGCACCAGAAAATGAAACAAATATATATTTGAATTAGATTACTGCAGAATAATCTTAGAACAAGAGGCACATCATGTAAAAAAAAAAAAATGTTTTGCTTGGCGTTTCTTGAAAAATTAATCTAATGAAGTCTGCTTTTGTCAATCCATTAGAAATGCACAGGAAGACATCATAATGAACGATAGACCGACTTGTCAACATTTTTCAGGGTGATTCCTTTCCATAAATTCAGAGAATTGATAGAATTTTGCGCAAATGTCTTTGATTTGGACTGATGAAATGATAGCTGCGCCCTCCTCCCCAAAGTCTTGCCGGAACTCCCTCCTTTTCGTCTCTAAACTTGGAAGTGTGACGGTGACACGAAGAGCATGCTGGGATACTAGCAGCCTGTTTTTTATGTTTAGAAAACTCTGGGAGTGGCTAATAGCAGTGTGTATTGTACTGTATTTTTTTACTTCGTATCCTGAAACGCCTTTGTAACTAGAGGCAATATTTTCACGTTCAGGTACTTTGTAACCTGAAAATTTGTATATAAAGACATTCGTAAGTAGAGGCTCCCCCTGTATGGATCTACAAATACACAAAATACAAAAATGCAGTTGAATTAATGGTCATCATTGTCATAATACAAAAATAGAGGGCTTCTCCTCTCAGTGCAAAAAGAGCAATTTAGGGAACGTCTGGCTAGCTGCACGCAAGCATCAGGTATACTCGAGTTAAGCCAGATCTCTGCGATGATTAAAACACAATCGTCCTGAATGTAGCAGTTTCCCACAAGTTGTAGCACCAGGTCATTTTAGTTTCATGGGTAATGGATCTGATGTTTGTGAGATACAGGCTCGGCAGGGGTAGCTTGTGAGAGTTGTCAGGTAGCCTAGCCGAAGTAGGCTGGACCTGCAGCCCGCTATTGCTTTTTCTCCTGCCATCGCCTCAGACTCATCCCGGACCCGATAACAATCCACCAAGTACCCACTGGATATCACTATTTTGTTGCGGTTATCTGACTTTCCTCAGAGTCTGATTTCATTGATGAATTTCTTTTCAATGTAAGGATCCGCTAAAACACTAGCTGTCGCCGATATCCCTGATAAACACATGACACAACGAAATGTTTATAAGAATACTGTATTTACTTTTGAGTGCAACAACAAACTATGAAATACAAGAATAAACTTTACATCAAAAAAAGAGCTATCAGTGAACCACATTAATGAAAAACAGGCAATATGAATTAAAATATATACAGACCTACAAATATCTATGATAAAAAAACAAAAAAAAAAATCTAATTTCTAATATACTCAACACATTTAAAGTCAAACAGCACAGAATCCCTGAAAAAATGCATAATGACCAATAACACAAGATATTATAATCATAATTATCATTAAATAATTATTACTACTTTTTTGCATGTAGTAGTGATGGGCCTCTCATCGATAACTGGCTCTTTCAGTTCGGCTCACTAAAAAGAGCTGAACTAGTTCGTTGTTGCTTTAGGTCAGGGGTGTCAAACTCATTTTAAATCAGGGGCCACACAATAGAACAAACATTCTGTTGGGGGTGGTACTAGTAGATTAATGAGGAAGAAAAAGAGAGATAAAGAAATAAGAGAAAGAGTGAGGGAATGGAGAGAGCGCGGGACAAAGAAAGAAAAAGAGAGAGGGAGAGAGCGTGAGAAACAAAAGATAAAAAGTCGTGAGAGGGGGAAAAGAAAAAGAGAGTCCAAAGAGAAATAGAAAGACAGAAGGAGAGAAAAGACAAAAGAAAGCGTGAAGGGTAGGAAGAGAGAAAGAGAAAAGAGAGAAAAGGAAAAAAGGAAGTTAAAGCAAAAGAAGTTAAAAATACACAGAGAGAAAGAGACAAAGAGCAACAAAGGAAGAGAAAAAGAGAGACACAGAGAGTGAAAGAGACAGAGACAGAGTGGGACAAAAGGGGTGGAAAAGAGGGTGAGAGAGCGAGAGAGAAAGAAAAAGAAATACAAGTACAGTGTCTTTGTTCAAGGCACCTTTCTTTGGCAACATCAAGTTGACATATTTCAACCTGCAGCTTGTTTTTCTTTTGCGCTTCTCTGAGTGTTGTCTCGCGGGCCTGATTCTATCGCTAAGCGGGCCCGATCTGGCCCGCGGGCCGCCTGTTTGTCACTGGTGATATACAGTACCAACAATTGTTGTGTAATATAATGCACAAATTGACTTAATATTTAATTAAAAACTCTTTTATACAACTTAAATATAATAACACAGAATCCATCAGCATCATTCAAATAAGTCAAAATTTGACTCCGTTTCCTGCTTTGACTCTTTCTTTTTCATACTTCAGTCCTCCTCCGTATTGAACTGCAGGTTTTTTATACTTTAGTCCTTCTCCGTATTGAACTGCAGGCCACCCCCGTCGCCCTTTGCGCAGAGGCAGACCAATCACGCATATTGACCAATCACGTGTGCCTTCAACAGAAAAAGCTGAGAGAGAGAAAAGAAGGTGTCTCGTTCACTTCAAAGAGCTGGCTCGTTGAGCCAGTACGTTCTCGAACAACACATCACTTCAAAACAAGTGACAACAATACTGTTGGATTTTTTTCCCAAATATTTTAACAGAATTTTGATTGTGCGATTGGAGATGCACATGGCTTGAATTCACTAAAGAAGACAAGGCCATCAAAAGTAAAACA
Organism: Urocampus carinirostris; assembly: GCF_059441175.1. Classification (NCBI taxonomy): domain Eukaryota; kingdom Metazoa; phylum Chordata; class Actinopteri; order Syngnathiformes; family Syngnathidae; genus Urocampus; species Urocampus carinirostris. Next base: position 9,790,180 of record NC_142363.1, read on the forward strand.
GCATATAAAAACGAAGCAAGCTCGGCTACCGACCCGGGATTTTTGTCTGCTCCACCCCCCCTTTTTTCAATTTGATCCGGGGAAGTGGAGGTGAAATTGAGAAAGAGGCTTGTGACTTGAGCCCTGAACAGCTGCATTGTTCACTCGGAGGACAACTTTGCTACGCGATCCGCAAAACGCACGCCTGAACGACCCAGGAAGCCGACGCACTTTCGCTTGCTTGGCATGCTTTTCAAAGTCAACATCTAGTCCGTCCGTCCATCTGTCTGTCTAGTTGTGGTTCCTTCACCTGAGTGGCAAAACGCAACGGTTGAGCTCTGAAGTCATTTTAGCAGTGAAATTTCTTCAACATTTGCCAAACAAGTGATATCAATCCACCACATGATTGAAAGTAGCGGTGTGTCGTTGGGCAATGTTAACGGCTCTATGATGTGAACGAGGGAAGCCGGCTCCCCACCATAAAGTAGTTGAGATAGGGATGTGTCGTTGGCGAACCTGACGGCTCTTGGTGCCGGCTCTTGGAAGTGAACAACATGGGGCTGCTCCCCGCCATTTAAGAGCCAGTTCCCTTCGGAATACAGACAAGGCCCTACTTACTAACGAGACGATCATTCATAAGTTGAATTTGTTCATAAAATTCTTAAGTGCTGTATTTTGGAGGTTTAAGGTTTATTTACATAAGTATGTTTAAGGCTTGTATAAGTAACGTGCAATGTTTTGTACAAGAAAAAAAAACATTTCATAAAATAATATGCTCTATATAGTTGAGTTTAACTAACTTTTGGAAGATGCGCTTCAAGAGGTCCTCCTTCGTGGTAGAGTGGCAGAAAAAAAAAAGATCCAACCATTTTCTCAACGGCATCAAGCTTTGTTATTCCACTTTCATTTCAAAAGAAAAGGCTCACCTCTTCTTTACTCTTTACACCAACCATATTGAATGGATGCACGGGATATTAAACAATGAAAATGTTCTCAGCGCGATAGAGATCTAGTATCGAATGTTTACACACAAACTAGGAAGAGGTGGCGGATTTCTTCTTCAGGGTGGATGCTGGGTAACCTCTCACAGCACCATCACACGCTGGTAGCGGCGAAAAGAAGCACTACAGTAATGTCCTGTACTCTAAAAAAGGTACACACAATATAAAATCTAAGCGATGTCCGCATATTTTTCGACATCCCGAAAAAAAATGTTCGTATCTACTGTTTTGCGTAAGTCGAATGGTCATAGGTAGGGGAGCATCTGTAGTGATGTGTCGTTCATGAACTAAACGGCTCTATGAGCTGGCTCACAAAAGTCGGCTTGCAATACCACAACCTAGTGACCAACATTATAAAGGATTCTCCCACCCTGGCAACCAACTCCTTAACCTTTTGCCCTCTGGTAGGCGCTACAGGTTCCTTAAAACAAGGGCAAACAGGCTCAGGAACCCAGGGCCATCCCCACCCTAAACGAGCGCACAAAACTCTGAACATATATATATTTTCCCCACTCTTTTTATTTTTTTGTTGCTGACAAATGTCATTGCAAATAATTGTAAAAATATTTACTGTACCTTGTGACTTATTTGGGGATTTATGTTGCTGCAAAAATATTATGGCATTAAAGTTACCATGCACTCTCCTTTTTAATTGCACTACTATTATAACTTAGCCCATTCTCTAAGCTCACAGCCTAACCGCCACTTCCAGAGGTATGTCTTGGGCATATAAAGCCTAGCGGCACCCATCCCTGTCCAGGCTTTTTGTATTTTTTTAAGGGGTTTGCTCCCCCAAATGAAACAGATAGTACTGGTTTCCATGCATACCAGTAGCAGAAGAAGCCTCCACATCTGACTTAGATACAGCACATTCATCATGTAGTCGCCGTTGTTTTTGAGTGTACAACGTCATCCTGCTTTTCAGAGATTTTGTGTGACAATACTGATAGTCGAGCCTAAATCACTAGGGAAAAACGACTGAGTTCCGAAATTTTGAGCATCACATTGTACGATACGCATTGCATCATTAGAGGCTTTCATGAATTTGTTGAATAATAAATGTTGTGGGGATGACATTACATTGTTTACATTTGTGACATAAAAAAGCACAGGAACATGTCTTTAATTTCTGCACTTTTTTAAAGTAATCTATTGTAAATAAATAAAGCACACAAAATTGCAAATATTTTTGCATATTTACCCTGAGTCTTATCTTTTTCTCTTTAAAGTCTTTATTATAAGTTTACCCTAGAGTGCCATGCCTAAACTTGTTGCATAAAACTTTTTACCAACATTATCTATCAATGACAATAAAGACAATTTAATTCAATTCAATTTACTTCAATTCATATAAAAATAGATTTGGCAATAGCAGACAACGAAGCAACCTCCAAGTGCTTCCTTACCTTCCTCTCCACAAACCGCTTTAAAATTCTGCCTCGTCTGAGGTGGGACCGGGGTGGTACAAGTTTGCCGGGATCCGGTCCGGTATGGTTTTGTAAGGGTTAAGGATGCCGCGGGGGTCCAGCATGGCCTTGATGCGCGCCATTAGGGCCACAGCATGTGTAGACTTGCTGTAGTAGATACAGTTCCTCTTTTTGAGACCCAGGCCATGCTCGGCGCTTATGCTGCCGCGCCGTTGCGCCGTCCACTCGTAGATGAAGGGCTCGATGGCGGCTAGCAGAGCCATGTCTCGCTGGGGTGACGTAATGTTCAGGTGCAGGTTGCCGTCTCCTGCGAAATGATGAGAGTGACAAGCTGGGACCAATTCCATTGAGGTGCTTCCATATATTCCCATATCGACAAAATAGGTAAGATCTTAAGCCTAAGCCCGAATCCGACTCGCAATGTCAATCGTTACGGTCGGGTCGGACTGGGCTTCTCTCTTGCTTTTTTGTTTTATTAACTAAACTAATAATGCGCTGAAGCGTTCAAAGGCTGTGAGTAGTTTTGGCCACAAAAGACCATGGTCTGCAAATAAAAACAGAAATTGCCTCATCACGACACGTACGGTACTAGTCTTGCAATGTCAATTTTAAGAACTCCTTCCTGTCTTTGTCCATATTATCAACCCGTCTTTGATTTTTGTTTCTCTTCCTCTCTCTCTCTTAAAGTGTCACATAAGATCCTGAAGGACACACTGCTGATGCGGTTTAATGGCCCAGTTTTTAAACGGTCAAAATAACCTAAAATGTTCCTGTCAACTCTTTTTAAAAAATCCATGATTAGTGGAAAATTGTCACTCAATGTGACCTCTGCAGACACAGAAATATAGAAGATGTTCATGTTTATACACTCCTAATTAACTTAGATTTTGTTACAAAAGACAGGTTTTAATTTGTTATTGTAAATCACCTCTCCTCCCCCCGAGTCTCCAATAATATGAAAATTTGGGTTTGCTTTGGGCTCGGTCCTGTAAATCAAGTTATAATAGTTGGTCCTGGGCTGGGTCGGGTTTCGATACTCGCAGACCTGGGTCGGGTTGGGCGGGATTTTTAAGCCTGAGCTTACCCCTGATTGACATGACAGCCTGAATGTTTGGTTGCAGCAATATTTTTCCTGGTGAAAGGACACCAAAGATGCTCTTCGCAAGGGGTCTCAAACTGACAGACAGCAGATCATTTGTTGCCCATATGAGGATAGTTAGAGGCCCTTACCATCATATAAAAGTTTAATGTTTTCCTAATTTCGACATAATTGCTACTTCCATGCGAATGGGTAAGGCAGGGCTCAAAATTATAAAAAAGTTCACTCACAAATGCAGCCAACATTATCGATGCATGCAGAATAAAACAAAACCATTGGATCGCAAAAAGCGACTTCTTCTGCTTTAAACTTTCAATCTGCGTTCTTGGCTAGCTGTGTGTGGGAGAGAGAGAATGAGAGATAGGGAGCTAGAGATGGAGAGCAAAATGGAGTAAGAGAGGGAAATGGGAGATAGAGAAAGAGTAAGAGCAAAAAAAGAGTAAGATACATATAGAGCAAGAGAGAAAGAGCGAGAGAGATAGGAAAAGCATGAGACAGAGGGTGCGAGAGAACTGAATAAAGTGAGCAAGAGCGAGAGAGACCAAGAGAGACCTAGCTATAAAGAAAGAGAGAGAGAGACCGAAAGCAAGAAAAAAAGACAGAGTGAGAGAGAGTGAGAGAGAGCGAGACTAAGCGTGTGCTAGAGCAAGCAAGCAAGAGTGAGAGCAAGCAAGAGATGAGTGCAAAAAAGAGGAAGAGCAAAAGAAAAATTTAGAGTGATGGAGAGAAAAAAAGCAAGAAATAGGGAAATAGCAAGAAAGTGAAAAAGAGAGCAAGAGAAAGACTGAGAGAAAGTTAGTGAGAGCAAGAGAGAGAAGGCAAGAGAGAAAGGGAGCGATAGACAAAGGGAGCAAGAAAGAATGTGAAAGAGACAGAGAAAAAAGAGCTACAGAAAGCAAAAATGAAAGAATGTGCGTGAGAGAAAACAAGAAAGCAAGAGTGAGCGAGAGATAGAGAGCAAGATACAGAGCGAAAGAAAGAGCGAGAGCAAGATAATACCTTCTGACTAATTTAATTTTTCTACTCACAAACTGTATTTGGTTTCTCAAGTCTATGTTCCCTATAATTTACGAATTACTGATTAATTTCCTTATAGATTCTCAATCCGGTTACTTTTAAGAGATATTTAATAATATCAGAACATTACTATTTTGTGTAAAACCCGTTGCTGCCCCATTTTACCTGGGCCCTAACCGCATTTGTCTCTTAAGTAAAATAATTTTGAAATGCCCCCCCCTTGCATCCTCTTACCCAGATGTCCGTAGCCCATGATGCTCTTGGCCCGGCCCCCCAGGTGGGCCCTTGTGTCGGTCACGAGCTGGTAAATGGCGTCCACGGGCAGCGACACGTCGTATTTGTAGTTGAAGCCGTCGTGCGTCAGCGACTCGGTGATGCGTTCCCGCAGGGACCACAGAGCCTGACACACAACAACAACGCTAACGCGGGCGTTTCTGGTTCGTTGCCGTCGTTTGCTGCCAACAACGATCGCATCTGCGTTTAAAGGTAATCCCAAATTTTGAAACATGCAAAATGCATAATAATGCAACCCCTAGCAAATAGTATGGAACCACCAGTCTTGGACAAGTACTCACTCTAACATTTTACTCTGTAGAACAAACTCAGATCACAAACATGAAAAAATGATAACGTTTTTCAAAAGTGCAACTCTTTGGCATTTAGAAACACTCAAAGAAATGAATAAAAACTTTGTGGTGGTCAGTGAATGCTACTTTTATAGACCATGCACTGAAAAAAAATATGGAATCACTCCATTCTGAGGAAGAAAATATGGAATCATGAAAAACAGACAAAGAAATAACAATAAAAACACTAGTATGCAGTGGCACCACCTTTGGCTTTTGCAACAGCTTGCAGTCTCTGAGGCATGGACTTGATGAGTGACAAACAATATTCTTCATCCATCTGGTGCCAGCTCTCTTTGATTGCAGTTGTCTTGACGCCTACACGTCTACCTTACCCTACCAGTACGCTTGACTTTATTAACCCTCCCATGCTTGGTCCAAATCTTAGATATAGCAAACTGTGAACAGCCCACATCTTTGGCAACCATACGAGTAGAGTTACCCTCTCCAAAAAATGTGAGAATCCTGTTTTTGGCCTCAAAAGACATCTCTCTTATTGGAGCTGTAATTCTTGCAAAGCCACTCAGTCCAGGAGCCCTCCAATGTGTGATAACTGCACCGTTTTAAGTGCTGATTAAGAGCAGAATTAATCTAAGCCAGGTCCCCAATTAAGGAAAGGAATTTGACTAAGTGTCTTTATTTTCTACTCAAAATGCACTGATTCCACATTTTTTTCTCAGAATGCATTGATTACATATTTTTCCTGGTATACAAAAATAGCATTTACTGACCACCACAAAGTTTTTATTCATTTCTTTTAGTGTTTCTGAATGCCAAGGAGTTGTACTTTTGAAAAACTGTATTATTTTTTCTTTTTATCTGCGTTTGTTTGACAGAATAAAATGTCACAGTGAGTACTTGTCCAAGGCTGATGATTACATACTTTTTGCTAGGGGTTGTATATGCAGTATATCGCTGTAAAGCAAACAAACCAGATGGGTCAACTGTGAGACAAAATTTCTCGAGCCTTCTGGCGCGTGCAATATTTTGTTTCATATTTGCATAATTGTGTCAAGAACATATATGTGCTGTGCCCAATTAAAAAAGAAAACAAATCTTTCTGTTTGGGTATAACTTTAAAGCAGAAGCTGCAATAAAAACTTCGGTGTCACTTTAATTTTGGACTCCTCAGTGGCCAGCGTCCCATCGGTGACCAGCGCCGACGTCATTGCCGCCTCCAAAAAGTTATGGAGCTTCTCTTGGTCGTGCCGCTGCTCGGAACCTGACGTTTCCATCAGCACGTAAAAGGGACAATCTGGGGGAGACGGGTGTCAAAAGGGTCCATCGTGCCCGTGCACACTTCAACGCCAGGGCGCTCATTTTTTGGCGCGTACCGGCAATGGGGTTGACCAACTTCAGGTGCGTCTTGAGCAGACGCATGCACTCGCTGTCCAAAAACTCGAAGGCTGACAGGATTTCTCCAAGCATGCCTTTGCACAGCTCAAAGGTCTTCAGAAGGTGCTCAAAGGTTTCGCAACCTGTAGAGACAAGGACCGAATGCTCTGGTTTTTCGTTTTTTTTTCCAGGACTTTCAATTCAGGATTGTTTTTAAACAGAAAGCTTCAAGTAGCGATGGATTGTTTGCTAACGCAACAGCTCCATGAGCCGCCTCTTTGAAGTGATTGATGGGAACTGGCTCTCTACCAAAAAGGATCCGGCTCCCATTGAAATATTGATGTGTCGTTGGCGAGCTAAAGGCACCATGAGCTGGCTCTTTGAAGTGAACGACAAGAGGCAGCTCCGCACCAATCAGGGGTCGGCTCCCCTTGAAATAGTGATGTGTCGTTTGCAAACGTAATGTCTAAATTAATTGGATATTTTAACTGAAAAAAGTGAATCAGCTCTCCACCAATCAGGGTTCGGCTCAGTTCAAATTGTGATGTGTGGTTCGTGATTGTAACTGCTATATGACCCAGCCTATGAGACGCTTTTTTTCTCTCTCACGCCTTTTTTCCCTTGAAAACGCACATGGTTGGTCAATAGGCATGGCCATCATCTCTGCGCAAAAGCAGAGGGTGTAGGGGCCTGGAGTTCGATATGGAGGACAAAAAGAAAGTATGTATTTAAAAAAAGTCAAAGCAGGAAATAGAGCCAAATTTCGACTCATTTGAATGATAATGATGGATTCAGTGTCATATGACTTAAAAGTTGCTTAGTATCAAAAAGTTTAAGTGAGTTAAAACTTCACTGTAGATAGAAAAATGATGGCTATTATAATATAATAGTATAATACATATAGTAATTACACATTATATTAAGGTTAATTATTGATTAAATTTTCACGTAATGTTTCATCAATATTGTAATATATCAATTATAGCAACAACAACAATTCCGAAGAGCCGTTTGGGATCTTAAAGAGCCAGCTTATTTAAGTGAGCCAAGCTAAAAGAGCAGGTTCTCTAAAAAGCGCCTGGATTCCCATCATTAGGATTGAGGCACACACAAGAGAAACAACTTACCCAGAAAAAGGACGTGGACGGACTTTGGCTTGCGAGGACAGAGGATAGACACGGCGGCGATGACGCCTAGCGTGCCTTCCGAGCCGATGAAGAGCTGCTTGAGATCATAGCCCGTATTGTCCTTCCTCAGGCCCGACAGGCATTCCAGCACCTGACCGTCGGCTAGTACCTACCGCGGCATTCCTGTTAGCCTGAAAGAAAATCGGGGCCTTCCCACCTACCCGCTACTTACCACTTCCACACCCAGGACGTTGGCGTGCAAAGAGCCATAGCGCAGCAGTCGCAGCCCCCCCGCATTGGTGGCTACGTTGCCCCCGATGTGGCAGCTGCCTTTGGCGCCCAAATCCAGCGGCATGATGTGGTCCCGCTGCTCTAGGTACTCGGACAGGTGCTCCAGGACGCAGCCTGCCTGGCAGGTCAGGATCCCTGACGCCCAAACACAAAAAGAATGGACATTTTCTCCAACGGAACAAAAGCAGCAATCGCCATGAAAGTGAGGCGGCGATTCCCACCAGACAGCTGGTCGAACTTGAGAATGCTGTTCATGAGGGCGGTGGACAGGACGATCTCATCGTAGACGGGCACGCTGCCGCCCACCAGTCCGGTGTTGCCTCCTTGCGTGTTCACCGCCAGGTTGCGCCTGTTGCAGTAGCTGTGGTGGAAGAAGTACTGGTTGGCAAATATCCAGCAAAAAAACTGAAAAGATCTGGAAAAGATCTGGTAAAGATTGGGCAAACATATGGCAAGGACCGGTAAAAAGAGCTGGTACAGATCTGGCGAAGGGCTGGTACTGATTAGGCAAGGACTGGCAACTTTCTGGTAATGATCTGGCAACGATTTAGTCTAAGACTGGCAATGATCTGGCCTGAGATTGGCAAAGATCTTGCAAAGACCTGGGGCAAAGACCCGGTAAATATCTGGCAATGACTGACAAAAATCTAGCAAAGACCTGGTAAATATATAGCACAGACTGACATGTATCTGGGAAAGATCTCGCAAAAATATGGTTAATATCTGGCAAAGATCCAGGAAAGATTTGGCAAAAATCTGCAAGAGGGCAGCAAAGATCTGGTAAAGATCTGGCAAAAATCTTACCTGAGAATTTGAGAGACTTCATTCGTGGTACGAGGTCTGAGCAACACCTCACTGGAACCTGCAGGAGATGGACGCACATCGCTGCTAAATCACGAATCAGGATCCCATACCTGTACGTTTATTATGCATTTTAAGACGTGTACGACGTATAAGAAAATCTGTACGGAAAAACCCAAATTTGTCAATGATGGGTACCATCCGGTAAACACCGACTATCAAGAAACGGCATATCAATCAAGTCTAACGAGATCGTGGCGGTAGCCTCTATCTCTGTATCATTTTTTTTTTCATTCAAACGAAGCGAGCGGTTTTATGCTACTGTGCACATGCGTCTGCCGCCTGGGGATTTCCCATCATACATCATTCCGGAAAAAAAAATGGTGTAAGATTATTTTGTACGGGAAAATACGACAGTTTGTACGGGCATGGAACCGTGGAAGTTGACAGGTATGGGATCCAGACAGATGATCGTCACCTCTGACAGACTTGAGCCAGTCCACGTTGCAGGACTCAAGAAGGTCGGGGTCTGTGACGGTTCTGCCGGGTAGAAGCTTGTGAAAGAAGTCCAAATCTTCGGGGGTCACGCTGGAAAAAGGCAGCCTCGGCGGGGGCTCCTGGCTGTTTGCGTGGCCATTGTCGTGGAGCTCCCTGCCGTAGTTGACGCCGTGATGGGTGACAAGGGAACCGGACGAGCCCCCGACGCTTCGGGGACGTCCCAGGAGAGCCCTAAGTCCGAGAAGGCGGCGACAGAAGGCCATCGCCTGCGCAGGCATGACAGACCCGTACAACAGTCTTGCTAGCTGAGGTGCTAGCTAAATGTCTCGTTAACGGATGCTACGCTTAGCTAGCACGCCAACGAAGTTGTGATAAGACTCGCCACTTTAGTCACTATCGACAAAAAAACAACAAAAGTGCAAATTGTTTACAAGTTTGACTGAGAGCGGAGGAAGTGACGTAATGCGACTGGCAAGAGATTTGGACCAATCACCTACTACGTGACCGTACGCATGGGTACGCCCCCTTTCTGACTCAGAAGTTCGCGTGGACTTTAAAAAAAAAGTTTCTGTAGTCCTCATGAACTATTTAATTTATATTATTTGTTTTGAGTCTGCGTGAAGTTTATCATTTTTTATTTTAGCCAGTGAGAACTTGGCTTACTAAACAATGGTTCCGTGGGTGAATTATGTAAAACCCACCACACAAGCATCCTTTGTACAGCAGCAATCGTCAAGTCATGTTTATTTGTATAGCCCTTAATAACAAAGAGTCTCAAAGGGCTGAACAAACCACAGATTATTGCAAAACACAGACTATTTGTACACCATCCCCTGATTTAAAACCTACATGGGGGCAAGGAAAAACTCAAAAACCTCAACATGAGGATAAGAAACCTTGTGATGTCAGCCAGCTGCATGATGCGGTTCTCGGGTTTGAAGGTCTTGTCAAATCCTACGAACCATGGGCGTAACAGCCCATTTTAAAGAGTGCTCAAGCACCCCAAAATTCAACCCAAGCACCCCAAAAAATTACATCATTTAAAAAACTTTTGTCTTTTAAAGGGCAAAAAACGAAAATAGAATAGAACCGAATAGAATATACCTTTATTGTCATTGTTACAAAATGGGTTGAACATATTGTGACAGCGAAATTGGGCGTGGCACTCCAGTATCACATTTAACAGTGAGGATAAAAGAAAACAAAGAAGATAAGGTATAATTTACACAAAATAAAGGAACAAAAAAGATAAACGTTATAATCAACACAATATTTACACAAGAAATGTGGGCATGTAGGATGTTACATACAGTTTTGGGATCGTATTAGTGCAAAATGTGACCAATGCAGCGTCGGAAATACTTCTCAGCCATGAAATGGTTCAGTCCATTTTATTCCTAGCACCACATCATAGTATTCCTGCAGTAGTATTTATGTAGGATTTATATTGTCGATTTTTTTAATATATCTGTAATATTACTGTTGTTGTATTTTTGCATTTTTTGGTGGTATTTCCTTAGTAGTATATTTGTGGTATATCCGTAGTATTTTTGGAGTTATACTTTTGTTGAATTTTTGTGGTATTTTTGTAGAATTTCTGCAGTCAGATTTTTGTAGTATTTTCTGTAGTACTTTCACTCCTGTAGCCCCACAACCCCTCTACAGCTTTATGCAGAATATTTTATTCAGGAACAATTCTACAACGTGTTTCCGACAGTTGATTCCTACCTTTTGTAATTAAATTCCAGAACCAGTAATTGAAAATTCAGCAGTGTAACTAAAACGAATCATCTTATAGCACTCGGTCTCAACTGTCCCACCCAAATGACAAGAAAAAAATCCGCTAACCCATACTCAAATTTATACACTGAAAGGATTGTACAGTTTGAAGCAGAGATAGAAGAATATATAAACCGTTTTTTCCTGACACAAAATGACAGGCAAAACCAAACGACTTCAATTACATACAAGCCTACATAAGGAACCCCCCAAAACTGATTTAAAATAGCCACATACTAAAATTAAAACCATAATATTGTTTAAGTGTGTGCCTGAAAATCGATAATTATCTGATTATGTAGTTAATGAAAATTAATATACTAGTAAAAAGCTAAATATTTTACATCTTAAGCCTTGGCTGCGGCTGCATCGACTCGCTACAACGGGTCAGGTGTATCGACATTTCGTTCTGTGTACATTGTTACAAAGAATGACAATACAAAGGAAATTATTATTATTATTATTATTATTAATACTGTATTTTCTAGCAGTGCTGCAAAGGCAGACACTCACACACCATAGTATTTTGCGATTGCTTAATTTTTCAACTCGATCGTTGTTGTCACTGTTTTCCACTTTCCTTCCCGCATCACTCACTTTTCTGTGACTCATTATTATGGGCAGAAAAAAAGAAAAACACCCAACAGAATCGCAATAAATGAGATGTGGTCCTTCTCAATCACTCTGATTGACTGAACAGGTAGAAGAGATCAAGCTGGGAATTATCGCCATCTACAGTTAAGGATGTAATTGATCTTCTGTTTTTCCTTCTTCCTAGCATTATTTTGCCACTGGCAAAGACCCGTGAACCACGAATTGATCTAAAGTACTGATGTGTTGTTTATGACCGTAACGGCTCCCTTCCAGACATTTTTTTTTATCCCTCTTGCTTTTTTTTTTCCCAATTGAAGGCTTACGTGATTAGTCAATAAGCGTAGTGTCATCTTTAAGAGTTCAAACTGAGGACTGTTGGGAATTAAATATCAAAATGTACCGTTTACCAAATTGTTCGAATTAGTTATCTGACTCCATTAACCAAACACAACCTACATTCACCCAACAATTAATGGACGCTTGTTTCTTGATGGAAAAGATGAACAAGAAAGCAGACATTTTCACACGGGGTCAGATTTAATTTCATTTATAATTTGACTAAGTGTACTCTATCGAAAGCAGCCGAATTAGTGTCGACGGAGTCTCTGGCAAGCCTTCTCTGAAGTCCTTTAGCTTTATTCTCCTTGGCCCACGTCTCCCGCAAAATGGTGTATATATTATATATATTATATCTCCAATACCAAGACGGAACCTACGCCCTTGGTACTGTCCAGTGTAAATTGTTGAAAGTTAAATTGAAAATTAATAGTTCCTTTAATTCAAAGTTTAATGATATTGACATTAAAGTTGCTTAGTATTAAAATGTTTAAACAAACCAAAAGTTCACTATAGAGTAAATATTAAGGCAATTATAATATAATAGAATAACCTCTTTTTAAAATTGATCATTAGTTCATATTCAGCTTAATGTTACTTTATTTTTGGTAATATATGGATCAAAACAAGAAAAATATCTGAATAGCTTTTTGGGAGCTGAAATAGAAGCTTCCCTTTATAGAGCTGGAATTCCCATCACTCAATGTGTTTTTTTTCGATATTTTTAATGATTAGACTATCTAGAGCAGAATTTCACTCTTGCTCGAATGGACTGTGTGTATTATTTCCCCAATACACGTGTCTATTAAGTAGAACAACTGAAAGGGTGCCAAAATGTTCAAGGACAGATACAAGCACGGGAGTATAAGTGACTGAACTGCACCATAAAGACACCTGTAGAAGAAAGATGGCCGAAAAATATGTCAGCTCCTTTTAAGTGAGGCTCATGTCATGGAAAATGAATGCAAATTTCTTGACTCACTATATTTTAAAGAAATGCATGGTTAAAAAATGAATGTATGCATTTTTGCTTATTATTAATAGTGTTTTTGTTTTTCAAATGAAGACATTTTCCCACTAGCAGGCGCTAAATAATACACACTTTACAACCAATAAGACACAGACAGACCGGACTTCAATCTTAAGTACAAAAATAGCGCTTTATTCACAGAGTATGTTTGGCAGTGCCATGTAAACGTACTTGGCCGGTGATACCTACGCATCTTTAAAAACACTTTGAAGGAAAATCCTGAGATCCAGATTGCAATACCTTGAAAAACACCACAGGGTGAACACTAACAAGTCCCCCCCCTTCAAAACCAAACAAACATTGGCATATCCACCTGCCAATACTGACAAGGAAATTGCTGGCAGCTAAAAGTGCTTTTGTGGCATCCGTCACGGCCCTGTTTCAGTCGGCGTCTCCAGCCGCCGGCGGTCGAACTCGGCAATGACTTTCTTGATGTGGGCCAGCTTGTTGTGAAGGTACTGACAGAGCAGGCGGTCCTGACGGTAGCCTGGATTGGACTGGCAGAGGGGGGGGAGACACAAAGTCAGATGGGCACGATAGCAGAAGGAGCAAACACCCCAACAATACACCCCTTTCCAATCTAAATTATAACCGAATCAGAACAGGATGCATGCGCATAGTTAACCAAAATAGGCAGGAGTAGCAGGAAGAGTTTGAATAGAGCGAGAGGAGAATTGTATGCAGAGTTGCGTTTTTAGAGTCACAATTTACAAAAATAACATCCCCAGCTGTTGTGTGTACGGGTGCATGAATCCCAATTTTATGGAACATGTTTTTTACTATTCCTAGAGTAAACAGGCCTTTTCAAAATCACCGTAGAAGCCCGAGCTGCAAGCAGGGGAAAATAACTGACTGGACCGAGGACATAATTTGAAATGTCTGTGTTTGCGGTGTCCATTTCAAATCTGGTAAATTAACATGGCAATCTGGTTTAGATTAATTAAAAGCCTAATGCCTTAGGACAGGGGTGTCAATATCATTTTAGCAATTACCTTTATCTTAGTTTACATGGTAGAAAAAAAAACTCTAAAGGGGCCAGACTAGTAGATTAGAGAGAAAGAGAGAGAGAACAAAGGAAAGAGTGAGAAAGGAAGTACAAAAGACAGAGAGAGGGAAAACAGGAGAAAGAAAGAGTAAGAGAGAGTGAGAAAACGAGAGAGAACAAGAAACAGTGAGAATGAAAGAAATAAAAGAGGGAACAAGAGTGAGAGCGGGAGAGACAGGGGAAAAAAAAATGGAGAGAAGAGACAGTGTAACGGAAAGAAGGAAAAAAAATAGCTACAGAGAGAAAAAAAGAAATAAAGGAGAGGAGGGAAAGAAAGGAAAAAAAAGAGAAAGACAGAAAAAGATATATAGTCAGAAGGAAAACGAGAAAGTGAAACAGTAGTGTAGTTTCAGTTGCTTTGTCAACATCCGGTCAAAATCATTCAAACTGCAACTCATTTTTCCCTTGTGCTTCTCTGGGTGTTGTCTCGCGGGCCGGAATAAATCCCTAGTCGAACTTGATCTGGCCCGCGGGCTGCAAGTTTGACATCTGTGCCTTAGGATAAGTGTTGGGGAATTCTAAGTGTTTGCTACCAACGGTCAGTTTGCCACTACTGTTGCTAGCTAGTTGATCATTTATGAAGATAATAATAAAAACAACAACATTTCATTTATTATTATTGTATATTTTATATTATTCATCCATTGGTTATCTGCACCGCTTATCTTTAGTAGGACCGCTGGAGCCCATCCCAGCAATCTTCGGGCAGTGGGCAGGGAACACCCTGAACCGGTTGCCAGCCAATGGCAGGGCACACAGAGACAGACAACTCACTCGCTCATTCACTCTTAGGGACAATTCAGACCGGCCAATTAACCTGACATGCATGTTTTTGGAATGTGGGAGGAAACCGGAGTGCCCGGAGGAAACCCACCCAAGCACGGGGAGAACATGCAAACTCCACACATGAAGGTTCGATCTCATGACCTCAGAACTGTGCCGCACACATAACACATATTATATTTTTAATAATAAATATTATTGATTTTCATTATCATTATTATTATTGATTCTACCAACACGAACTATGTATTTAAGGTGGGTGCAAACCAAGGAAAGTCAATAATTTGAAAGTTCAACTTATGTGTGAACTAAGCTACTGTAAATATGAACTGCTCATCCGAGACACTTTTGTTAAATTGCTGTCATTAAAAGGTATTTAACTCGTTATTTACCTGATATTAGCAGACAACGTGAATATGAGGCGGAAAAGTCACACACACACACACACACGCACACACACAAGAGCTTCACAATCTATATGTAAAGCCGGTCATTTATATTTTTACTGATTTTGATCACTAAAATAAAGTTATCTTGCAGCTTGCACATACTTTGACAGAAAAAGATAATAACATCTCGTAACGAGCACAATTGGCTGGTATAAAGTGACATGAATTCTGCCTCAACAATGTGCATACAATTTGGCTATGTTAAACTTGTTTACAAACATGGAAAAGGGGTCTATTTCAGGACATGGACAGGCACTAAGCCGTGGGTTGTTAAATACTGGGCCGCACAGAAAGAAGAATTTGCCCATATTTAGCTTATACTGCCGCATTTTTTTCACCAAAAAAAACCCTCAGCATCTGGGTTTGATTACACCAAGGTAGTACAGTAGTATATCACTGAGCATTAATTCATCAGTCAACAAATATCGCTGACATCATGGATGCAACGGGAATCGAACCCAGATTGAGGCGATAAAAGCGCCGAATCCTAACAACTAGGCTACTAGGATTGATAATGACAGAAGAAAAGGCATTCCATTTTCTATCATTATCCAACTATTTTACTCGCGGTGCCACGATGAACAACGATGTAATGGATCATTATGGGAAAGAGTTCAGCCAAAACGTTGCACAAAGTGTTACTGTGAGCAAAATAGTAAGATGATAAAACCGAATGCCTTTTATCATTGTTTTTGAGATTAGGGTTTCTCAACTGGTGCATCAGGACCCAAAAGAGGGTCGTGGACCCATTTCCAAGGTCATGGGCCTTTGCCTAGCAAATTAACGCCAGGAATAAAAATAACTGATGGTCATTTAAACTCCTTAACAATAAATAGCAATAATTCCAGCTAACTCCAGTTGACACCCACCTTTAACACTACAGAAAAAGACTGGAAGTTTTTTGGCGCATGTAGACCATGTCACATAGATTTAGCGGAGAATTGATAAGATATGAATTTTATTAACTTGAAGACATTTTGGATTCACTTAAAAATGCAACTACTTGAGCATTAAAGAGAAGAATATCACTTGATGTTTTTTTTAGTTTTTCTGTTTTTATTCAACTGGCATATGTTCAACTCTCTCTGATTTAAACTACACAATCTTTTATTCAATACATTTGAGAAGTGGACATTTGTTTTCTATTTGGGTCACAGCTTGTAATTAGGGTGGGATGGTACTTCTGGAAGTCAAACCGGTTGAAAACCAGTGATCTAGATCCCTAGTGGTCACAAAGTGGATTTGGGCTTATTATTACTTTTATTGTTATTATTACTACTATACTGATTACCGTTACTAATGTTATCATTATTATTGTTATTATTACTAATATTATAGGGCCGGAACCCGAACGTGGTACAGAAAAGGTGTCCCACCACTGGTCTATCCCAAAAACCCACCTTTTTGATTTGGCGGTAGTCCCGGACAATCTGATCTCGGATGGTCTGGAAGAGAACGGCGCGATGGTCAAGTCAAGTCATGTTTTGTTTGTATAACACTCAATTACAAAAAGCCTCAAAGGGCCGCAAAGACCACCGAGACACCATCCCCTAAACTGAAACCTACATGAGGGCAAGGAACCTCAGCATGATTGGTGAAAGGGGTGCGGCGTGCCCACCAGCACGGATTGGTCGCCTCACCTTGTACTTGCGCGAGTGGCGGTGGAGCCCCTTGAGCTGCGCGTCCAGCTCCATAAACTGGCGAGTGACACCATCGATGCGGGCGTGAAGGGCGCGGTAGCGGCTGTAGTCCTTGTTGAAGTCTTCCTTGTAGCGCAGGCGCTCAGCGGGGCCACTGATCTGCGGGTAAGTCCTGCGCCGGCACAGAAAAGCAAAGACAAAAACCATCCATAGAGTGGAGTCAACGTCTGGTTGGCCCTTTTTGCGTCCTGGTGGCTTCAGATAGGAAGTAACAATGAGCGCATATGAAAATATTTTACAGGATCTCCTTTCATTCCGGCCACCACCTCTTTGACCTATGGTTGATGCCACAACCAGGATTAACCGGCTCAGAGACACGTATTGTATTGAGGGGAGGGGAGAATATATAAAGATAAAAAAAGGGAAAGGAGAAAAAAGAGAGAAGAAAGGAAAAAAGAAGAAAAGAGGAAAAAAAGAATCACAAAAACGTCAAAGAAAAAAAGAGGAAAGAAAAAAATTAAAAATGTAAAAAGACAAAAGAGTAAAAAAAAATAAAAAAGCAAAAGGAAAAAAAGAGGACAATTGAGAAAGGAAAAATTAGGGGTAAAAAGAAAAAATAAATGATAAAAAGGGAAAAAAGAAACATTAGAGGAGCAAAAAAGAAAACTGATGCTGTTTCCCCCAAGGACATCACCACCCTAAACAAACACACAAGACTGTAAAAAAATGTATATCTTGCCCAGTTGTTTAGAAAAATGGGTTTAATACTAAATGAAAAGTACTATGTTGTTTTCAATGACAATAAAGAGTATTCATTCTATTGCATCAGAAAAAGCGGGCGTTTATCGAAGAAAGCAAAAAACGTTTGGTGGGTGGAACTCACGTCAAATAATCGGTGTTGTGCTCGGCGTCTTGCGGCTCGTGGCAGTCAAAAGTCACATAGGCAGCCGCTTCTGTCAAATGACGGCAGGAAAAGGTCAAATGCATAGCGGGGTGAAAACTCCCCTCCTTCTTTCCCTTCTCCCTCTCTCTTTATTTCTCTTCTCTCTCACTCTATTTCATGTGTTCAATGGGAACAGTGACCAAAGTAGCGCATTTATAGGATTATAAATCCCTCCGGATTATAAATCGCACCAGTCAAAAGATGCATTATTAAGAAAGAAAAGACACACAGTGAAGAAAATAAGTATTTGAACACCGCGCTATTTTGCTATTCCTCCCACTTAGAAATCATGGAGGGGTCTGAAATGTTCATTGTAGGTGCATGTCCACTGTGAGAGAGATTAACTAAAGAAAAATCCAGAAATCACAATGCATAATTTGTAACGATTTACAGTGCATCCAGATAGTATTCACAGCGCTTCACTTTTTCCACATTTTGTTATGTTACAGCCTCATTCCAAATTGTATTAATTTAATCTCTTATCTCAAAATTCTACACAAAATACTCCATTATGAAAATGTGAAAACGTTTTTTTTCTCAAAAGATTGGCTTCAGAACCACTCCGTGAATGTCCTGGGGTGGCCCAGCCAGAGTCCAGACTTAAATCCGATCGAACATCTCTGGAGGGATCTGAAAATGGCTGTGTACAAACTTCTCCCATCCAACCTGATTGAGCTTAGGACTTATTGCAAAGAAGAATGGGCAAAACTGCCTAAAGATAGGTGTGCTAAACTTGTGGGATCATCTTCAAAAAGACTTGAGGATGTATTTGCTGCCAAAGGTGGATCGACAAAGTATTAAGCAAAGGCTGTGAATACTTATGTAAATGTGATTTCTTAGTTTTCTATTTTTAATAAATTCAAAAAAATAAAAAATAAAACTTTTTCACATTGTCATAATGGAGTATTTTGTGTAGAATTTTGAGATAAGAGATTAAATTAATACAATTTGGAATGAGGCTGTAACATAACAATATGTGGAAAAAGTGAAGCGCTGTGAATACTTTCCGGATGCACTGTATTTGTGCTATATAGCTGCAAATAAGTATTTGAACACCTGAGAAAATGAATGCTAATATTTGGTCCAGTAGCCTTTGTTTGCTATTACATAGGTCAAACGTTTCTTGTAGTCTTTCACAAGGTTTGCACACACTGCAGGAGGGATCTTGGCCCACTCCTCCACACAAATCTTCTCTAGATCAATCAGGTTTCTGGGCTGTCGCTGAGAAACACGGAGTTTGAGCTCCCTCCCAAGATTTTCGATTGGGTTCAGGTCTGGAGACAGGGTGGGCCATGCTAGAACCTTGATAAGCTTCTTACGGAGCCACTCCTTGGGCTTCCTGGCTGTGTGCTTCGGGCCGTTGTCGTGTTGGAAGACCCAGCCATGACCTATCTTCAATGCCCTGACTGAGGGAAGGATGTTGTTCACCAAAATCTCACAATACACGGCCCCAGTCATCATCTGTGTAATGCAGTACACTTGTCCTGTCCAATGTGCAGAAAAACACTCCCAAAGCATGATGCTACCACCCCCATGCTTCACAGTAGGGATGGTGTTCTTCGGATTGTACTCTTCATTCTTCTTCCTCCAAACAGGTTTAGTGGAATTATGACCAAAAGTTTCTGTTTTGGTCTCACCTGACCACAAAACTTTCTCCCAACTATCATCCAAATGGTCATATGCAAACTTAAGACGGGCCATGATTTAAAATCATGACATCTTAGTGTATTACCTACAGTAACCTTGAAAACGTTGTTCCTAGCTCTTTTCAGGTCATTGATCAACTCCTGTCGCGTAGTTCATGCATTGTGATTTCTGGATTTTTCTTTTTAGTTTATCTCTCTCACAGTGGACATGCATCCACAAAGAAAATTTCAGACCCATCCATGTTTTCTAACTGGGAGAAATAGCAAAATAGCGCGGTGTTAAAATAATTATTTTATAAACTGTATATAAGTTGTACTGGAGTATAAGTTGCATTTTAGGGGGGAATTGTAGTTATTGTTTACAAGAGTAAAAAGGGGCTGACCTGTCACGGCAGCTTTTTGACGACTTGACCCGGTGTCGCGGTCCCCCTGGTGCCTTCCTCCTGTCTCCTCCTCCCCTGCCATCTATATTGGGTCAGAAAAGCATCCACATTAGAGAATATCTTCAGAAGTTTATTGGAAACACAACTTGATGTCCTTTTTAATACTCTTAGTAAAATGTGGGAATGCCAGTTATTCTCATTATAAAAGAGAAGATAGGAATATAGACTTTTCCATCATACAAGTCCATTGATGTCTACAATATTGTATTTGCTAACAAACCGTACTTGAAGTAAAAGATTCGCATTAAAAATAAAAGGACTGCTGAATTCAAAATGCATGATGGCGGCGTGCAGAGACGCAGCGGCTCTTGGCTCTCCCATTCAGTGCTCTTTTGTGCACTTTCATCTTACTTTGCACTAAAGGTATAAGCCCACCAAGGATTGTGTTTGTCGCTCTAATTGCTCATGTAACGAGCAAACTTGATAAAGTGAAATAATCAAAAACTAATTGGACTTCCAAAAGCATAGAAGTGAATGACAACAAGCTAAATAACACATTTTCCTGATCCCTAAAAACACATTTAAATAATAATTCGACATGAAAAAATTCAGTAATGAGATAAATAAAATGAAATTAACAGAAGAAAGTGAGTTTTTTATGAGTGCCATAACAAAAGGTTGCACGTGGTGCACAGGGGTAAGGGCCAAGGGTTACAGGGAGGCGTAATGGAGATCGCATACTTGTCAACGTATACATGTTCCGTGTATTCGAGACAATTTTTGGATCATTTCACATTGTGTATGCAGTGTAACAATTTCTACATAGTAAAAAAATATATAAAAAGAGAGATCTTGTCTTGCCTATTTTGGCTTTAATCCGGATCATCTGTGTCACTGGTAGCAGGCGACAACGTCATAGATTAGATAAATGTTGTGGTTGTATTCTACAGTCTGTCTTACTGTATGTAAACAGGTTCCGCGTTTTGTTTGTAAGGATTGTTTTTGCTTAATAAGGAGGATTTGCAATCATTAATATGGGAAGCCATTGGCGCAGGTTGACAGGTATGAGATCGAAAGACTGATGCATAAGCACTTAATATTAAAGTAAATGTAACAGTATTGTCAAACGCCGTTCCGGATCATCTTTGAGGAGCGGGATGACGCTTTACACCAAAAAAACAATGATGATGGTGCTGTAATATAGTCAGTTTAGGAGGTTTCTCTACTACAGGCAACCATGGAAACCAGTACAATTTCTTTCATCTGGTGGAACAAACCCCTACCCCAAAAAAACCCGCCTGGAGAGTGCTGGACGTCGCCAAGCTGTACTTGCCCGAGACACACTACAGGAAGTGGTGCCTCTACGACTGAGGTGGTTAAAGGGATTCGTGAACTTTAATTGAACCTACACGCCCAAAATTTTTATAGCAATTTTTTGGGACCAGGAGTAGTTTGCATCCGCAAACTGGAAGAGCTGATGATGAACTGTCACGAGCGGTTAGCTGCCTTTAGTCGTAGCCTCTGACATTACTTGTGAACTGGATTTTCCTTTCTAAAGCCAGGCAAAATTTCTGTAAAAATGAAAACTTGTATACCAAGTTGTTTATGTTTAGAGGTTCTCAATTGGTACCGCAGTGCGTACATCTTATTTTTCACTTAAAGGAGAAGCCTTCCAATTTTTTTGTAGTAATGTGTCATGGCAATGAAGGCCATTCTGTCTTCTATTCTTTCTTGGGTCATTAGATGAAAGCAATGGCCACAAGAAGTCTCTGTTGCTGTTGATTCCTAAAAGCAAAACTCACCTGCTCTTTACGTCGACTCCTTCTCCTTTTAATCGAATCCTCGTGGGGTTCAAGCAGAGGCTGAGTGACCACGTGGGCCTTTTCGGCCCCACGTCGGTCCCTTTTGGCCCTGTCTCGATCCGTTGAGGGCTCAGAAGGAGCGCCATCCGGCTCAGCCGCCACTTTGCGGGTCAGGTGGGATATTCTGGCCTTACCAGCCAGGGGGTCCCTGTAATCCTGGACGGGACCGGGTTTAGGATGGTGCGCCGGTGACGAGTTGGGCGTGTCGCGCAACGGGCTGACTTGGGCCTCGGGGACGCCGAGCAAGTTTTGTTGGGGCTGGAATAATCTCCTACAAAGAGGGGAAGAAGCGTTAGTGCTCACATGTTCCCATTTTCTACACAAAATAAGATCTACAGATAATAATGTAGATCATTTCATTTTAAAGTAAGTGTATTATGAATCAATAAATAAATGAACATATCAGTAACAAGAACCGGTAAAAATAAATAAATAAATAAAATAATAATAATAGGGAACATAAGACTTGATAATACAAAGAGTGGGTAAGTAGGAAAATTGAATTAGAAATGCATGCGCTCTCCCTCAGTCTCTTTCTCTCCCTCTTTCTCATACCTTCCTCCCTCACTCCCTTTCCTTCTTCCATCCATCCACCCACCCACCCACCTTCTCACTGAAATCCTCATCTCACCCAATCTCTCATCTCTCTACTCTCCTCCCTGTCTTAATTTCCCTTCTTCCCTCTTTCTCTCACGACTCGCTCCCTCTCAATCTCCCTTCCTCTCTCTACTTCTCTACTACTCCATCCCTTCTCATCTCCCATCCTCACTCTTACCCCTCTTCTTTTCTTCTCCATTCCCTTTCTCTTCCCACCCCATGACTCCGATGTCTTTCTTTCTATCACTCTTTCCTTGCTCTCCACCATTCTCTCATCTCCTCCTCTCTTCATCTCACTTCCTCTCTACACCCGTCTTTTTCGCTCCATTTTCCTTTCTCTTCATCCCTCACTTCCCTTCTCGCCCTCCCGGCCTCTCACCATACCTCCCTAAAACTCCCCTTTTACTCCTCTTATCCCTGTCTCCGTCACTTTCCCTCAGGTGCCCCCTCTCCTCCTCCCCTCTCAGTCTATCAACCTCCCTTTCTCCCCAAGTTGCCCCCTCTATTCCTCCCTTAAGGCTCTCAAAAAAGGAGAGATACGAATGTAACTACACTTCAATGAGTCCAGAACGACCGCCAGAGCATTTTGTCACTCGTTGCTTAAAGCACTTCCTCTGGTGGTCGGGAGGGACGCAATAGAACTACAAATAATTGAGCTAAATCCAAACATGATCAAAAGGGCCCACAGCCACCATTTGCAAGAAGAAGAGCTTGCAAGATGCAAGCTCACCTGATGAGGATTCTTTTGAGGAGCTGTTGGTCTCCTGACGAGTACCCGGGCCAGTTTTTCTGCAGCTCCTTGTACAAGCCTTCCTTCAGCACCAGAGTCTGGGTTCTGGCATTCACGTGGCTCACCTGCAAGTACACAGCATGTCAATAGAAGAGTTGCAAGGCAAGGCAGAGTCATTGGCTGATGAACCCTTTTTGCGTCCAATATTCAACATATTTGATAATTTAGTCGCGTAGTCCACCAGTTCCTCAAGTGTGCGGAGGGAGAGGCAGAGCAGAAAACAGTGAGTTCCCCTTTTACACAATGCATGCAATCCAAACAAACACCGCAATGACATCTGAAACATATTATTATTATTATTATTATAACAACAATAGTAATAAAGACACATTTTACTTCAAAGCGCCTTTCAGGAAACCCAAGGTCGCTGTACACAGAATATATTTAAAAAAAAAAAAAAAAACAAGCAAGCAAGAAATACAAAATTAAAAACAAAGTAAAAAAGGGTGCGGGGTGTGACGCAGTTACTTATGAATAGGCAAGTCTGAAAAGGTGGGTTTTGAACCTGGATTTCAGACACCATTTTAGAGGAGAAAATGGTCAATAGTTTTGCCAACATTCATATAATACCAAACAAGAACACTCACGATATTTAAGCTTTAGTCGCAAATCAAGCAAACTCCTCAATTTCTACATCCGAATTGAACAGCATTCTAGGTTTATTCATAAAACAATACTACACTTCTTTTTCCATCTCATCGGAGTCATTGTCCGGTTGCTGGAGTCTCCTTTCATCCTCTAAAGGTGTTAGTGAATGCAATTTGCTCAGTTACCAGAGAAACCACTAGAAAAAGAAAAAAAATCATGTCTGTGTTACAATTTGGCACTATTCTCCATATTATGGTTGTTCTGACGATGTCATCTAGAAAAATCAGGGCCACGTTTTAACAGCTAATTGCGTTTTCTATTGACACAGTAGGATATATGTGCTCGTCTTCGTAATCATGATCCGACTCTATGGTAGTGGCTGTATTAAATGCTCACATGAGCTAAAACCACGTGACGTAAGCAACTTGGAGTAGGGCTCAAAATGGCTACAGGTATGAGAGGGCACGTCTTCGTTGGCGCTCAGTAGCCAAAGGCGTCAACACCATATTACCCATGGGGTTGGCGGCAGGTGTGCGCCGTTTATAGTTTATGGTCGCACTGTCAATGAGCTTGTGCTGTCGAGTACCAACTACAGTTGAAGAAAAGTATCTTGAGGTTTTTTGATTTTCTTTTTCGAATTATTTCATAGAACCCGTTAGTTAGGTACTCACCTCATGAAGCACCGAGTCCAGCAGGTTTCGGTCATGCGGCGTCAGTCCGTCCTTCTGAAGTCGGCACAGGAGTTCGGGCTTCTTGTAGGGCCTGAGGGCCAGTAGGTGGGTCACGCGCTCTCTGATTGGCTGCTGTTGGACGTGGTGCCTTCCGTTAGAACCGCCTACACTTTTCTTGGTCTTGGGTGCGGCACCGCTCCTGATAAGGGACTTGGCAGCCTGCCGCAATTTGGTCAGGCCGGCCGATGCCGGGGTGGGGGCGTGCACTGTCACCTTTTTGCCTGCAGGGGCAGCAGGAAACAAACACTTCAGATGGACCTCACACATTAAGTTCAAGTAAGAACCATTGAAAGAGGCAGCGTTGGGCTCAGACATGATGAGACGGGAAGTTAATTTAACAGTTGAAGGTATCATGATGTTGCTGGCAAGAAATAGCTGGAAGAAAATCTTTGTGTATGTGGCGAATAGGAGATTCAAATTGAGCGCAATCTCCAGCAGAAGGGCAAGAGACCCAAAGCTTTGCGGTCTTTTGGCTCAGGTTTCATCCAGGCCGACGGGAGGCCATTTTGATATGATTTGCCTTGAAAGCCCAAGCCGGTTCCTTCCGTAGTCATTCCTAAAACTCGACTGGAAATAGTTGTATGGCAAACCACCAAGAAAGTCTCGTGCAAAGATGGGCCAGGAGCAAGGCTCCTGATTGGTGGGGAGCCAGCTCCCGTAACTCACTTGGTAGAGCTGTACGTTTACCAATGACACATCACTGTCCCGGATGGGAGCTGTCTCCCCAACCGTCAAGAGCTCTTGCTGTTAACTTCAGAGAGCTGTCACGTTCACCAATGACACAATAATATCTCAAGGGGAGCAGGCTCTTGATTGCTGGGGAGCCAGTGTTCTGTTGAAACGTCATACACTCTCTAGACCTCATTTTTCCTACTTTTCCTTCCTTTTTCTCATTTTCTTTGTATTCTTTGGATATGTCTAGCCTTTTACTTCTTTTATCTTCCTTTAATATTGTTTTTTTTCTTTTTTCTCTTTTTGTCTTTAATTATTTTTTCTTCCGTTGTTTCTTTTTCTTAACGTTTTTTTTCTCATTTTTTTTTAGCTTTTTTTGTCTCCCCAAAGAAACTTTGTGCATAATGTTACATGATAATTTTTAATAAATGCAACAAAACCAATCAAAAAGCTTTTGAGAGCCAAAAGAGACAGTTCTTTTCAGTGACCTGAGCTGGAAGAGACACTTTTTCAAAAAAGACAGAATTCTTATCACTACGAACTTATTTGAGTAACTGCTAAAATTTGCAAACACGCAGCACAAAACACCAATGTAGACATGCAGATAAAAAAAAAGTGCAAGAGGGGTGAAATTAATGATAACGGTCCTTCTTTTAACGCCTTTCCATTTCTTTTCCTGGGTTTTTAGGCTCCAATAAGCACCTTTCTGCCCTCCATTGATCCTGACTCGTATAATTTGCGCTGTTCTGGGTTCATTTTACCGTTACAGAAAGGAAGAATGGTGATGGGCCAAACAAACTTAAAATTTAGGAGGGGAGAAAATCCCCCATATGGTAAAACTGCTAAAATGGGGTTGCACTGCATTAGGCCAAATAGCTGACAGGAAAATGAATGCAAGAGGGTAGATAGTGCAAGTGACAGATACATGGCGACGACAGCGGTTTCTTACCGGACTTGATTCCGCCTCGCTGTTTGATGACAATGGCGCCACGGCTGCGGTTCTCCTCCTCGGCCTGCGCCATGCTGGCCAGGGCTTTGTCGTACGAGTCGTCAGTGGCCCTCACCGTCATTTTCTGGCGAATGGCGCCCAAACATCTCATCTCCCGTGCCACGCTGCAACGCAAGTAGGTGCAGACGTGCTTTTTAGCTTTGAAGGTATTCTCCATGGCAGGGGTCGGAAACCTTTTTGACTCCAAATATTTTTCTTTATTTTTAGAGGGAGGGGGAGTCACTCCTTATATTTTAAGACAAACATTAACAAAAACACCAAACCGGCTCTACATAAGGACACTAATTCTTCAGCACTTTTAATTTTATTCTGTAACATTTAATGATTTGATGAAATATATGCCAAGGCCTGTGTACTACGTCACAACATTTACCACTTAAGGTGGGGTGCCATGTTTGATGTGTCCTTGAATAATATTTTTTCTATTAAGTAGCTGTTAACAATCTCCTATTGAGTTCATTTTTAATCTTACCTTTAGCAAAGCTGTTTGGGGTGGAACACATTAGGAATGAGGTATGGAGAGACGGATGGCGGTATGTGAGGAGTGGCTTTATGCTCATCACCAGTTTTTGTTAGTCTAGCATGAAAATGGTGAAAGTAAGAAAAGGCATGTTTCAAGTCAAGTCCAACGCCAACCCAAACCCCCAAGAAGATGACAAATTAACGTTTTTGCACGCACCACATAAAAGGCTTGACAAAAGCTACAATGATGACAATAAGCCAGAGATTGGCGGCAGAGAGTAAAAATGTATGAATTCTGAACAGCACCTTTAAGATCATTTAGGCTCATTTGACCAAGATAACCTCTAAACTTCAACGGGTCTGAGCAGTCAATCAAAGTTTAGGCAACACAAATCCCAAGTGTGGCAACCAAATAAATCATGATCAAACATGTCCAAAACCTGACATCAAATCAAATACCTTCTGCTAGTGTTCTGGCAACACGAGTTAGTTTTTCAAATTCTAATTCTATTGGTTAATTTAATATTTTTAAACGTTACATACATATCTGTTTTTTTACAACATCTATTACAGGAGTTTTTAATCTTTTTTATTCAAACGTCATTTTTTTATTTCTATTGTTTCTTCCTTTACTCTTTCTTCCCCTAGCTTTTTACTTCTTTTTCTTGCCTTTTTCTTTTCTTCTGTTTTCCCCTTTTGTCCTTTTTTCCCTATTTTCCTTTTTTGGCATTATTTTCCCCACTTTTAAGTCATTTTTGTGCATAGTCTCATCTCATCTCATCAGCCGTACCGCAAGTCATTTTTGTGCATAGTGTTCCATGATATTTTTTTATATATGAAAAAAAGCAACAAACACAACCCGAAGAGCCGTTTGGGAGCTGAAAGACTCGGTTCTTTTACTGAGCCAAGCCGATAGACCTACTTCTCTTAAAAAAACAAAACAAAAAAAGACGGAAACTTGTTCGGCAACATTGACATAGTCAAGTTGGGAGAAAAGGTGACATAGCTACATAGGCTAACTGTGCAGGCGATAGGCAAATCTCAACATTTTTAGGTCTTCCCCTCTCTCCTGGCGCAGCTTAGAGGGACAATTGCATTTGATTGTCATTTTATCTCTAAAAGGGATTTCTTAGAGACGTACAACCAAAAGGGGTTTGTTAGTGTAACACAGAGAGTGTAAACTCTAGTTCAAACTTCGCCTTATATATTTTGGACCAAACAACCAACTTATTGTGTTGCTTCAGCTTTGCATGCACTGAAAAAGGAAAGTCACAGATAAGGTTAATTTGTCCCTTATTTCATCTCTGAGCGGGATTTACTCATGAAAAGAGCCATATCTGGCTCGCAAGCCATGTGATCCCGATCCCGTTCCCTGCCCTATGGGTTTGGAGTCAAGAAACAAGGCTCATGGCAGCCCGCGAACATCGAAACAGGGTCAGACCAAGATGGCCCATCAGGCTCACCCAGACTCCGCTTGCTGGATGCAGTCCAGGCTGCCGTGAGGATTGGAGCCGGCCAAATCAGCCACGCCGAATACGAAGACCCTGGCCTGGCCACCACTCTTGGTGCAGGGGATGGTGATTTTCTGCATGGGGAGTGCAAAATACCACAGGCTAAGCACGTCCCCAAAACCTGACTTTGGCTTTTTGGGAATGGGATCCTCTTACCCCTTGGCTTCCATTGAAGGTGATGGTGGGAGGGCCCAGCCGAGCCTGCATTGGGAGCACAGCTGTGTGTGAGTCATATTGAATAACATCGTCTTTATAACAAAGTAATGAACATTGTTTGCAAGATTAGACATGGTACTCCAGGATAAACACGTCATAGAAAAAAAAATTCAGGATATGCAAAAGTATTTACAAGCTAGTGCTTGGAGACTGGCTGGAGAATAATAGTCTAATGAGAAGTAGTGCAATACAGAGGTACCCCTACCTGAACAGGATAATATTGCCTCTAATTACAAAGGCGTGTCAGGACACAAAGTAAAAAATACAGTACAGTTAACGCTGCCGTTCACGGCTCCCAGTGTTCGACCTGGTAACCCAGTGCATTTGCATGAATCCCAGCAAAGCTCTTCGCGTCCCCTTCCCTCTCTGTATGGTACCGCGATGAAGAGCTATCATTTACAATGGACTCCATGAAAGACATGCAGAAAAGTGAACAAGGAGAAAAGAAGCGAGAGAAAGTTTTTCTGGCTATCAAAACAGAGCAAGAGAAAATAGAAAGGTGTGAAAACACACAGCCCTGCAGGAGGAGTTCAGAGACGACAAGGAGAAGGTTGCAGACATCATTCAATCAGCCCAAATGAAGGTCTTTTTGGCAAAATTCCCGAAGTCTCAAAATTTGTGGAAAGGAATCACCCAGAAAAAGTGTTGACAGGTCAGGCTATCGCTTATTAGCACATTTCCGACAAAGCTGGCAAAAGCAGACGTCATTGAATTGTTTTTTCAAGAAATATGAGGCAAAAAACAATGCTGAGGACCAGTAAACAAAGACGCCAGTTAAAGTGTAATTTAATATTTATATTATATCGTTTAGTCTTTGTTTTACGCTATGTGCCTCTCGTTTTAATATGTATTTGTTTCATGTTCTGATGCTCTTTTTTAATTATTTAAAAAAAAAATCACAGTTTTGCAGGGCCTGGAACATTTGCGTTCAAAAAGTTATCTCTACTTACAATTAATTCAGGTTACAAAAGGTACTCCCATGACGAATTCAATTTGAAAGTAAAAGGTACCACTGTAACAGTTGAAGGCAATAGAATTTCCAAAGTAAGGTGACAGCCCTGGGGAAGAAATTGTCTGTTTTTTTTTTCTTGTTTCTTTCTTTTTATTTAATTTATTTTTCTTTTGTTTTCTTTTTTTCATACATTCCTGCTTTTCCTTCTTTTTTTTATTTTTCACTTTTCTTCCTTTTATTTTCTTTTTCCAAGTAGGTGTCTCTTATGTCCTCCTTTTAAGGTACCTGTCACGCCCACCAGGGGCAACAACTAAAAGAGACGGTGTCCTGGGTAAGTCAAGTCATTTTTATTTGTATAGCCCTTAATCACAATTAGTCTCTAAGGGCTTCACAAGTTATTACATATAAGAAGATTAGGTTACTCGTATGCTATAGAGTAGAAGTGAGTTTTTTTAAAAGGAGTCCTTTATAAAGTTGATGGCTCTGCTGCTATATCTCAAACTGGCAATATCCTCCGGAATAGGCAGAGAGCAACCAATGAGTTTCTGAACCGTGTTTGAGTGGTTTGAAGTCCAGCGACAAAATAGATATGGAGTATCTCGGCTAAGTGTTGGTTTGCAAGATCTCAAGATTACACAGGACAAGATGTATAAAGGGTTCACCACTTCCACAGGTTGGTGGGCACGTTT
The DNA here is from genome assembly GCF_059441175.1 of Urocampus carinirostris. Lineage (NCBI taxonomy): Eukaryota > Metazoa > Chordata > Actinopteri > Syngnathiformes > Syngnathidae > Urocampus > Urocampus carinirostris. Next base: position 9,820,088 of record NC_142363.1, read on the forward strand.
TCTTCTGATTTTTTTATTGGTGGCTATTTGCACAGTTTTATGTGGTCAGCTTCAATGTGAGTATAAGGAATAATTTGTAACAAGATAGTTAATTTCAGAGTAATATATGCTATTTACTGCATTACGGTGGGGTATGCTGGGTGCACAGCAGCAGAGAGGAAAACGCTCCAGGGGGTCATCAAATCAGCCCAGAACATCGTCGGTTGCTCTCTGCCCAGTCTGGAGGACATTGCCTGCTCTCGCTACCTCAGCAGAGCAGAAAACATCAAAGGACTTTTCTCACCCCGGCCACCACCTCTTTGACCGGCTGCCTTCCGGCAAGCGCTACAGGTCACACAAAACAAAAACAAACAGACTCAGAGACAGTTTCTTCCCCAGATCCATTACCACCCTAAACACACACCGCACAAAAAACTGAAAACTCTTGCATATACACTACCTCGTACGAACGTAAAATGGTACTCATGTCTATGTTTCGTGCACAATGTTGACTGCACTATGCTTACTGCTCACCTTGCACAATGTTGACTATTTTTTTTGCACAATGTTGACTATTTTTGGACTAAATACATATTGCACAGCAGCACGGCGGCGCATTGGATAGCGTGTGTGCGGCACAGTTCTGAGGTCGTGGGAACCTCTTGCGTGGGTTCAAATCCACCTCCCGGCCTTACTGTGCGGAGTTTGTATGTTCTCCCCGTGCTTACGTGGGTTTCCTCCGGGCACTCCGGTTTCCTCCCACATTCCAAAGACATGCATTTCAGGTGAATTGGCCGGTCCAAATTGTCCCTAGGTGTGACTGAGCGAGTGAGTTGTCTGTCCCCGTGTGCCCTGCGATTGGCTGGCGACCAGTTCAGGGTGTCCCCTGCCCACTGCCCGATGATTGCTGGGATGGGCTCCAGCACCCCCGCTACCCTACTGAGGATAAGCGGTGCAGCTGATGAGATGAGATACACATTGCACATTCCTTATGATACCAAACTGTATTACGATACCAACTGTACGTAACATTCTACATGCCGACATTTCTTTGTGTAAATATTTTGTTAATTATAACTATAACCTTATCCTCCTTGTTTTTATAACCTTATCTTCTCTGTTCCTTTATATTCTTGGTTTATTTTATCCTCACTGTGAAAATGTGAAACAGGAGTGCCATGCCCAATTAGGTTGTCACAATATGTTAACCCATTTTGTAACAATGACAATAAAGGTATATTCTATTATATTCTAGTTGACTGTCAGTAATCTGGGCAAACAGAATTACAGTACTTTTTAAAAGAGGTAACTGTGTGAGTATATGTGAATGGGTAAGTGTGAAGCACATTATAAAGCGCTTTGGGAAGTCTTCATTGACTTGAAAAAGCGCTATATAGATGCGGACCATATACCATTTAACTACAGTAATGGCTGTAATTTTCCAACACTTTTAAGGGCTACACAAATAAATGTGACTTGAGGCGCTGATTTAAAGACTTGAAAACGGGTTTATTCTGTAGTGGCATGCACAACAGCAACCAAGAGAAACCTTGAGGGTGAGACTTTAAGTGGCTGGTAAAGAATGAGTCGGTTCGCCAAGTGGCCTTGTCTAGTCTTGTTTTGTCTCGTTTTAGCCCGGAGCTAGCTTACCTGGTGACGCTGAAGCTCGCAGATGGCCGAGGCGGCGCTGTCTGTGAGTTTGACGTGAAGAACGGACAGGCCAGCTGACGGGCCACCGCGGAGCCCGTAGCTACGGTTCTCCTCCAGCATGGCTGTCCGGACGGACGCCCGCCAGGGCTAACAACAACCCACTTCCGGGCACGGGGATTGGACGCGGGCGGGAGAAAATGGACCGATGTGGACCTCCAGCTCGGTCAGTGGGTAAAACCTCAGGTTCCTCTGTCGGTCTTTCCGGTAGTGTTTCTTTCTTTTTTTCTTTCTCTTATTCTTTCCCCCTTTTTTTCTTTCTCTTTCTCCGCTGCTTTCTTTCTGCCGCTTTCTTGTGGAGTGTGTGGCGTCACGCAGCCCCGATGTGATTGGTTGGTTCACAGGCGTAAACAAAAGGTGACGTAGATCTACTTCCTGTTTTGTAGACATGGCGGCACTAGATACTATTTTCATATATCAACAGAACTCCATACTCTGGGGTTAGTACCCTAATGATGTTTATGTCTCAAGTGTACTACAACCAAAGAACATGGCACATGAAACCCACGAGGAAACCAGACCTAGAGGCAACTTTTAACCAAATGTAGCAGCGCGTGTGCTAATCCGTCCTACTGATTAACTCAATGGCGTCACCCAGAGGTCAAAACAAAAGTTGCCATTGCTCAGTCTCAAGTTACCAGTGCTTCACAAATATTTTCCGTCACGCCCTCCCTCGGAAGAAAAAAAACCTTTCACTAATGTTAATTATGCATTTCACACCTTTCAATGATAAATTCTATTCTACTTTCAGCATTGTAAGTCACAAATGTTGAATACGTGCAGCTATTATTTGACAATGTAAACTTTGAACAAAATACTACCATCAAATTTACAACGTGTTTTTGTCATGCCCTTCAAATTCCGATTCATCATCAGATACACCATGCTTTTTGCGTTTATATCTTTCAGAAAATCTTTCTGTTGTCTCCATTCTCTATCATTAGCCTCTTGTACTGTGATTAAATACAAATGAAATAAAATTTGGGAGTCTCCTCTTCACTGTAAATGTATACGCTGGTATTTTGCGGGTACTATTTAATCAAACTGCTTGTTCAGGACCTGTAAGGTACCTATTTCTAGAACTACAGACTAATGTACTTTTCCTCTTGGTTGTGCCTCCCACTTTTCTTTCTACCCTGGTTAGAGCCTGTTTGTGCTGTTCTGCAAGGAGTAATATACACCGTTGTAGGAGATGTTCAGCTTCTTAGAAATTTCTCGCATGGAATAGCCTTTATTCCTTAAAACAAGAATAGGCTGTCAAGTTTCACACAAAAGTTCTCCTATTCTGGCCATTCCGAAAGTTAATCCACACACACAAATGTGATGCTCCGGATACTCAACAAGCTCAAAGGAAGGTCCATTTTATAGCTTCTCTGACCAGTTAAGCTGTTTTCAGTTGTGATAAAAACCTAGTACAAGGGTTTTCTAATATTTCATCAGCCCTCAAATAGAATATGCAAACACATCGACTATTAGAACAGTAGAGTGCGAGTTGCTGAAAATGGACCTCTATAAACCTATGTAAATATTCCACTAAAAAAAAAAGACATTTGCAGCTGAAATAGTCATTAACAATGGGATTTATTTCTTTGATTAGTTTCATATTATTTTCATTTAATGCAGGGGTGGCCTGGCGGATGAGTGGTTATCACGTCACCCCAACAATTCAGAGGTTTGGATTCAAATCCAGCGACTTGCCTCCCTGTGCAGAGTTTTCATGTTTCCTCCACTTTTTGTCACATTCCAAAATAAATTAGCAGTTCAAAATTGTTCTTCCGAATGAATGAGGGTGTGAATGGTTGTATGTCTCTGTGTGGCCAACCAGTTCAGTCCCCTGTTCCCGGAGACAGCTGAAATGGGCTCCAGTACCCTGTGATCCTAGTGAAAATACTATATATGGGGTAGAAATGGATGGATGAAAAAAACAGTGCTTGTCCTTCCAAAAATAAGGACATTTACAAGTAGAGGTAAGGTCTAGGGCCCGGACCCCAACCCTGTCCGAACCCAGCCTGAAAATGCAAAATGTCAATCATGAAGTCGGGCTGTGAATGGCTTTTCTCTCTAGCTGATTTTTGTTGTTGTTGTAATTATCCACTCCTCATGTGTTCTACGTTGCTTTTTCTTCATGGAAGATCTGCACAGCGTGCACACTACCCTGACGACTTTGGAAGGTCAAGTCAATTCATGTTTATTTGTATAGCCCTTAATCACAAAGAGTCTCAAAGGGCTGCACAGACCACAGGTTATTGCAAACCACAGACTATTATGACACATCCCCTGATCTAAAACCTACACGAGGGCAAATAATATACATATATTGTCAACATAAAATATAGGTTATTCATATGCTATAGAGTAGAAGTGTGTTTTAAGCTTAGATTTAAATATTTCCACTGAGGTTGCAGATCGGATCACAGGCGGAAGAGCATTCCACAGCACTGGGGCCCGAATGGCGAACGCTCTCGAACCTGCGGATCTCTTCTTGGCTCTTGGGAAAGATGATTTTTGCCGTCTCAGACAAGCCATTCGTTGTCGGAAAAGGCAAATATCACGTTTATGACGTAGTCAGGGTAGCGTGCATGCGGCCCACTTTGAAGCCAACGTGTCCACTTCAGTGCCGGGCTGTTTGTTGTCGGAGATGGCAAAAATCCCCCTTCTGAGGTAGTCAGGTTAGAGTGCATGCTGTGCACTTTGTAGCCAAAGTGCGCACCTTGGTGGGCTCGGTCGCTCAAATCAAGTAAACTGTCGGGTTTGGGCTAATTCGAGCTTTTATATCCTCAGGTCCGGTTGAGTCAGGCTGGATATTTGAGGCCCTATCTTACATCTATTCCCAACTCACCCTAAACTTTTAAGCAGAAGTTTATATGAATATGGTAGCCCTTCTCGCCAATCATCAACAAAAAGTAGCTAGATAGATAGATAGATAGATAGATACTTTATTCATCCCCGAAGGGAAATTCACTTTTCCAGCAGCATCCCTAAGCTGAGAACAATCGAAAATAACTGAGAACAATCGAAAATAACACGGGAGCTGCTGGAGTGGCTGCCATTCGTGACGGCGCCGGAGAAACGATAGCTCTCAACTTCAAAAAGGTTGGTGACCCCTTGCTAGTTGGAATCAACCAAATGTTTTTTGTTGGCGCCGGCGCCAAATTTTTGGGTCAGGACTCGCCATCTTCGGGGTCGGGGGGCAGACTGCCGGGGCAGGGCTCCATGGTGACGGCCACCCCCATGCCGCTCCGCCCCAGCGCCATGTCGCCAACGTACGTCCACTGGTCGCTATCGGGGCAGTAGCGCTCCACGCTGGACACAAAGTCGTGCTGGTTGAAGCCTCCTGGATATGCATGAAAAAACACTTGAGTTTTCGGACGGGGAAGATTTTGAATGGCGGCAAACTGACCGAGTGCGTAGATGCGTCGCTGGTGCACGGCCACGCCGTGCGTGCTCCTGCAGCACTGCATGGGGGCCCGGGCCTCCCAGGCATCACGGGCCACATTGTAGCGCTCCACAGTGGACAGCTGCCGGCGCCCGTCGTAGCCGCCGATGGCGTAGAGGTGGCCGTCCAAGCACACCAACCCTGCGGGCATGAGAACAGTCCTTACGGTTAGACTTCAACTGGTGTGCAACAAGCGGAACTCAAAGACTGAGAAAGTAGTGATGTGACTTAGGCTAACATATCGGCTCAATGAGGCAGCTCCTTTAATTAAGCAACAGGAGCAGGCTCTCCACCAATCAGGAGTCGGCTCCCAACAAAAATGGATGTGTCATTGGCGAATTTAACGGCTCAATGGGTCAGCACTTTAAAGTGAACGACAGGAGGCAGCTCCATACCGATTAGGAGCAGGACACCTTTGAGATATGGATGTGTTGTTGGCGATAGTCATGGCTCTATAAGCTGGCTCTTAAAAGTGAATGGCAGGAGCTGTCTCCCCACCAATCAAGAGCTGGTTCCTTTCGAGATATGGATGCGTCGTTGGTGAACGTAACAGCTCCATGAGCCGGCTATTTAAAGTGAACGAGAGGGTCCGGCTCCCCCTCCAATCAGAAGTAGGCTCCCCACTAGAAACAGATGTGTAGTTGGTAAACGTTTTATGAGGTGGCTCTTTGAAACTAATGACGGGAGCTGACTCCCCACCAATAAGGAGCCGCCTCCTTTCGAGATACAGATGTGTCGTTGGCGAACCTAATGGCTCTATGAGCCGGCTCACGATGCCGGAAATGAATGTTAGAGAAGGGAGAAAACACAAAGTGGTCCTAAAAGATATGAATAAAAGTAAAAAAGCAGGACGTGGGAAACAACTCTTTAGTCTATCTAGATGAATCTGACTTTGCATTTATTTATGACTTTCAGGACAAAATTTCTGTCCTCTCCATTCTTTAACATTCATTTCTGGCAGAGTAAAAATAGTGTGATAATGAAATACAATAAAATGCCTTTTCACATGTTACTTGTATCACTGGTGGTCTAGTGCTTAGGTTTCAGTGCTCTCAACGCCATGCACCGAGTTCGATTCCCATTGCAAACAATGTTTTACGATTTTGGTCAGCGATGTGTTTCCATCAATAAATCATTGCACAAAAATAGTGTCAAACTTTTGGACTGGCGTGTGACGTCATCCACTCCGCTACGAGCACCCCTAGGGCATCATGTTAATCTGTTAATAAACAACGGGGTAGACTGCTGGAAGTGTGAATTTCCCTACGGGGATGAATAAAGTATCTATCTATCTATCCATCTATCTATCTCCATCTAAAACCTTGTGTAGTAACGCACAGGTATCAATACTTTATGCATTTCCAAATTCATCCAACGTATGTTACATTATTTAAGGCACTCTGGGTTATAAAGAGCACAGTCAATTTTCTGGCCAATTTGGAAACAAACTACACTAAGGGTTGTGCGAAAAAATATTTAAAAATACAGTATTTTCTCATTGACTGATAGGAAAACATTGAATGCAATGGTATTCGAGCCTGGATCGCAAAGGAGAGAGTGGCTTATCCTATCCACTAGACCACTCGGGATACAGACAACATCTGAAAAGGCATTGGGTTTTATCAAATGTTAAGAGAATGGAGAAAACAGAAAGTTGTCTCTGTCTTGTATCTGATGATTAATTGATTTTATAGGACATTAAATAAATGCATTATAAATTTTATGTTGGTATTGTGTTCATAGTTTACGATACATACGTTGTCAAGAAATGATTTTAACCATGACAGCAGGTATTCCACATTATTTGTCACTTATAATCACAAGAAAAAAAAGTGAAACAAAATTTAATACAGATTTTTAATCCCTTTTACTCAATTCTCTAACATTCGTATCTGGTACCGTGAATACAAATAGTGTGATCATGAGATAAGACCTATTGCCATTCTTTTTTTAAATCGTTAGGATTTAAATTAATTATTCTTTACTGCAAACAAATTTGCCTCAAGGTTTTGCTTGTGCCCCACTATAAATCTTTTTTTTCTCTGAAGGATATAAACATTTCCCACACTAATAAAAAAAATAAATTACGTTACTACTTTGAGCTCTTTGAGTTCTGATATGAATTAGTAATCCCAAGAAAATTGAATTAATGAACCAGGCTAATGGAAATAACACACACATTTTATAAACCCAGAGAATTAATGATAGAAAAAAAGGGAGGGGAAGGCGCCTCAGATCATTGGAGTTTTCGACCGTTGAAAGTAGCACGAAACGAAAGTTTCCCGCTATAATGCTAGTCGATTTGGGGAGATTCCCTTGTACTGAAAAAAAAACGCTCATTCCCGAGAACCAGCAAACATGGTGTTAAATCTGAATCCGTCGTATTAAATGTTGTTGTGAAGAGACTTAGTCTTGTGCTCCATATGGTCTCAACGTGTAGCCCACATTCTGGACCTAAAGCTGCAGGACAGGCCTGCACGGCCGCTCGGCGTGGCCATCATGTGAGGCAGTAGATGGCTCAGCTCAGCTCCTCTTTATATATGGACCAGAGACGCTTGACCGGATCATGCCTTTTCGGGCGTGGTCTCAGATATCTGAGACCACTAGGATCAGATGACGGTGTTTGAAGTTGATAAACTTGTTAGAAAGCCAAAGAAGTCAGAAATTTGCGTAATGTTCTGTACTTGAGAAGGCCCCTCCAATCTACATAATTACGTACATTATTTTATCAATACATAGCCTTGGATGTTTTAATTACATTCAAAACTTCATGTTCTCAGATTTTATTTATGGTACATGGTAAATTGGTACGTTCAGTAACTGTCCAAAAGGGCACGCCGTCATTCCATCCATTCCAAAGTGAGTTATTTCAAACAAAGATGTGGAAGTAATTTTTGTGCTGGGGTTATTTGCTCTACACTTCATTGCATATATATGGTAATTTGTAGTATGCATTTCAAATTTTATCCATATAGAGGGGCACTGGATCAAACGTCCACCTTTAAATTTCTGACCGATTTGCGTTTTTTTTAGCCTTATAGTCCGTAAATTGTGGTAATTTTAATATATTTCCATGGACGGTGGGTCTCCAGATTTTAAATGAAAAGAAAAACAAAAAAACAGTGGCATTTCTCTATGTGGCTCACCCAGTCCGCTGCGTGGTGCATTCATTGGCGCCAATCGGTGCCAGGTATCGGTGTCCGGTTGGTATTTTTCGGCAGCGGCGGATCGGCTCTGCCCATCCAGCCCGCCTACCACGTAGAGGGCCCCCCCGCAGGCCGTCACCCCGGCCCCCATACGGGCCACCTGCATTGGCCGCACGAAGGACCATCGGTTGGTCTCGGGGTCCCACCTATAAGGAAATCCCTTAATTACATTTTTTCTCTCCTCCACAACAGGGGTCTCAAACTTGCAGCTTGCAGACAAATTGCTGCACCTAGGGTTACAGTTTGAGGGCCCGGCCTTATATGAAAGTTAAAGGGACAGTGTGTATCATTTGACCACAAGATGTTCTGTATTGTGCACCTGAAAACTAGTGCTTAAAAGCACAAGTAAGATTACAAATTATGGAGAATCAAAGTGAAGAAACTGCAACGTTTTTCTTCTCATTTTTGCCCAGCCTTTTGCGAAGAAAGAAAAGACAAGAGGGAAAAAAGAAAGGAAAACATAAAAGAGGACAGATGAAAATCTAAAAACAAAGAGTAGAAGAAAAAAGGTGAAAAAAGAGGAACAAGAAAAGAAAAAAATATAGATAGATTGAAAAATAGTGCACAAAAACATATTCTGTAATATAAAACAATAAAAAAATCCAATTGTTTTTCAAATTCTCTCATCTCATCTCATCTCATTAGCTGCACCACTTATCCTCAGTAGGGTCACGGGGGTGCTGGAGCCCATCCCAGCAATCATCGGACAGTGGGCAGGGGACACCCTGAACTGGTTGCCAGCCAATCGCAGGGCACACAGGGACAGACAACTCGCTCGCTCATTCACACCTAGGGCCAATCCACCTGAAATGCATGACTTTGGAATGTGGGAGGACACCGGAATGCCCGGAGGAAACCCACACAAGCACGGGGAGAACATACAAACTCCGCACAGAAAGTCCCGTACCTGGATTTGAACCCACACAGGAGGTTCCCAACTTAGAACTGTGCCACACACGCGCTAACCACTGCGCCGCAGTGCTGCCCCGTTTGTCAAATTACTTAACAATAAACAAAATACACACAAATGTATGCTTTACACCTGAAATAATGTAAGCTACTCCTTATCCAAAATCGTATTACATTTGGACTTATTATGGTTGGTTGTTTGGTTGGATCCCTAAATCACTATGATCGTAGGGGCACCATTTCCTGTGATGTGTCTTGGATAAGTACAGCCTGGTGGCGCCCATCCCGCTACAGGAAAACACATTTTATACAAAACAAAAATGAAGAAAAAGCAATATATTCTATTTTATGTGTAGCAAAATAAAAAAAAGTAAAAGTTAAAAAAAAATACAAAAATGTAAATCACTTTTCCAAATTTTGAAAATGTTTTTGGGTTGAATCTACGAATATGATAAACATTCCCAATGTGCAAAGGATACATATGTTAAGGAATCTGCTGCTTGTGTTGAGTTAATCATGTCCTCATTATCATTTTAATGTTATTTTTTTTAATTCTTTATTTCTGCAGCACCTTCTGTTCCCTTGTAAATGGTAAACATTATAGTATTTGACTGTTTCCTGTAGATTTTGTCTGGAATGATGCAATGTTCAATGAAAAAGAATATAAAAAAAATACAAGATACTTTGAGCGTCCTCTGCCAGACTAAAGTGTTACTACAACCATATAACTTTACAACGATACGCATTGATCAACGTGCTTAGTGGCAACGAATCGATGAGTAAATAAGTTGCCAACGCTTTTGATAATCGATTATTTGTTGCAGCCCTACCTAAAATAAAGTCACTGTAAATTTAAATGAATATTTACACACAATTTTGTTGTTGTTGCCTGGAGTAATTTGCATGTGCAAACTGCAACGAGCTGATGCTCTAGTGGTAGCCTCTGGGAATAATTGTGACCTGGATTTTCCGTCGTAAGATTTTTCTTGCATAGGAAACTCGAACATCGAAATTCTTTCGAGGTGTATAAAAAGATGCCACTGTAACGGCGACGTTGACTCACCGTTCGACAGTGCTGTGCAGCGTAGATCCCTGCGACCCCCCCACGGCGTAGATGCAACCGTCCACTACGCCTACCCCCACCCGGTTGCGGGGCGTGTTGAGAGCGGCGCGCTGGTTCCACTGGTTGGTCATCGGGTTGTAACAGCTCAGCGCGCCAGACTCGGTCATGCTGTCCAGCGACAGGTTCCTGCCGCCCACCTGCCGGCAGTGTTTTTGCATATTTATCACTCACAATGGTTTCAGATCATCAAACCAATTCTAATATCACCCACAGACAAAGAAATACAAAATATAGTTATGAATTCTTGATTCTATTTATCAAGCCGTTAATGTGGTCGCCTCCCCCTAAGGCATTTATCTATCTATCTATTTACTCTGGTCATATCTCTCGAGAGGGGTGACCAACAGCAAGACAAACATATACACAAAAACAAATAAAAATAAAAAAAGGGAAAGTAGCAAAAAACACACACAAAAATCTTTGGACTATGGCCAACCCAAATACCCAAACACCCAAACAAGTTTAGCACCTCGGCACCAAGTTGGTCATGCTTTCGTCCCTCCAGATGGAACGGGACACAGGAAATCGGCCATGTCACTCGGGTCAGGGTGACACAACACACTCTTCTGTTCAACAGCAGGGCCCGACAGCTTTCACCGGTTTACCCCTGCCGCATCATACGGGTGCCCTGCCCATCCCTTAGAACGCGTCCAAACATCCCTCTCTCCTTTTACAACACCTCTCCAATCATTCCTATCACCAACAAGAGCTCTAGCTTTCACTATATTTAGACCGCTTTCCTGCAGTGCACTCATAACACCATCCATCCACGTCAATCGCGGCCTTCCTCTTGGTCTCCTTCCATTAACTTCTGCTCTCTTGATCCTCTTCAACATTCGCTCCTCATCCATCCTCTCCATGTGTCCAAACCAACAGAGTACTCTCTTAACCACACACTTGCTCAGTTCCACTACTACTCCAGTTCTGTCTCTCACAATTTAATTTCTCAATCTATCCAATCTTGTCACTCCTAACATACTCCTTAAACACTTTATCGCATAAACATTTAATTTCCCTCTCAAATCTGCGTTTAGGCTCCAAGTCTCTGCACCATACAACACAGTCGGCACAATCAAACTCTAATACAGTGCTCTCTTAACATCCATACTCATACTCTTGTTACTCATCACTCTCCTCAAAGCACCCAAAACCTTGCTTCCTTGATTCACTCTGTGCAAGACCTCGCACTCCATTCCACCAACTGCAGCCACATTACAACCCAAGTACCTAAAGCTTTCAACTTCTTCCAGCACCTGTCCATGCAACCTTATTTCTAACGCCATGCTCATTCCATCACGTGAACACTTCATCACCTTACTCTTCCCAACATTCACACAAAACTTTCACCTATCACATACTCTTCCAAACTTCATTACCAACCTTCTCAATGTTTCCTCAGAATCAGCCACAAGCGCGGTGTCATCTGCAAACAACAACTGACTTTCCTGCCACATTGTTCCACTCTTATCCATTATTTCTACAACTCTGCCAAACACTCTTGCATTCACTCATCTTACCACACCATCCATGTACACATGGCGACATCATACACCCCTGTCTCACACCAGTCAACACAGGGAACCACTCACATGTCTCACTCCCTTCTCTTACAAATGCTCTGCCATTCACATAAAAACTCTTCAATGCTTCCAACAACTTTCCACCCACTTCATACATTACCATGACCTGCCACAACGCCTCTCTATCAACTCTGTCATACGCCTTTTCCAAGTCCATGAAAGCCAAATAAACATCCTTACCTTTTGCTAAATATATCTCACACACCTGTCGTACTGCAAACACCTGATCCACACATCCTCTTCCTTTCCTGAAACCACTCTGCTCCTCAATCACCACCTCATCTGTTCTTCTTCTAACTCTCTTAGTCAAGACTCTCTCATACAGCTTACAAACTGATACCTCTTGAATTGCTACGTTCATACATATCAGCTTTACCCTTATACAAACTTATTACCTTTACCCTTATATAATGGCACCACACATGCACTACACCAATCAAGAGGAACCACACCAATCAAAAAATCATACATTCAACAAGTGTACTAAACAGTCAATCATAGCAGTGTCACTTTTCTTCAAGCATTCAGCAGTACAACCATACAACCCAGGCGGCTTCCCCAGGCATTTACTACCCCCCCCAAAATAAAAAACTTTCAATTTCTGTGTGTTCCAACTCAGATTACTCAATGTTAGTAGAACTTGCAGTGACTATTTATGTTCCGGACAAAACTTCTGAGTGTTACCTTCAAAATAGAACATCCATAGTCTTCAAAGATTCAAGAACAACATTCAATCTACTTTGGGTACGTCTTAGATTGAGATTTTAAGGGTATTTTAAAGGAATGTTTAGGGGCTAAGGCACCCAAAGAATAAAATCATATTTTTTTCAGTAACGCACCCAAAACTGCCTGCTAGAGCAAAAAAACACGAGACCCGAATCGGCCCTGCCCAGCGGAGGGGGCCCTCCTACCGTGTAGAGCAGGCCAAAGAGCGTGCAAGCCCCTAGGCCGCTGCTGGGGGCCGCCATGTCGGCCAGTCTGAGCCACTTTTGCCCCACCGGGTCGTAGGCCTCCATGGTGGCCAGTGAACGCTGGCGGTACCTGCACAAAAAACGCCGGTCAGTCGGAGGCCACGACCACACTCGGCTACCTTCCTGTAGGGGTGGGCAAATCGATCCAAATATTGATATTATCGAAACTAATAGAGCACTTGGATCAGATTGTTACAATTTGCTCCTCCACCAATTTTTCAAAGTGCCGCTTCTCTGTGCAGGTAGCGCAGCCCTTTTTCTCACCCAGTGCTCCTCGGCCACTCTCAAATTTTGTGCCTGAGTAGTAAGGGATTTTATACATTTGACTATAAAGGATTTTATATGATTGAATACAAGTTACATATATTGAGTTTAATGCTGTAGTTATTTACTGACTGTGCCTTTATTCAATGAGCAGTGAAAGTTCAGGGCAGGCATGAGTGGTGGAAGATGTTTTTTACAGAACGGGACGTACTGCTGATAAGATAATCAGCACATCCAGACGAGGACGGCAGGCGTTGTTGTGAGAACACGGCCCTGATGACGTAGAAACGCTCGGTGTTCTTTTGAGTATTCCAGACATCGCGACGCTCTTCTCCGAGATGGTGAAGCCCATGGGAGGAGTTGGCACACCATTATGCGGGGAGAAGATGGCCAATAAGAAGAGAGCTAAAGGACTTCAGAAGACTTCCAACGACACTAATTCGGCCGTTATCGATGGAGTACACTTAAATTGTAGATTAAATTAAATCTGCCCCCGTGTGGAAATGTCGGCTTTCCTGTTCATATTTTCGGTCAAGAAACAAGCACGCATACATTGTTGGGTGAATGTAGGTTGTGTTTGGTTAATGGAGTCAGAAAACTAACTTAAACAATTTGGTAAACGGTACATTTTGATATTTAATTCCCAATAGTAGTGAATGACAGACACACTTTTAGCACCTCCCTTTGACCTGCTGCTGCATCCTGCCAGCCAGGCTGAACAGAGGGCTAAATCTATGCGCCCACCCCTATCAGAAGCTAGAAATGACAGGGGCAAAAAGGACAATGCTAGGTGTAATTTGTGTTATAAAGTGGTCTGCTTCTGTGGTAATTATTCTTTATTCTTTCATTTGTGTTTTATTGCACTGTATTTGTACTTCTCAACAGAACTACTCTGCTTTAAAACAATAGACAATCGGTTACCCGCCGGCCACATAGATGAGTTGCGTTCCACGGATGGGGGCTGGAGGAAGCATCCTCACACTCATGTCCTGGAAGATTTTCGACAGGAAGTCCTTACAAGCGTTGGCCTGTAGAGGGCAGAAAATGAGCAACTCCCTCCCACTAGCCCCCCTTCCTCAACCTCTAGTAGTACCTTGCTGAGAATGGGACAGGACTGAAGCTGATTCTTGAGGAACTTTGGCGGGAGGGCGTAGATGTTGACGGCGTTGAGGAGAGCGTGAAGATACTGGGCTCGGTTCTCCGTGTCCCATCGGACCCAGTCCGTGCACGCTTTGTATACCTGCGGAGGTGGAAAGTAGGGTTTGTTATTTGACTGATTTTTCTGCCCAAAAGCGAGTCTGCCAAACCTCACTGATAGAGTTTTGTAAAATCCAACCGCATAATTATTATTATACGAGTCATATCCGTTCAACTATTTAAATCACAATATTCATTTAGTGCAAAGGAGTCAAACATGCAACCTGTAAACCTGCTAGACAAGACCGAGAGAAGCACAAGAGAAAAATACGCTGAGCGTTTAAATATGTCCACTTGTTGACAAAGCTAGGCGGCATTCCCAAGGCACTGAAGCTGGTTTTCTATCTCTTGCTTATTCTCTCTGTCTTTTTATCTCTCTTTCTCTCTCTGTCACTTTTTAGCTCTCTCTTTCACTATACCTGTTTCTTTCTCTCTCACTCTCTCTCTCTCTCTCTTTATTCTCTTTCTCCATCTCTCATTCTTTCTCTTCCTCATTTTTTCTCTTTTTCTCTCAAATGCTTTCTTTTGTCTCTCTTTTTTTCTCTATTTCAGTGTCTCTCTTCTTTCTCCCTCTCCTTCTTTTATTCTTTCTTTCTTTCTTTTTCTCTTTCCCCTTATTCCTTTTTTTCCATCACTCCTTCTTTCTTTCTTTCTTTATCTCTTTTTATTCTCTTTCTCCATCTCTCTCTCACTTTTTTCTCTTTCTTTCTAACATGCTTTCTTTTCTCTCTCATTCTTTCTCTGTCTTTATTCTCTTTCTCTCTATTCTCTTTCTCCATCCCTCTCATTTTCTTCCTTTTTTTCACAATATCTCTTTTTCTCTATATTTTCTCTATCTCTTCCTCACATGCTCTCTTTTCTCTTTCTCTATTTCACAGTCTCTCTTTATTTTCTACTTTTCTTTAATCTCTCATTCTTTCTTTATACCACCATCTCTCATCCTCTCTGTCTCTCTCTCTGTTTCTCTCTCTCTATTTTCTCTTTCACCCTCTCTTTTTTTCTATTTCATTCTGTCTTTCTGTCTCTTTCTCCCTCTTGTACTCTCTTTCTCTCTCTTTTATGTCTTTCTCTCTCTTTCTTTAAGTCTACTAGTCCGGCCCCCGTGAGAGTTTTATTTCTAGCATGTGAGCCCCAAGCTCAAATGTTTTCGACACGCTTTATTTAGTGGTATTTCATACAGTCCATGATTATGTATCTAAACGAATCATTTACTTTTGGTTGTGTTTATCTGATGTCTTGTCCGGTCACAGTGCATTCCTTGCACTTTTTGTGATCCGGTTTTGTGTCTGAACCATGCAAAAACACTCCCAAATTCCAACGAGTGAGTTCATCAGCCCAATTCTGTAAACTTCAACTAAACTCTGAGACTTTTCTTTCAAATCACTCTCATGTCTTGTACAATTCCTCCCGGTACCTGATGCTTCTTTTGATAGACGTGCTCTTCTGAAGAAGCCCAGGATAAATTCTTTGGTTAATTTGTTTGATTGTAATGAAAGACCTCAACGGAACTACTCTACTCAACACGGTAGTAGAATAGAAGAGACATACACATGTGCTCCAAGGAAGTACCGTTCAAACACAGGGAAAGGAACTATTGACCTGCATAAGTCAACCAAAGGTATGTTGTCCAAGAGCTAAACCTTGAATCTTACTGTAAAAACTCTGTTTTATGCCCAAGGTTGGCCCAAGATGGATAAGAAGACCTCCACACGGTCGCAGGTGGATGGTCTTACCTCCGACTCGCACAGCACCTTGATGCTCTCCTGACTGATGAGCTCCAGCAGTTGGCAGTGCGACAGACTGAAGAATTCTTCTTCTTTGGTTACCTGAGTAGAAGAAGCAGACGCAAATAATGCCCGTTGAACAAGCGTGACCTAGGAACAGTTCTTTGCAGAGTGCCACATTCATCCGTTTCATAGAGTCTACCTTTTTACCTTTATTCCCCCTGCGAGGCGTCGCCATGTCAGACAAAATACAGTGCTACCACTGCATACGAGCTGATCGAGATACGAGAAATTTAAGATATATTTGGAACAAAAATATTGCCTGGCATTCAAGAGGAAATCCAAATTTCGAGGATTTCCAGACGCTACCACTAGCTGGGAGGTATTTGAACACCATGACCTCCAGAAATTCACTGACACTGTTTTATCCTACATCCGATACTGCACGGATGAAGTCACAGTAAATAAAAAAATCAAAGTCTACCCAAATCAAATACCCTGGATGTCCAGCGAGGTGACACCCTCCTCAAACACCGCAACACCGCCTTCAGGTCTGGAGTCAAGGCTCTTTACGGGGTGGCCAGGGCTGACCTGAAGAGAGGCATCAAGAAAGCAAAAGCAGCCTACACAAGGAGGATCGAGCACCTCTTCGCTGGAAATGACCAGAGGAGGATGTGGCAGGGCCTTCAACACATCACCAACTTCAGAGGCCACAACCTGGCAACTGTTGAGGCTGAGACTTCAATAGCTGCGGACCTTAATCAGTTCTTCGCTCGCTTTGAAGCTGGAAGGCCACAAACAGCCACATCATACCCACCAATAACCAGCAGCAACTCACTCACATTTCAGGAGCACGAAGTTAAGCGTGCGCTGAAAACCATAAACCCCAGTAAGGCAACTGGCCCGGATGGAGGACCAGGGAGGGTACTCAGGGACTGTTCCGATCCGCTGGCTGGGGTCTTCACCACCATCTTCAACCGGTCCCTGTCACAGGCGACCGTCCCACCTTGCCTCAAAACCTCCACCATCATTCCCATCCCCAAAAAGTCAGCAGTGGAAAGCCTCAACGACTACAGGCCTGTCGCTCTTACGCCTGTGGTCATGAAGTGCTTCGAGAGGTTAGTCTCCCAGCACATCAAAAACTCCCTGCCACTCACACTGGACCCCCACCAGTTTGCCTACAGGGCAAACCGCTCCACTGACGACGCCATAAACACAGCACTTCACACCGTGCTGAAACACCTGGACCACCGGGGGAGCTACGTCAGAATGCTCTTTCTGGACTTCAGCTCAACCTTCAACACCATTATCCTGGAGATCCTGGTGGAAAAACTTGCACACCTAGGACTCTCTCCCTCCATCTGCCACTGGATAATTGACTTCCTCTCCAACCGCCCACAGTCCGTGAAACTCAGTACCCACGTTTCTCCCACCCTAATACTGAACACTGGCTCCCCCCAAGGTTGTGCACTGAGCCCCCTGCTTTTCACCCTCTACAGCTCTGACTGCTCACCGACCCACCCCACAAACACTATAATTAAGTTCGCTGACGATACCACCTTGATCGGCCTCATCTCTGAAGGGGACGAGGCGGCATACAGGGATGAGGTGGAGTCACTTTCAACGTGGTGTTCGGAAAACCACCTCATACTGAACACCACAAAAACAAAAGAACTGATTCTGGATTTCAGAAGGAATGGCAGGAATCCAGAACCACTCATCATAAAAGGAGACTGCGTAGAGAGTCCACTCCTTCAAATTTCTGGGTGTGCACATCTCCGACGACCTCTCCTGGTCTGCAAACACCAGAGCGGTGGTAGGGAAGGCCCAGCAGTGACTGCACTTCCTGAGATTGCTCAGGAAAAATAATCTAAAACAGCAGCTGCAGGTGTCCTTTTACAAAGCCACAGTGAAGAGCATTCTAACATACTGCATTACGGTGTGGTATGCTGGGTGCACAGCAGCAGACAGGAAAAAGCTCCAGAGGATCATCAAAACAGCCCAGAAAATCGTCGGTTGCTCTCTGCCCAGTCTGGAGGACATTGCCTGCTCTCGCTACCTCAGCAGAGCAGAAAACATCATCAAGGACTTTTCTCACCCCGGCCACCACCTCTTTGACCCGCTGCCTTCCGGCAAGCGCTACAGGTCACACAAAGCAAAAACAAACAGACTCAGAGACAGTTTCTTCCCCACAGCCATTACCACCCTAAACAGACACCGCACAAAAAACTGAACTCTTGCAAAAAACACACGAATGTAAAATGGTACTCATGTACATGCTGACTGCACTATTTGTTCACTGCTCAAAACAGACACCGCACAAAAAAACTCTTGCCAACACTACCTCATACGAATATAATGGTACTCATGTCTATGTTCTTGCACATGTCGACTGCACTACGTTTACTGCTCACCTTGCACAATGTCTGACCATTTCCTTTTTCTGCACTATGATGTCTATGTTTACACCAATGCATATGCTGACTATTTTTTTGCACTATGATGACTTTTGCACCAAATGCAATATTGCACAACCCTTAGGATACCAACGGTATCACGATAACACTGTATGTAACATCCCACATGCAGACATTTCTTGTGTAAATACCATGTAAATTATAACTATAGCCTTATCCCCCTTGTTTTATAACCTTATCTTCTCTGTACCTTTATCTTCTTGGCTCATACCTCACTGTGAATGTGTAAACCTGGAGTGTCATGCCCA
This sequence comes from Urocampus carinirostris, assembly GCF_059441175.1. Classification (NCBI taxonomy): domain Eukaryota; kingdom Metazoa; phylum Chordata; class Actinopteri; order Syngnathiformes; family Syngnathidae; genus Urocampus; species Urocampus carinirostris. The sequence goes on from NC_142363.1 coordinate 9,838,909, forward strand.
ATTTTGTTGTCACAATATGTTAACCCATTTTGTAACAATGACAATAAAGGTATATTCTATTCTATTCTAGAGACTGCTCACCAACAGCATCAGCTAATCACACTTGTGTCTTTCCCGGTATACAGACCTTTCCGTGCTCTTGTGTTGCATTGCATCTCCTACTGGTGGCTTTTTGTGGCATTTAAAGTTACAGTGTTTTCATTTTAGGTGTACAGTAAGTGCTCGAATATAATCAACAGCTCTGGTGTTCCCTCACTCCTCCACCACTATGCATACACTTTTGTTAGCAACTGCTGACTTCCTCCATGGTAAGTGCTCGTAATAGAGTCACATTTGATTTCATTAATATCATTTTATTTTTTTTATGACTATGTTTATGCTCAATACTATTTGAATGTGTTTTTGGTGATTAGGAAGATGTGTTTTTTTATCTATTGAGGGCTAACTCAGATGATTTTTGGGAGGTCGGGAACGGATTAATTGGTTTTCAGTTATTTAGTATCAGGAAAATTTACTCAAGATATGAGGAGTTCAAGATACTGAAGGATTATAAAGGATTTTATACAATTGACTACAAATTACATTTAATGCAAAAGATATTCACCGACTGGGCTGTAGTTCAATGTCAGGGCAGGCTGTTCTAAATGCATAATATTTTGTCTAGTTCTGTTGATAACAGGACGCGCGAGTGTACTGACACAGAATGTTCCAGACATCAAGACTCTCGTCTATGAGATTGTGTGGGTTGGGCTTTCTTGGCACACCCATGGGAGGAGCCAGTATACCATTATGCCGGGAGAAGATGGCCAATAGGAGAAAGCTAAAGGACTTGAAAAGAAGCTTTCCCACAGATGCCAACGTCGCTTTGGCCGTCATAGATGGAGTACACTTAGTTAAATTGTTAGGGAAAATAAATCTGCCCCCGTGTGCAAATGTCGACTTTCCCGTTCATTTTTCCCTCAAGAAACGAGCACGCATAAATTGTTGGGTGAATGTAGGTTGTGTTTGGTTAATGGAGTCAGATAACTAATTCGAACAATTTGGTAAACTGTACATTTTGATATTTATTTTCAACAATCCGGGAACAAATTCATTTCTTAGGTAAAGGTAGTTAAATCCACTGAAATCCCTGAATCCTTCAGAAGTTAGCGCAGTTTGCTCAAACATTTAAAATACAGTACAGGATTAAACCAAAATTATGGTTGGTTCACTTTAGTACTTTGTGGAGGTCTTAAATGATGTTTTGTGCTGGCATAATTCAACAGCAGTGAGTCAAACTGTAAATTGCAGGTTTCTTCATTTTCCTCATGTTGAAGTTTTTGAGTTTTTCCTTGCCCTCATGTAGGTTTTAGATCAGGGGATGCTGTCATAATAGTCTGTAGTTTGCAATAGTCTGTGCAGCCCTTTGAGACTCCTTGTGATTAAGGGCTATACAAATAAACATGACTTGACAGGATTTGACTAGAGGGGAACGAAGATTGTTTCCATGCCAGGCTCTCTGAGCTCACCTGGCCAAAGTGCGTGTTGATGTAATGGCGTCCGCGCCGGTAGAGTTCAATGCAGCCCAGATCCTCGGCGAATCGCGTGATGCCGATGACGTTGGCCGACTCCAGGTTTTTGGTCAGGAAGTCGCAGCACGCCTTGGCAACATCCTCCATCTGGAATCTGAATCCAACCACACAATGCACTTAAGCCCAAAAGCAACATGTCTTCTTTCCCCCAGATTAGCTAAACACTGAGAAAAATGTCGGGTTTTTCTAAGAAATGCGGGCAAATCCATTACTTAAATCGCCAATACAATCATTTAACCGGGAAATGACATTGAGCAAGGTTGGTCAGGGTCACTTGAACCTGCTCGATAGGTTACTGTGACTCGTGTCCTTGCTTGGTGCTTTCCTATTGAAGGATTTTACATATTTGACTATAAGGATTTTCTTACGATCAAATACAAATTACGTTTAGATGCAAAATATATTCACTGGCTGAGCTGTGGGGCGAGGTCAATGCAACCTTGTGAAGAATGATGTTTACAGAAAACAGCAGTAACTGGGACGAAGGGCTGATATGATGGTCGGCGCTCCCCGGCTCAAGAGGGACCTTCGTGGGGTCCAGACGTCGAGGCGACGACGTGGAGCCCGCGTGGGCGTTCCTAGCCCGCCCATGGGAGGAGCCGGCGTGCCAGCTTGGGAGAGACGTGGGCCGAGAGAAGGACTTCAGAAGATCGAGAAAGACAGAAGATCGAAGATCGATCGAGAGGGACAATCGAGAGAGGAGGCTCGACGAAGACTAACTCGACTAATTCGGCTAATTCTATGGAGTTCACTAAGTTAAATACTTTAAGAAATTAAATCTGCCCCGTGTGGAAATGCTAGTCTCAGTCAGTAAATAACTACAGCATTAAACTCAATATATGTAACTTGTGTTCAATCATATAAAATACTTTATAGTCAAATGTATAAAATCCCTTACTACTCAGGTACAAAATTTGAGAGTGGCCGAGGGGCACTGGGTGAGAAAAAGGGCTGCGCTACCTACACAGAGAAGCGGCATTTTGAAAAATTGGTGGAGGAGCAAATTGTAACAATCTGATCCAAGTGCTCTCTTAGTTTCGATAATATCAATATTTGTGAGGCTGAGTTGCTCCCTGCCTCACCTGGGTGGGTGGCAAGGACACAGTAAAAGAGTAAGGAATGTTAAAAAAGGCTGACTTTTCCGCATCATGCTGCCATAGCTGTGTTTTCTATCTTACTGGAATCCATTACTGCTATTATGCCGCAGTTGAGTTTTGTTGCTCTTGTTTCCGTTGAATAAAAAGGGGAAAAAAATAATAAGTTGATTGTGTTCTATTAGAGACCTGTATAGGCAATTGCCAGATGCCAGTTCATTATTTTGACTATTATTGTCCAGTGTTGATAGTTGTTTTGACTATTATGCACTGTTAGCATCATTGTTATTTTCGGCTAAATCTTGTTGCCGTTAATTGACTTCCACACCCTTTAGGGCAGATCTGCTTTTTGTAAACTAGGAGATGTGATAAAAAGATCTCGGAAGGGATTTTAGAACAGGTTGGAATTTCTTATCTGAGGTTCGGGCTCTACCCCGTCTTCCGATTTGGAGTATCTAGTGGTCTGGTTTAATGCATGAAAATATTCTCTTGGCCCAGCCCAATAATAACATTAGAAATAATAATGACAACAATGACATTAATAAGAATAGTACGACTAAATCCACTAAGTAATCACTAGACCACGATGGGTCGAGATGACATATGAAAAGGCATGATATTGGATCTCACGATCACCCTTTTTTAACTACCAGGCTGTACAATGCTGTTTTGGCTGAACAATTTCCCATAATGCTCCATAATCTAGTACAACGTGGCACTTTGAGTCAAAAAAGTGTGATGTTGAGATTAAATGTGTTATCTACAATCTTAGTGGTCAAGTGGTTAGAATTCGACACGCTCACCGACGCGATCCAGGTTTGATTCCCATTGCATCCAGTGCTGAGCAAATGTGGTCAACGGTATTTGTCGACTGATCAATCATTGTTCAAATATATAATAATATATTACCGTAAAACCTTGTGTATAACTCGTATATTATTATATGTTAAACCAGGGGTGTCAAACTTGTTCTAGCTGGGGGCCACAAATGCTATAAAAGAATCTCACGAGGGCCGGACTAGTAAGTTTAAGAGAAAGAGGGAGGGAGAAAACGACAGAAAGAGAGGGAGGGAAAAAGAAAGCGCTAAACAGATAGGGAGAACAAGGGAGACAGAGTAACAGTGAGAGAAAAAGAGAGAGCAGAATAGTGATATGAATGGAGAAGAAGGGGGAAATGAATATATAGAGAAAAAGAAGGTGAAAAAAAGAGAAAGATAAAAAGAATAAGAGAAATGAAACGACAGAAAGAAAAAGAGTCAGCAGGAGAAAAAGAGACAAAATGAGGAGAGAGAGAGAGAGAGAGAGAGAGAGAGAGAGAGAGAGAGAGAGAGAGAGAGAGAGAGAGAGAAAGAGGGGTCGAAAAAAGGAAAGAAAGAGGGTGAGAAAGAAAGAGAAAAATAGAAAGAAAAATAATTAAAGTGTAAATTAGAGAGAGAAACTAGAAAGAGTGAAAGACAGAGAAAAAGAAAGAGTTAGAGTGAGAGATAAATAAAGAAAAGAGAAAAAGAGAGAGAGAGTGAACAGGAGAAAGAAAAAGAGGTAGAAATAAATAAAAAGGAAGTGAGTCAGAGAAAAATGGAGAAATACTACCACAATTGTTTTGCAAGTGTTAACTGCCTTTGGTGACATCTGGTGGAAATATTTAAAACTACAGCTCATTTTCCTCTTGCGCTTCTCTCACTGTTATCTTGCGGGCCAGATTTAAACCATTGGTGGGCCTGATCTGGCCCGCGGGCCGCCTGTTTGACTCCTGTGTGTTAAACTATAAACTTAACAATTGGTCCTTGGATATCGTACATCTTAAGGGTTTTGTACAGTCCTCCCCTGTTCTCCTTGAAAGTTCAAAATTCAATAATGACTTCTCTCCTTACACTGAGTGTCAACCAAACTATAAACTTCTCAGTTGGTTCGAGAAAACTACATTAGTGCTCACCTCATAGCGGCCAAAAGCACGTGGAGAACGCACTCCTTGCCCACCACCATGTGCGACGTGTAAGCAAAATCGAGGAGCCTCCCGAACACCAGGGGGCAGACGTCGCGCAGGGTGACCTCTGAGGCTCCGCCCTCCTTGAAGGAGCTAGTGAGCATAGCTCGGAAATAAGGGCTGCAGGAGGCCAGAACCAGCTTGTGCACCTGACGGGGAACAAATTTGTCAAGTCCAGTCACTGCGTTTCCGAGGAACCCTGCAACGTCCTTGGCCGACCTTGAAATCCACGTTGTTGCCGTCCTTGCCGACCACGTGCAGCACCACGTCGCACAGCAGCTCTTGCCTTCTCAGTTGATCCATGACCTGGACGGCAGAGGACGAGAAAAACTGAGTCATCGGCACAACTCAGATAATCATCGGCTGCTCCCTGCCCAGTCATCAACAAAGTTGTAGAGATGTGCTTTGCTCAGGAGGATTTTGATGTTTTAAAATGAATCTAGAGTTCATTAGAGAGTTCGGTCAAAAGCCTAATAATTTTGATTTTAAATCACTGATACTGTACATAGGTAAATTAGTTTTTATCTATATCAGAATCTTTATAATATTTTCCTTTGAATTAAAATGGTAAAGTGTTTTCTGTTAACTGAAGCATTTTATACATTTGACTATAAAGGATTTTGTACATTTGACTATAAAGGATTTTATACAATTGACTCATAATGCGATGAAGATTTTCACTGAGTAGACTTTAGTTCAATTACAGGTCAGGCTGTTCCAGATGCAGAATATTTTGTCTAGTTGTGTTGATAACAGGACTCCGGCGGAGGACGGCAGGCGTTGTTTTGAGAAACGCTCGGTGTTGTTTTGAGTACCCAAGACATCTGGACGCTCGTCTATGAGATGGTGAAGCCCAGGGGGCTTCCTTGGCACGCCCATGGGAGGAGCCGGCACACCACTATGCAGGGAGAAGATGGCCAATAAGAAAAAGCTAAAGGACTTCAGAAGAAGGCTTCCCACAGACTCTAACGTCACCAGTACACTTTTAGGGAAATTAAATCTGCCCACGTGTGAAAATGTCGGCTTTCCCGTACACTTTTCCCTTTTCAAGAAACGAGCGAGCATAAATTGTTGGGTGAATGTAGGTTGTGTTTGGTTAACGGAGTCAGATAACTAATTCGAACAATTTGGTAAACGGTACATTTTGATATTTAATTCCAACATAACGTATCAACATATACCTGAATTTATTCCCTATAAAAATGTTATGTCTAATCTTGTTGCATACACTGTTTCACAAATTGATATTGTTTGGAATTAAATATTAAAATGTACCGTTTACCAAATTGTTCGAATTAGTTATCTGACTCCATGAACCAAACACAACCTACATTCACCCAACAATGCGCGCTCGTTTCATGATGGAAAAGATGAACAAGAAACCGTCATTTCTACACGGGGGCAGATTTAATTTCATGAATAATTGAACTAAGTGAACTCCATCGAATACGGCCGAATTAGTCCGTCTGAAGCCTTCTCTCTCAAGTCCTCTGGCTTCTCATCTCGGCCCACGTCTTTCCGCAAGATGGTGTGCCGGCTCCTCCCATGGGCGTGCCAATGAAGCCCAATGTGAGCTCCACCACCTCACCGCGATGTCTGGAAAACTCAAAACAGAACCTTGCGTTTCTCAAAACAATGCCTGCCGTCCTCCGTCATCAGGGCCTTTCTGCGTCGTCGGATGTGCTGATTATCTTATCAGCCTTACGTCCCGTTCCTGCCATTCCTGTAAACAGTACTTCCTACCAGGGTGCCCTGAACTTTCACTGCTCATTGAATAAAGGCAAAGTCAGTAAATAACTACAGCATTAAACTGAATAAATGTAACTTGTATTCAATCGTATAAAATCTTTTATAGTCAAATGTATAAAATCCTTCAATATCAATGACAATAAAGACAATTGGAATTGTAAATTAATTCAAGATTTGGACCTGTAGGGCCTGGGGGGCGTGGCTCTCCACCGTGTAGTCCAGGTAGCCCGAAGCGCGCACGGAAGGCACGACGATGGCCGAGAAGTCCGAACCCGGGGCCGGCGGCTTCTTCCTCAATGGGCAGTGCATCACGACGGACTTGGATCTAGAAGTCCGAACTGGTCTCCGACACCGGTCTCCGAACGGGTCCGGAGGCCGACTCTACTCTTCAAAAGCGGCGATGGCGTAAAGAGTCGGCCAAAACGCCGACTCCGGCCTCTTCCTTCCGCATGGCAAAGGCCGTTCTGCTCGAATGACGCCGTCCTTGGTTTAGTCTTGAAGAACCGAGTGTCGGTTTTGCCGAAAAGAGAGTTTTTGCCGACAGTTTTTGAGTTGAAATCGAGGAAAGAGATCCTGGCCGCTGTTTACTTTCCTGCAACCGGGAGGGAGAAAAAGAAAAGCTTTAAAGGGACGGGGTTTGAACGCTAGATGTCACTGCATTGTGTAGTGTAAACAAAAGAACTAAAAAGCTAAAGGAAGAATACAAGCGACCCAAAATGCATTTTTTTTCCTTTTCATTAAAGAAAAAAAAAAGAAGAAACTTGAAAAAGCGAAAATGAGAATAAGAAAAAAGGGAAAGCAAAAAGAAATAATTGAAAAGAAAAGAAAAACGACAAAAAGAGAGAAGGGAAAAAATTGAAAAAAAAATTACAAAAAGAAAGAAAAAGGACAAAAGAGAGGAAAACAAGAACAAAAATTAAAGAAATTAATACAAACTACAGCGACTCAGAGTAACCAAAATGCAACATTTTTCATCTCATTTTTGCCTACCATTTTGCAAAGAGAAAGCAAGGAAAAAAGAGGACAAGAACAAACATGAAAACAAAAAGAAATAAAAGGAAAAAGGAAAAAGAAAGGAAAGAAAAAAAAAAGAACAAAGAGAAGAAGAAAAAAAGAAATGAGGGGAAAAACAGGAAAAAGAAAGAAAACAAACAAAAATAAATAAAGGAAAAACTTTAGAGAAAATAGGTTAAAAAAGAATAAGAATTAATTAGGACTAAAATAAAAAGGCAAAAGGGGAAAAACAAACAAAAATATGAGTGAAAAGAGAAAAAAAAGCAGAAAATAAAAAATTTTAAAAAAATTAAAAAGAAAAGAGAGAGTAGAACAAAAAACCAACCCCCTTACATGTACCATAAGCTAAATAATTCACAATGCCCCTTTAAGGCAGAAGAAGAGCTGCAACTCGTGACTGGACTTCTGCATTGAGCTTTGCCTCCTTACGCAATACTCTTTCCAGATTTGACACAGAAGAAGAAGAAACTCCTGTTCTAAAAGCAAGATTCCAGCACCCAGATGTGTTGAGCCTGCCTCAAAAGAAGGACGCCATATTTATAAAACAGCGGGGAAATGTCTAGTAAGAGGGTCTCCAACGTGGTACCCCCTGATGACAGCTGAGGAGCCCGCAAACCTGTTCTAAAAACAGCTCACCAGTGTTGGGTTTGAAAAATTGCAAGGTGAAGTGCTTGTCAATGCTTGAAATTGTTGCCATGTTTCATCGGTCTAGAGCAAGTATTTGGCCTTCAAATAAAGGCTTTAAACATATTTTAGGGTTTCAAAATAGGAGTAGGGCTAGGGTTACAACTAGGGTTGGGTGTAGGTTTTGGGCAGGGGTCTCAAACTCATTTCAGCTCGAGGGCCACATGGTAGAAAAAAGAACTCCGACAGGGGCCGGACTAGAAGTCTAAAGAGAAAGAGAGAGAGAGAACGAAAGAGAGACAGAAAAAGAGAGAAAGGGAGAGAGTGAGAGAGAGAGAGAAAAGGGAGTAAGAAATGAAGATGGAGGGAAAGAGAGAGAGAGACAAAGAGAGAGAGACACAAAGAGAGAGATAAAGAGATAAAAGGAGAAAATTAGAGAAACATAGAAAAAGAGAGAAAGACAAAGAAAGATGAGAAAACGATATATATAGGGAAAGAGAAAGAGAGGGAAGAAAAATTAGAGACAGAAGGAGAGAGAAAGAGAGAGAAGGAAGAGAGAGAGAGAGAGAGAAAGGGAAAACGAAATAGAAAGACAGAGAGGAAGAGAAAGAGAGAGAGAAAAAATAGAGACGTAGTGAGAAAAAAGAGAGAGAGGACAAAGAGAGAGAAAAAAATGAGAAAGAAAGAAAAGAGAATTGAAAAACACAGAGAAAGTGGATAAAAGAAAGAGAGACGAAATAGAGAGATGGAAAGAATGAGAGAGAAAAAACTTGTGAACAACCCACCAATCAAGGACTGGCTCCCTTCAAGACCCTTCCTTTCCTCGTTAGTGATGTGTCCTCGGTGAACATAATGGCTCTACCAGCAGGCTCTTTGAAGGAAATGACGGAGCTGTCGCCCCATTAATCAGGAGCCTGCTCCGGTTGACATAGTGATGTGTCATTGGTGAACATAACGGCTCTACCAGGTGGCTCTTAGAAGTGAAAGACGGGAACCGGTTTCCTACAAATCAGGAGTCGGCTCTCTTTCGATATAGTGATGGATCGTTGACGTATATAAAACATTCAAATTGGTTTGTATTTCGTAATTTGTTTTTGTCGCTCTTTTAATATATTAATTTACATTTCTAGTGTTTTACATTAAACTTTTCTTAACGTAACCAATTAAAAAAGGTTCATAATTGTATTTCATAGTTACTGGAAAGTCAATATTTGTTATTCACGTTTTTTCAGGGACTCCTCCATGATGCTTGACTTTAAAGTTTCTTATAATAGGAATATTTATACTTTATATTTTTAGAGTGACAATAGAGGCTATCGTAATCAAGCAGCGGCGTTATTTTTTTTCAGTAACGTGGGTCACGTAACTCACTTTACTTTTTCCATCGTTACAACGCCGTTATAGTTACTGACGGTCAAAAGCGGTGCGTTACTTTGGGTTCAGAACGCCAACGGCGGCGCGGTCTTTTGCTCTCCTCCGAGTTGTTTACGTCACGTCTTTTGGGATCACGTCACAATTCATAGTTTAAAACAGAAGTTGCGAATACGGGATCTACTTATGCGCTAAAAGGAAAAGGCAGCTTGTGGTAAGGGCAATCTACTAGTGTCGTTCGCGAACGATGCGGCCTTATAAGCCATCTCTTGGAAGAGGGAGCCAGCCTCCCACCAATCGAGAGCCAATTCCCTTCGAGACGCTATTTTTTTCTATTGAAAATGCATTTTTTGCAAGGATTCTATGCTGTTGACTTTGAATTTGTTGCTTCGGAAAAAGATTCAAACCGTTTTATATATTGGCGTTTTCTTCGTAGATTTAGAAGTACCGTATTTTCCGCACTATAAGGCGCACCTAAAAGCCTTTATTTTTTTCAAAAACTGACCCTGCGCCTTATAATACAGTGCACCTTATATATGGATCAATATTAAGTCGCAAGGTCATGCAACAAAGGCAAGCAGCCGCCGACTAGATTTTTCCTCGTAGGCGATGTGGTCCGCGGTGTATGCTGGGATACATATGCCAGCGTTTCATTTCCCAACCAATGTGTCATCATCATTTGAATCGATCATTATTGGCTAAAGTTATCCGGAGGTAATAATAATAATAATAATAATAATTTCCTTGTATTGTCATTCTATGTAACAATGCACACAGAACGAAATGTCGATACACCTGACCCGTACAGTTAAACTGTAGCGAAGCCGATGCAGCCGCAGCCAAACAGGGCGCAGCCATTTTTAGTCATTAGGTGAGCAAACCCCCCATTCCACCCCTTAATGCTGAGGCGGATCCTTTTTATCATTTACAGGCTCGCATAGGCTAAGGGGGCAAACCAAAGCCTGCAATTGGCCGAAAAAGATGAATGTGAATAGCAAGTTTGGTTGTCTACGGCATAAAGGAAACATGTTTTACCATTCTGTATTTGTAAATATTTTGCTCTCCTGGATTTACTACACTCACGGATATAAGAGGACCATGGTTGCACAGTATTATTGAACACAACGACTTCGGTGAGCTACTCCGGCTATATATTTTCCCGGTATCTTGTTTCAGAGTGATGTCGATGTTTCTGTGATGGGTCTTTTTTAAAATTAAACTCAATTCCAAGTGTTTATTGTCATATGCACAGTAAAGTTGCGAGTGAAAAAGAAAATAGAAACTAAGGAATGGTTGGCATTTCTTAAACCCCAAGACTTTAACCTTCCGAATGATATTTGGAATGATGCATTTGAGTGACATCGTACGGACACCGCATCTGCACGTGTCTACGACACATATTTGCTTCTTTGCAAGCTTTCGGAATGTTAAAGGGGGTAAAAGTTGGACTAAACTATCTGACTGTTTTGTCGACGTTCCCATTGTAGCGCCTTATAATCCGGTGCGCCTTATGTATGGAAGATATAGGACCAAAAACTATTTTTTGGGGGTGCGCCCTATAACCCGGTGCGCCCTATAGTGCGGAAAATACGGTATTTCAATTTTTGTTTTCTATGTTTTCATGTTAACGATTACCGTACTTTCCGCACTATAAGGCGCACCGGGTTATAGGGCGCACCCCGAAAAAAATAGTTATTGGTCCTATTTTTGACATAGATAAGACGCACCGGATTATAAGGCGCTACAATGGGAACGTGGACAAAACAGTCAGATGATTCAGTCAAACTGATTACCCCCTTAACATTCCCAAAGCTTGCAAAGACGCAAATACGTGTCGAGAACACGTGCGGATGCGGTGTCCGTAAGATGTCACTCAAATGCATCGTTCCATCATTCGGAAGGTTAAAGTCTTGGGATTCAAGAAATGCGAACCATTCCTTAGTATCTATTTTCTTTTTCGTTCGCAACTTTACTGTGCATATGACAATAAACACTTGGAATTGAGTTTAAATTAAAAATAGACACTCCATTCCATCCATTATCTGCACCGCTTATCACAGAAACATCGAGTTCAGTCTGAAACAAGATACAGGGACAATATAAAACCCAAAGTAGCTCACCGAAGTCGTTGTGTTCATAATAATGTGCAGCCAATGTCCTCTTATATCCGTGAGGGTAGTAAATCCAGGAGAATAAAATAATTTCAAATACAGAATAGAAAAAAATGCTTTCTCTAAGCCGTCAGCCACGTGCCATAAACATTCATCTTTTTTTGGCCAATTGCAGGCTTTGTGTTGCCGTTTAAGCCAATGCCAGCCTGTAAATGATAAAAAGGATCCGCCCCTTGACCTCCGAATAACTTTAGCCAATAGTGATTGATTCAAATGATGATTGACACATTGGTTAGCCAATGAAACGCCGGTAAATAAATCCCAGCATACACCGCGTACTACTTGGCGTTCGGGGGAAAATCTAGTCGGCGGCTGCTGCATTAGTTGCAAGACTTTGCGACTTAATATTTATCCATAAATAAGGCGCACTGTATTATAAGGCGCATGGTCAGCTTTTGAAAAAAATAAAGGCTTTTCGGTGGGCCTTATAGTGCGGAAAATACGGTACATGGTCATTTTACTTTATTTTCCCCCTTTTAAAGTTGTTCAAAATAATACACAATAAATGGTCAAATGTGGATTAAACAACAAAAACAACATAGGAGCCATTTGGGAGACGAAAGAGTCAGCACTTTTTAGTAAGCCAAGCCGAAAAGGCAGGTTCTCTAAAAAGAGTCGGAATTCCCATCTCTACAACGGACCATTCAAATTAGATATAATTTATTCAACTCACTTTATATTGTTTCCTGTTTGTGTTGCAATTCTAGTGTACGGTATATGATAAATGTGTTGCTGGTGAGTTGCAATAAATATGACAAGGTTCGATAACACAACTACCTGTCTGTTCTTCTCTTTTCAACTGACTCAAATACTTCTTTGAATTGTGACTTTCCCTAGTAACTAGTTACTTTTACAATAGAGTAATTCAGTTACTAACTCACTTACTTTTGGAAGAAGTAGTGAGTAACTATAATTAATTACGTTTTCAAAGTAGCGTGCCCAAAACTGACACAAAAGAATAGTTATATATCGATCAAAGCAGGGGTCTAAAACTCACGGCCCAGGGGCCTATGCGGCACCCAGGATGATCGTTTGAGGCCCCCGCCTTGATATGAAGGTTAAGTCAAGTCATGTTTATTTGTTGTATAGCCCTTAATCACAAAGAGCCTCAACGGGCTTCACAAATCAAAGACTATTGCAAACTACAGACTATTAAGACACCATCCCCTGATCTAAAACCTACATGAGGGCAAGGAAAAACTCAAAAACCTCAACATGAGGAAAATGAAGAAACCTTGAAAGTTAAAGAGACAGTGTGTGTATAATTTTCTCACTAGATGTCGCTGTATTCTATCATGCCACCAAAAAACAAGTGCTAGGAGCACAACGGAAGAAGACAAAATACAGTGACACAAAATGCCTTGAACGCACCTTATTACTTTTGAAAAGAACAGAAATAAGAAGAGAAAAAAAGAAATGAAGAAAGAATTAAAGAAAAAAGGACAAAAAAATATAGAAAGGGAAAAAAAGGTAAAAGTCGAGAAAAAAATAAAAATAAAAAATGAAAAAGGTGTTTTTCTTTTGTCTCCAGGTTATTTATTTTCTTTATTTCCTTTTTCCTTTTGCTTTCTTTTATCCTACTTTTTTTATCCCCATCTTCCTGTTTTGTCTTCTTTCCCCTATTTTTTTTTCTTTCTCCAAATATATTTTTTCCTCTTTGTGAAAGGCTGGGTAAATAGTGCAAGAAAGGGGGTGCTTTTTGCTGACTTTCAGTCTCCGTAGTTTGTAGTCTTCTGTGGACTCATTTCTGGTAGCACTACACATTGCAGTGACATCTAGTGGACAACTTTAAAAACACTGTACCTTTAAGAATAGTGGAATGTTTTTGTCCGCACTGTCTTTGTGGGTCCAACTTCACCTGGATTCTATCTTCAGGTGAGTTTGAAACCCCTGGATTAAAGCAGCAACAACAACAACAATCTCTTGAGGACCCAAAAGAGCCAGCTCATTTGAGTGAGCCTAGCTGAATGAGCCGGTTCTATAGAAAAAAGCCGTAATTACCATTACGAGTTTGAGGTCTTTGGTAAGCTTGGCCTCGCGCGCATGCGCAATTCATACCAGAAATGAAAGTCACGGGAAAATCACGCGCCCGCCCAACAGAAGCAAAGAGTCGGATGAAATCACCTGCACCGAGACGCCGTCAAACATCTAGGATCAAAAGTCCTGAAATTCTGCAAGAAGATCCAGAGGTGTCTTCTCGTGACGGCGCTGAGATCTTTCTGAAAGTTCCAGAAACTAAAAAGCTACTCGCATGAGTCCGCGCGGGAAAGTAGTTCCCCTAAGGACGAAGGGCGAGAGACGCTCCTCCGTGACTGTGCAAATCTCGCACGGGCGCGCGCACCCGTGAGCGCGCGCATTCTCACGGAACATTACTCAAAGTGAAACCGACGAATCAAACGACGCTAAAGGCAAAAATAAAATAAAAAAAAACAAGTTATATCCTTTAGACGAGATTTTTTGGTAGTATTTATGCAGTTTTCTTTCAGTATTTTTGTAGTATTTTGTTAAATAGCAACCGAAGCATTTTTGTAGCATTTCCGTAGTAGTTATTTTGAAGATTTTATTTTGTAGTATTTCCGATGTAGTGTGTTTGTAGTAGTATTTTTGTACAGTATTATAGTAATGCTGTAGTTATATTGTTTTTTATTTTCAGGAAGAAAGCAAAAGTATATATTTGGTCTCTGTTTTAAGCACTTAATTTGATGTTATAGTTTTGTATTATTTTATTGTATTACAGTCCTGGAGAGGGATGCCAGACTGTACTTGCCCGAGACACACCACAGGAAGTAGTGCCACAACGACCCTGGCAGTCTAGGGCAAACTGCGAGTATTACAGTAGCTGTATTTCTGTAGTGTTTTGTCGTATTTATGTGGTAGCATTTCGGCAGTATTTTTGTACTATTGCTTTAAGATGTATTTTAGTAGTATTTCGGTAGTAGTATTGGTGTATTTTATTATTACTGCAGTATTTTCTTAGTATTTCTTTATTTTTTTTATTTTCAGAATGAAACCAAAGTAATAAATTAGGTCCTCGCTTTAAGCAATACATTTGATATTTAGTTTTGTATTACTGTACAGTGGTTGTATTTTTGTAGTATTTCTGTTTTTGTAGTATTTCTGTAGGAGTAATTCTGTATTATAATATTTATGTAGTTTTTGTCTTTTCAGATTGAAAGCAGTCCTTGTTTTTAAGCACTAAATTTCATATTTAGATTTGTCGTAATTATGTACAATTTCTGTAATAGTATTTTTGTAACAGTATTGCTGTATTACATTATTATTGTTGTAGCGTTTTTTGTTGTATTTTCGTAGTATTAATGTAAATATATTTTTCAGTATTTCCGTAGTAGTATTTTTGTAGCAGTATTTCTGTATTACAGTATTATTGTTGTCGTGTTTTTGTAGTATTTTCGTAGTCACAATGCAGGAATATTCTGCAGTATTTCTGTAGCAGTATTTTAACTGTGTCACTTGCGTGCGGCATTCACAGGGAACATTCCTAAAAGTGAAAGTGACGAATCAAATGACACCAAAAGCAACAAATGCAATAAAATACATGTTCTGGAACGTGACTTCAGATGAGTTTTGCTCCTCTTAAGACGCCTGGCACACTTGTCAAGTAATAATGTCAATATCAGAAAGGACTCAAACGTAAAAAGGGAAGAAAAATGAATCGAAATATTTTTTTAAAATGCAAACTACGCATCTTGAAAAATGAATTGCAAAATAGAGCAAAAATTGCTTTCGTATTAATTTGTATGGAACACGCAGTAGATGATGACGTCAGCATGAAGTGAACTTAAACGAAGGAGTGGGCCTTGCGTGATATTGAGCTCCTATTGGCCAAAGGACCCGTCAGTCAGTCTCAAACAATCCCAATTTATTTAGATGAAACTGAATCCAAAGTATCAGCACGTGTTCCTTCTTTTTGACCAACGCAAGAAAAAACAGAAAATGTCGTGCCCTTCCTTTTTTACAAATCATCTAGCTTACAAAAATAGATGCGGCCTAAAAGGTGTGGAAATCGAACAACAGGAACATGATTTGGCCAACAGGAGGAATAATGTTAACGGTTCATAAAAGTCCAAACAATAGTCTGCAAGTTAGTCACAATAACGAACTGACATTCTTCGCAATCTTCCAAGCAGGTGTCCAATTTTTAAATGGAAAAAAACTTTTACGCTCTGCAGGAAGTAGCTAGACCGGACGTCTGCAACAGGCAGCTCTGGAGCCTCATGCGGTTTTTTGGCGCTCCCTGGTGGCTTCCTGGATAACGCAAAATGATGTGGTGCGGCACAGTTCTGAGGTCGTGAGATCAAAACTCCTGTGTGGAGTTTGTATGTTCTCCCCGTGCTTGCGTGGGTTTCCTCCGGGCACTCCGGTTTCCTCCCACATTCCCAAAACATGCATTTGTGGTTAATTGGCCGGTCCAAATTGTCCCTAGGTGTGACTGAGCGAGCGAATCTTCTGTCCCTGTGTGCCCTGGGACTGGCTGGCAACCAGTTCAGAGTATCCCCTGCCCACTGCCCGAAGATCGCTGGGATGTGCTCCAGTACCCCCGCGACCCTACTGAGGATAAGCGGTGCAGATAATGGATGGATGGATATGGTTCTGTAGGGCAAACATGACACAAACATTCTTGTCAAGTCAAGTCATTTTTATTTGTATAGCCCTTAATCACAAAGAGTCTCAAAGGGTTGCACAGGTTATTGCACAGACTATTATTACACCATCCCCTGATCTGGAAACAACATGAGGGCAAGTAAAAACTCAATAACCTCAACATGAGGAAAATGAAGAAACCTTGAGAAGGGACCGCACATGTGGTATCCCCCTTTCAAGATTACCAGGCAAGATGTTGCAATTACAAATAATACAGAGATATTGTCCACAAAAAGTATAGGTTATTCATATGCTATTGAGTAGAAGTGTGTTTTAAGCTTAGATTTAAACATTTCCACTGAGGTTGCAGAACGGATCTTAGGGGGAAGAGCATTCCACAGTACTGGTGCCCGGATGGAGAACGCTCTCGAACCAGCGGAACACTTCTTGGCTCTTGGGATCACCAGAAGACCGGCGCTCTCAGAATGAAGACTTCGGACCGAAACATAGGGGGAAATCAGATCTCAAAGATATGAGGGAGCAAGTCCATGTATGATTTTGTATAATACTAAGAGAACCTTGAAATCACATCTTAGGCTTACAGGGAGCCAATGCAGGTTAGCCAAAATCGGTGTGGTGTGATCGGACTTTTCGGTCCTAGTTAAAAGCCTCGCTGCAGCATTTTGTACAAGCTGAAGACTCTTGATTCTGGAGTAGTGCATTACAGTAATCAAGACGGGAGGTAACAAACGCGTGAATTATAATCTCCGCATCCGACTAAGACAGCATAGGACGAATTTTAGCAATGTTGCGAAGATGGAAGAAAGCGGTTCTAGTAATTTTCTTCACATGTGTTTGAAAGGACAGACCGGGGTCAAATATGACACCTAAATTTTTAAGTAAGTCACTCTGTGTGATGTGACATTTGTCAATGTTCACAGCAGTTTTTGAGAATAAGTCACGGCATTTAGATGGACCAATAACTAACATTTCGGTCTTTTCAGAGTTAAGACGCAAGAAATTGAGTGACATCCACTCTTTTATCTCAATGAGGCAGGCCTCCAAATTTCCACAATTTAGTGTGGCACTTTCCTCCAACGGGAGATATAGTAGAGTGTCATCTGCATAGCAGTGGAAACTGATATTATACTTGCGAATAATATCACCTAATGGAAGCATGTAAATGCTGAAAAGAAGGGGGCCAAGTACTGAACCCTGCGGAACACCACAGGTAACACTAACACGCTCAGATGTCATTACGCCATATTTAACACAGTGCGTCCTATCTGAGAGGTAGGATCTGAGCCATGAGAGGACGGTTCCTGAGAGACCAATCCATATTTCCTACCGTTCTAGTAAGACATTATGGTCCACTGTTTCAAAAGCAGCACTAAGGCCCAGCAGCAGCAAAAGTGATGAAGCGCCAGAATCCATTGACATTAGGAGATCATTTGTTACCTTGATCAGAACTGTCTCAGTAGAGTGGTTAGCCCTGAATCCTGATTGCATGGATTCAAAAAGATTGTTCTCGGATATAAAATCATTCAGCTGCTGTGCCACTACTTTTTCAAGTACTTTAGAAAGAAATGGTAGGTTTGACACAGGTCTATAATTACATAAGCTTTCTGGATCAAGGCTGGGTCGTTTCAGTGTAGGTTTAATAACAGCGGACTTAAAAGCCACCGAAACTACACCTGAGGAGAGTGATATGTTTATAATATTTAGAACTGAAGGTCCAAGGACCCCAAAAAGACCTTTAATAAGCGGACCCGGAAGCGGGTCGAACAGACAAGTCGTCGGTTTGGCCGTGTTCACCACCTGTTTAAGATTATCGGGTGACAAATTCCCTGGACAGTCACCATGTCCTGCATCTATAGATTTCAGCCCTTCACTATGTGATGTATTAACACTGTCTTTAGTAATTTCTTCTTGTATGCATTTAATCTTCTTAGTAAAGAAGACCATTAAGTCATGGGCTGAATGGGTGGAACTATATGGGATAATCTGTTGCCTTGTAAGCGATGCTACAGTGTCATAAAGGATTTTGGGATTGTTCTTTTGTGATGCAATCACCTTCAAAAGGTAGGCTGATGTTGCAGAGGCAAGGGCCGCTTTAAACTTTAACAGGCTGTCACACCAGGTTTGATTGAAAACCTAAAGCTTGGGAGCGCGCCATTTTCTTTCAGATTTCCTGCATTCTAGTTTAAGGGACCTAGTCTCATCAGTAAACCAAGACGTGCGTCTTTTAGGTCGTGATTTAAGCCATATGGGCGCTACTGAATCCAGGACACTAGTCAGGGTAGCATTAAACTTATTCATGAGTGAGTCGATAGAGCCTTTGTATGAAGGAAAGGACGCAACTGCTCCTGAAAGAAGATCAGAGAGCTCAGAAACTGTGCCAGTGCTTATATTGCGTCCGCTAAGTCCTTCAGCTTTTTTAGTACTACATTTAGCTAGCACCTCCAATATGACTAATGTTCAGAAATAACAGTAGTACACGGTAACACCATCATGTTTGAGGTTGAAACTCCTCGAGTCAGAACCAAGTCTAGCGTGTTCCTATCTTTATGAATTGGCAAATCAACCAGTTGATTAAAACCAAATGTATCAATTAGAGACCGAAACCCAACAGTAAGTGAACTGAGTGGGGAGTTCATATGAATGTTAAAGGTTTCCAACGAATATAAAAAACTCCTTCGGTTTTTGCGGTTAATGGGGACCAGAACCACTCGTGAAAAGTTAAAATCTGCAAAGTTGTGTCACACCTTTTTATGAATTTTAATTTTCTTTGACCCTTCGCCTGCCTCTTAGACCATGATTGTTGTCATTGGTGTTCTGGATACTGTTGCCTTGCTACCCGACATTGTACCGAACCCTGCTCGAATCAAAGACCACCGTTTACTGTACTAATCTGTGTTCCTGCACTTTGCTTCCACACCACCCAGAGCGGGAACTTGACAGATGACGACACAGGGGAACAATAAAAGTGACAATGCTCTTTATCTCATGTTTTATTCATTTTAGAAATCGACATAACATCCCTAGAGTGATCAATTCATTATTTTTTTTCTTATGACATGGAGATATTGCTCGGTATCAGCAAGAGGTATTGACTGAGCACGGCTCAACGAAGGAAACAAAGACAGTTAAACAAAACTGATGACCTTTTAGTACTTTGGCAAAGTAAGAAAAGACGCTGGCAAATATTGTCCCGTTGTCAAAGGCAAGTTTGGTCATTTTGAAAATGATCCGTGTCGTTGTTTTGTAATCTTAAAAACGAAGCGTGACTTTCTGGAAGGGAAGAAGGCCGAAGAATTCAGTGGAAACAAGCTCTTCCCTGCAACAGGCTGATGTCACCGGAGGCCTCGTTCCAGGAAGCCCCCCTTGGACCCCCTCCGAGAGGTCCGTTTTCCCGGAGGCGTGATTTGTGCGGCCATAATGGTATTTATTGCGGAACAATCATTGCCCGTTCTGGCAGGGATACCTTTTTCGTAGCCGGGTAGAATGGAAACTTGTTGGCTGGATCCTATGATGAGATCCAGTACCAAGGGCGTAGGTTTGGTCTTGGCATTGGTGGGCACATAATACAGTGGAACCGCTTTATACGAGAACCTCTTAACATGATAATTCCGCTCTATGAATTTTATTAATATGCGTACTATACAAAGGACAATCCAGATCGTGAGCAGTCCCAGAGGCTACCACTAGAGAGCTCTCGTGACTGCTCACCACCAGCTCCGTCCATTTTGCACATGCTAGCTACGACGGGAAAAAAAAATCAAAAATAAAATTTTTAGTGTGTGCGTTAACTTTAAGTTACAGTAAGTGCTTACGTATCATCAAAAGATCTCACACCGGCCAATCTCCTTATTAAGTGATGATAAACCTTACAAACACAATGCGGCACCTATTTACTCATAGCAAGAAAGACTATAGAATTCTGCAACAAAAATAGCAATCTATGATGACGTTGTCGTTTGTTACCAGTAAATCGATTAGAGAAATTGTCAATACGAGATCGGTCTTTTAAGAAAAAAAAAATCCTCTTTAAATATTGTCATATAGCGTACACAATGGGGAATAATCAAAAAATGTTATAAAATATGGGGAACATATAGGTTTACATGTATGCAATTTCCGTCACTCTTCCTTGCAAAAAAACCCCCCTCGACTCCTGCATCATACACAAACCTTTGTTCCCCACGGTAAGTGCACATAATAATCTCACATTTTATTACATTATCATAATTGAATTTGTTTTTTTAATTGTATATTTGATGTTTAATTAATATTTAAAGGAGTTTTTGTGACCGACAAGTGTTTTTATAGCTGTTTAGAGTTCACTTGGATCGCTAGGAAGGTCGGAAAAGGGACAATTAGTTCTTAATGATTTCATATCGGGAAATACGCTTCGTTGGACGAGAAATTTGTGCTAGGAACACAATCCTAGAACAAATTAAGCTCGTATAAAGAGGTACTACTATATTGGTGGGGACAAAACAATGATTGCTTAACATTGGTGGGGACACACCTAAACTATGCCCTTGTCAAGTTCAACAGAAGGTAGATACAGTGTGTGGTACCAAGGCATTTATCTGTAGAACCTGAGTAGAGAAGCTGAGCAGAGAATCGTAGATATCGTCCGTAGAAACAAGTTCCAATCCTGGGTTCTGGTTCAAGCCCTGTTTAAGAGGCCACATGGGAGATGTGCTGAATGTTGGCCAGGGTGAGCTGAGCTCCCTGCACCACTGGGTAGAAGCGCCTGGAGCGGATCCATAGTCTCCCCAAGACCCCAAACACAAGCAGCAAGATCACGAGGAAACCCCCCAAAAGGACCGTCTCCACTGGAGGGAGCTGAACAGAACCTGCTGGAGCCCAAAAGAAAAACGTCGTTAGTAGGGCTGCAACAAAACTATCTTAATAGTCGTCTAGTCGCAGACTATTGAAACCATAAGTCGAATAATCGAATAATTATTATTTTTCTCTTAAATTTACCGTCAGGTTTATTTAAGTATGCGGAAAATGATAATAAACACAAGAAAAATGGGTACAGTGAAAAATACATTCTTTATTGAACATACTGTGGTATTTTTCAAAAACTGAACACAAATCTAAAACCAATTACAGTAGTTGCAGTGTTTGGTCAGTAGAGACATAAATACATAAATAAACATCTATTTTTTGAGACAGGCAAATAAATAATAGTCAAATTCTTGTAACCAAGAATATGCTCATTAGTAGCCATAGAACACTAAATAAAACAAATATGATGAACATTTTGTTAAGTACGTTTAGTGGTCAACTTTAAAATCTGTAACAAAAGAAACTAACAATTCTAACAGTTTGAAATCAAACGTTTTTACCGACTGACGTTTGTTTGGTTTTAAAGTTTTAACAACTGATATTTGTTTACAGACTGCAAGGTTTTAATTTCAAATCTGAGTGTCGGGCACAGTCTGGCATAAAGATCAAGCTCTCTTATATAGCAAAATTGTTCAACTGGCCGACGTGCTTCTTAAATGTTTGTGCGACACCGAGCTACTACCTTGATACGCAAGGTCTGTTTTACAAATTTTGCAAGCAGAGTAAACCTTTGCATTTTGCGGGGATCCAAAAGTCTCATGAAGGTCAAAACCTGCTAAGTAGAAACATTTATCTTTTAGATATCAGTAACATAATATATACCACTGCAACACAATAATTATAGTTCTAATGATAACGCCAGTTGAATGAATGCCTTTATCCAATTGTACGTCACTAGAGGGCTTCTCCTTTCAGAAAGCGATGCAGAGAGCCGATGGCTAGTTACATGCTAGCATCGTGGATACTAAGGTTGAGCCAGGTCTCTGAGTTGATTAAAATACAAAAGTCACAAAAGTCGCAGTTTCCCATGAGTTGTAGCTCCAGGTCATCCGTTTCGTGCATAATTGATATGGCGTTGAGATACAGGCTCGGCAGCGGTAGCTAAACAAAGTTGTTATGTAGCCTAGATTTAGCCGTAGGCCAGGCCTGCTTTCGCTCCTGACGCAGCCTCAGTCTCTTCCGGATTCGACATTCCACGGAGCAAGGTGGTTATTAACCTTTTTTTGCTCTCTGCTGCCTTTCTCGAGATGTAATTGATTAATCTATTTTCAATGGAATGAGCCACTGAAATACTAGTGGTTTCCCTGCTTTGCAAATTGCTTTGGGCGGACAGGTTGCCTTGTACCTCCTCCCTGCTCTTTGACTGAAAGAACACATCAACCTATCAGAGTCGCGCACACAAACGGTCAAGCCCACCCAAATAACACACACACACAGAGAACCCTTGGACACTTGTCCCTGTGATAGCATTTGCTGTGTGTTGTCTGCTGCAGTACACAATACACGTCGAACATTGCACGATGAAAATAAGCTAAGTATTGAAACCGCGAAAACTAGACTGCGATATAGCGAGGGATTACTATAGTATCTTTTACGGCAGTGTCAGGGCTAAAATACTTTAAAGCTTTAGAGCAGGGGTGTCAAAGTCAAATGGACGGAGGGCCAAATAAAACATTTGGCTACAAGCCGAGGGCCGGACTGTCCAATCTTTACTGAAACCAAGATTTAACCTACTGAAAACACAATAAATATATTACAATATGATTGGATAAATAAAGCAATATTTTCTTATGACTCTGTCAGTCATTTTTAATTTCAGCAGGCACAAAATACAAATGTCCTTTATAAAAAAAACTCATAACATATCTCATAACAACAACTCATAACCATTTTCTATCATTCAATCATCTGAAATTATTAAAAAGAAATATTGCCTCGAAATACAATAAAATAAAGGGGGCGGCAGTAGCTCAGGAGGTAGAGCGATCGTCTTAGGATTAAGGGATCCCAGTTCGAATCCCGGCTTGTCCGTGTTACATGTCGAAGTGTCCTTGGGTAAGACATTGAACCCCCAATTACCCCCAATAAGCAGGTTAGCGCCTTACATGGCTGCACAGATCACGGCCGCTATTGGGAAATGTGAAGCACAATGTAAAGCGCTTTGGGAAGTCATTGACTTGAAAAGCGCTATATAAATGCAGATCATTTCATTTCATTTCATAAAGTGCAAAAATCTCTTGTTACTTAAAACCAATAGCAATCAACACACTGGACCTCATCTGTCCTGCTCAAATGTACATTGACTTTCCTTTCTGGGCTTTCTCTGGGTTAGTGTGAAAAAAAAGGAATTACTGATTAACAAATAATAACAATCAAAAGTCATTTTCTCTGCTAAATAGGAGACAATTTTATCAAAAGACTGTTGTCCACATCAAGATCTATTTTCCATGAAAAGCCGAAAAACAAGAAACACTCCCAGGACAGAGTCGGCAAACAAAAACAACATAGTCAACATAGACAATAAAGCTTTAAAATTCCCGAGGGGAACAACAAAAAACAAGACCTTCTTTATGTGCATATTTAACTTTTAAACTTGAACGGAGTAAAAACTTCAAATGTGTAATTGCACAGGAAACATTACTGTATTATTACTGTATTTACATACATTTATATACAGTACTGTATTACTACAACTCTACATTACTTGTTTGAGGCGTGTGTTTTGTTTCATGATGCCGTCTAATATTATACTCTTTCATCACCGCCACACTTTCTCCACATAGCAGACACACAGGTTTTCCAGCTACCTCCGTGAACATGTACTCCAACTCCCACCTTGTTTGAAAGCCCCGGTTTTCAGTGTCCACCTTCCGTTTAGCCATTGTTGATGGGTATCTGTGGGCTAATTTTTGCTGTTATGCTAATGACTGCTGCTGATCGACTGCTGAATAAATCAAACCGCCTCCCGCTTTGCTCCCGCTCGGCGCGTCCCCGTTGCATTGTGGGAAATGTAGTATTCATGCGTACTGCGGGCTGCTGGCTTGCAGCGGCCTGCGGGCCGGATCTAATAATATATTGATATCGTCACGCGGGCCAGGTAAAACCCTCTCGCGGGCCTAATGTGGCCCGCGGGCCTTGACTCTGACATATGTGCTTTAGAGGTTTTGGTACGCGTACTTCATGTTAACGATGTCATTTCTGTATGTTTTTGTTACCAAACGGGACAGAGACGCCATTGTGCATGTGCGATCTTTTGTGGAGATTATATTCATGTAGAAATGCCTCACTCTGTGCAGAAGACATGTCTGGCGACGATAGTCAACAATGATTTTTACTTTTTTCTATTATCAATTTTTGTCGACAATGTCGTCTAATTGTTGCAGCCCTAGTCGTTAGGACAAGGGTCAGGAACCTTTTTGACCGAAGAGCCATAAAAGCAAAAAATGTTTTAAAAAGAAATTGAGAGAGCCACATCATATATTTTCAGACAAAATTGAAAAAAAAAAACTGCCAAACACGCTCTCTAGACAAAAGCTAATTCTTCAGCACATTTTATTTCACTAAGTGTCATTTGATGATTAAATCAAATGTATGAAATCAATGTAAATATGCCATTTACAATTTGTCTTCCACTTTAGGTTAGGAGTGTTGAGGCATTTTTTTCCATGAAATTTGTCCTAAATAACAGTTTCAGAACAATGTGCATGCAAAGTTCTTTTGTAAAAATGTCACAAATTACAGCAAACGATAAGCATAACGTCATATTCACTTTCGGTGTAGACTGCACTGAGCGAGAGAGAGAGAAGGAAGTGTCTTGCGCTGTGTGCAGGGATCCGCCCACCTGTACTGCTCACCCAATCAAAGTCGTTTGCCAGCGTTTTTATTTATCAGTTTAAATGGTTTCTTATCGAACTTCTGCATTAAGTTGCTTCGGCTTTATATGGACCAAAATCGGGATGAAATCACTTGACTTTGGAACTCCACAGAGTGATGTGCGATAGTTACAATTTATTTCGGAGCCATTTGTACGCATGAAAAGAGCCATATATGGCTCCCGAGCCATAGGTTCCCTACCCCTGCGTTAGGAGAACCAGACGACGTCATGCAGGTTCAGAGACTCACCCGTGCCGTGGCCCGGCCGGAGTCTGATAGGGCCGTAGGATACTGTGTGGGACAGTGGGACGTCTCTCCGTTGCCTGGTCGGGACGTCTTCTGAGGAGCAGTTCTGGAGGGAAAACAAGAGTCAAAGCATGAAGGGATATTGAGGACGTTTTGGGGAGGTGCTGGTCCACTGACGGGCTGGCAGACGTCGGGGCCGCGGTGGCAGACGTGCACGTCGCAGTGCAGGAAGACATCAGTGTAGGAGCCGCCCACAAACTTGAACATCTGGATCCCGAAGGCGGCCTCGGCCCCGAGCCCGTTCTGCAGCACCTTCAGGGTCCGCGGGTCTGCCGGCACCGGGCAGCTGAGGTGGGGTGGGGGGAGGCACAGCACGTAAATCCTTTTTTTAGGCCAAATATATGAATAGAGTGGTGCCTCTTCAAACAAGTGATATACGTTCCAGGATCATGCTCAGAGCCCAAATTGCTAAAAAATGAGACGGATATGAAATGATTAAAAACTAATTGGTCTGCTCCCATCCTCCCAAATGCATCCAAGTGCAGCCTAAAAAGCTACAAAACACATTTTCCTGAACATTAAAATTACATTGAAATAATAATTTGCATCAAAAAATACACTATTGAGTTAAATAAGATGATATTAACGAAATAAAATGTGAGTTTATTATATGCACTACCATGGATCCAGATGAAGGAGGTAGGTGCAAGGAGGAGTCATGGAAAATGCATACTTGTCAACTTATACGATCTACCCTTATTTTTTACGTTTTTTGATCTTTTCAAAATATATATGCAATACATACGCTCCCCTACTTATGACCATTTGACTTATGCAAAACGGTAGATACAAACACTTTTTTCGAGACTTCGAAAAATATCCGGACTTTACTGAAACTTAGATTTTGTGTTGTGTGCACTTTTTTCCGAGCACAGGATATTACTGTAGTGCTTCTTTCTGCCACTACCGGCGTGTGATGGCGCTGTGAGAGGTCACCCAGCATCCAACCCGAGGAAGAAATTTGGCTTCTACTTCCTAGTTAATGTGAAAACACACTGCACTGTATCTCTAGCGCACTAAGAACTTTGACATTTTTATTGTTTAATATATTGGGCATCTATTCAATATGGTTGGTGTAAAGTGTAAAGAAGAGGCGAGCTGTTTCTTTTGAAACAGAAGTGGAATGAGAAAGCTTGATGCGGTTCAGAAAATGGTTGGATCGCTTTTTTTCGGCGACTCTCTAACACGGAGGAGGACCTTTTGAAGTTTATCTTCCAAAAGTAAGTTACACTTAACTTTATTTATCTTTATAGAGCATATTATTTTTCAAATGTTTATTTTTTTAGTACAAAACCAAACAGGTTACTTATACAAGCCTTAAACATACTTATCCAAACCTTAAACATACATTCCATACAAAATATAGCATTGTAGCAACTTGTGAACAAATTCAACTTACGATCGTTGGGAACCTATGTCGTTCGTAAGTTGGGCAGCATCTGTGTAACAATTTCGTACGAGAAAAAAAATAAAATAAAGACCAATCTATGCTCGCCCATTTCAACTCTAATCCGGATTGTCTAAGTCACTGATAGCAGACGACAATACCATCGTAGACTGTTAATATTGTTACGGTATTCTACTTGGTCCGTTTTGCTGTGAGTAAATAGGTGCTGCGTTATATTTGTAAGGTTTATTATTGCTTAATGAAGAGGATGATTAAAAGCAACAATTGGCAGAGGTTGACAGGGATGAGATCAAAATACCGTTCATGATACGTAAGCACTTACTGTACAGTTAAGATTAAAGTTACTGTTACTTTAACTGAATGTACACAGCATACATGTAATAATAATAATAATAATTTCCTTTGTATTGTCATTCTTTGTAACAATGTACACAGAACGAAATGTCGATACACCTGACCCGTTGTAGCGAGCCGATGCAGCCGCAGCCAACAGAGGGCGCCGCCATACAGTACAATGTTTCATTTTTCGGGGGGCTGTAGTAGTTTGCATGTGCACCCTGGAACCAGCTGGTACTGTCAGGGAGCAGTCTGTGGAGGTAGCCTCTGGGACTGCTCTTAAACTGCATTTTCTTTTAGATAGCACAGAGGTCACATGTCGCTCATGTAGCTCTTTAGCGCTGCCCTAGTGGCTCCCTTGAGCTATTTCTGGAATGTTGAAAGTGGGAAAAGATGAGGGGGTATGTATATTTTTTCATTTTGTGGTTCTCTGTGAGAGGACATATAAGACACAAACATTCCTAATGTCCCCGCGACCCTAATAAGGATAAGCGGTACGGCTAATGAGATGAGACATTCCTAATGTTTTCCGATGCATTAATAAACATTTAGATCAATACTAAAATATTAATTTTGGTTTAAATTAAAAAAAAAGGTTTATGTGAGGCTTTTTCTCTTTTTGCAGCTCACAACATATCTGCATTTGTGTTTTCTTTTGTGCATTATGGCTCTGATAAAAACGGTATCCCAAAATTCTCGTGTTTAGAGGTGCTGGTAAAAAAAAGGTACAACTTTACATAAAAGCCAAACTAAATCCATTATCTGTAGGATTTGTTCTCACCTGTCCCGGATGAAGGTGTACTGAACGTGTCCGTCGGGATCCTTGGTGGGCGTTGCCCAGCACCGCTCCAGGCGAAGCGGCAGGTGAGCTGGAACCTGCCGGGGTGACACGGAACGTTTCCGTAAATCCAGGAAATCACATTTTAAGGTATTTTTTGAAGGTAAAGTGTGTATTATTTAGCACCTCCTAGTGGTAAAAAACATAATTGAAAAAAAACAACGCTACGAATATCCCCTCCTTATTTTCTAACCACTTTTCTTTGTTGCTTTTTTCTTTTCTCCTTTCCCTTTTCCCTTTATTTTTTTCTTGTATTTGGTCTCCCTTTCTGATAAGTTTCAACTCTAGTAGACACTCAGAACAAAGAGAGAAGACATCAATAGATTTTGAACGTGCATGGAGGGAGTGGAGGGAAGCCTTCATATATGGAATTCCCCCCGTTCTGAGGCCCTCCCCTGAAACCTTTTTATTAGATGGTTTACGAAAGCTGATCCATCCTAAAGGGTGTGGGTATCAAAGAACAGCAACATGATTGGCTGATAGCGTCAATGATGTAATAGTTAAAACAACAGTGTGCAATAATAGTCAAAATAACAAACTGCCATCGAATAAAATCTCCTTCCCAGATGTTCAGTTTTAACAGAGAATAAACATAATTATTTTTCTTTTATTTTTTTCTTCCTTTTCCACTTTTTCTTTTGGGACTTTTTCTTGCATTTTTTTTAAACTTGATTTTTTTTTTCACTCCTTTGACTTGCTCTCCTCCTTTTCAAATATTGTTCTCTTTTTGTGGTTTTCCCTACTTTTTACTTTTTTTCATCGTTTCTTCCTTTTTTTCTTGGTAATGATGTGTTTTGAAAAGTTTAAGTCTGCGTTGTTGGTATTCTTCCTTTTGCTTTTCAGCACTCCTTTTCAGTTTGACACGACATGATGGGATCAAATATTTACACACAGTCCCTTTAAACAGAAATGTTTATTAATGGGAAACCTACAAAGGAGATCGCCTAAAATGCCAGTTCATTTTAACTATCATGCACCGTTAACATCATTGTCACTATCAGCCAATCATGTTGCTTTTCTATGATTCTCACACCCTTTAGTGCGTATTTTCTTTTTGTAAACTAGGAGATTTAATAAAAAGAAAGTACTCAGGGGAGGGCTTTTAGAACAGGTAGGAATTTCTTATCTGAGGTTTGGATGTCTTCTCTCTTTATTTTAAACAACAAACTTAAACAATTGGTCCTTTGAGCTGGATATTGTACACCTTGAGGGTTTTGTCCAGTCCTCTCCTGTTCTTCCTACAAGTTCCAAAATCACTGATGTCTTCTCTCCTTCTTTTGTCTGTCCACCATTTATAAATTACGTGGTGAATCAAGGGCAAATATTTCGGGCTCGGCAATTCCAACCATAAAAATTTTGACGAAAACGTGCTCGTCCAAGGCCAGCGAGGGCACTGTCGTCCACTGGTCCCGGAAGTTCTGGTCCTTGAAGAGCAACATGGCCACCGAGAAGTTGCCGTCCTCCGTGTTCAGCATGATGCCCCTGAAGAGGGCGGGAATCGGAGACACGGCATCAGTTTCCACGGTTACGCAGATGACACCCATTGCCGTGTCCCTCGATAACACAAATCCTAGAGCTATCCTTTTAAAATGCATTTCAGATATTAAGTCATGGATGGCAGAGAATTTCCTACAGCTCAACCGGGATAAAACAGAGGTCTTTGTCTTTGGTCCTGAAAGTCAGAGGGAAACTTTTACCAAAACTACAAGATTCTAGACCTTCATATTGTGTTAAAACCTTGGGCATTATTTTTACTCTGAGCTCAATTTCATCCCACACATCAAAAATAACTACTATGGGTTTATCATCTGAAGAATACAGACAGAGTCCACCCATGTCTCTCTGATGGTGCTGGAGTGTGCTTTTATACCACCTTGTCTTAGGTCATATCTGTCTGATTTTATTATATCAGCCCTTGCAGTATCCTTGTTAACTGTTCCTAGGGCTAGGACCAAAACCCATGTTGAAGTAGCATTCAACCACTTTGGTACTCGCCTATGAAACGGACTGCCGGAGGATATCAGGTTTGTAGGTACCCTTCATATTTTTAAGATGAGGGTAAAGGCCCACTTTTTTATTATGGCTCTTAATTGATAATTTTTATTTAGTTTAACCTCGTTTAACTTCTAACCTGTTACTGTAACATAGTTTTTTATTTCACATTTTTGTTTTTTTTGTGTTTATCAGGCGCAACCAAGCGAGGGTGGTGATGACGATTTCGTTTGGGATCTTAGTATATATATTTGTTTTTTGTCTGTTTGTGTGTCCCTCGACCCAAGAATAGGGGGAAGGAGTTTAGATATGACATTGGACTCTCCCAGTCCAGAACAACATTAAATATCTACACCATTTTTTACAGGTAGTCAGGAAGTTTACCTTGGATACGAAAAAGGCACATAAAAAGCCTTCTTAGCACATCTCATAATTGGTTCCCAGAAAGACATTATAATCTTCCTGACAGAACTACATTGAATAAAAACACCATCTTTTACAGGCAGTCAGGTAAGTTACACTAGAAGTGAAAACTGCCAAAAGAAACCAGACACCACAATTTTTGTTTTGCTAACTTAGCAGCTTTCCCAGGAAGCAGAAAGACGTTCTACTCTCTCAGGCCAGAAAAAAATTGGCCACGGTCACAAGCAATCAAATAGGTAACTCTAGAGGTGAATGACCTGCCAAAAATCAAGATGGCGGCGCCCCTGTTCGGCTGCAGCTACATCGGCTCGCTACAGTTTTTTACACTTCCGCCATAAGACCCAGTCTTCGACTCAGTTTTGACGGCGCACAAAGTCAACTCAAACTGCAGATTAATATACGATCGCATTTTTTTTTACTGGATATGCGATCATCCAGACATCAAGCGCTCGGTGCTACGACCACTCGGGAGAGTTTATTAGCCACGGACTGCTATGTCAACAAGACCCAGTGGCCTACAAAGCAGCGAAGCAGAGTGGCAAGAGAGCGGCGTGACCGGAGGAGAAAGCGAGGTTGTCGGGCCGGGCTAACCGCTAGGCTAAAGGCTAAGCCCTTCAAAACGCCTCTCCCATCCATTTTCCTCTCCAACGTTTGCTCTCTGGACAATAAACTGGACCATTTAACAACTGGAAGTAACATCGAACCGGGAGATGACGAACTGCTGTGCTAAAATTCTGACGAAGACATGGTTAATCTTATCTATCCCGGCTTACGCTCAAGGAAACTGTGCGGGTCAGATGTATCGACATTTTGTTCTGTATACACGTGTACACGAATGACAATAAAGTAAATCTGAATCTGAATCTGAAAAAAGGGGAATGCTACCCAAAAATTGTTTCGCGTCTCAACGCGACTGATTCTCAAATGGTGCACAGTCATTTCAGTTTATTTTTTATTTTATTTTATTCTAACAATTGTGTGTTTGTGTAATACGTGTTCTGGATTGTTTGGCTGGGACAAAGGAAATGATTTATTGTCTTATTGTACACTGAATGTTTTGATACAGCACTTTTATTTGACGATTTGATGACAACAAGATGGCGGCAGCTGGCCTACCTGACGTCGACCCGGATGCCGCTCTGCCCGTCAGGTTGGCGCACGGTGTAACTGACGGGGTATCGGCACACAAAGGTAATGTTGACGTAATTCCTGGTGATGATGTCACTGCGGTTGTTGTGGATGGAGTTGACAAACAGGATGTGTGTGGCATCCAACTTCTGAATAGCGGAAACACACAGAAGATTGTTTTCTTTGGTAGAATTGAAGTCATTCACACTAGGGGTCCGCAACCTTTTCTGTACCATGGACCGATTTAATGTCTGACTATATACTGTGGCCCGGCCCAAAAATATTACTAAAATGGCTCAGCGTTGCGTGTCTGATAGAAGACTGCATTCTGCTCCTTGGAGTGGTCGGGAACTGCAGTACCCAATTTGGCCATCAGAGTGCGTTAGAGACCCCATGAAAGCAGATGTTTACCGATTTTGTTGGTATTTTTTTGGGAGCGCCTTGACACGAAAGCTAGCTTAAGACACTCGTGGAGGCCTTAAGTATAACTGTGTACAGTTTGCTTAATTTCATGCTCGTTACCAGGTTTTTTTTGGTTAGTGTAGCCGGAAAATGATAGAAGTAAAAAAAGGCCCGTTTCAAATACAGTCCACACGCCAACAGAAACCCCATAAAATTAAAAAGAAGAGTTTATTACTACTTGAGAAATGAGCAGAATGACTTTAAGCCAGGAGATGACGGCAGAGAGTAGCGAAATGTTGCGGACACCACATCAAACTATTTTGTCGGCGGATCCGGCCGCCGGGCCCTATGTTTGAGATGGCTTTCTGAGAAAGCAACAAATCAGTCAAAATCGTTCTATTTAATAATAGCGTGCTGTACGTTCACAATTTTAAAAGACTGAAATAGAGCGGTCAAGAAAGCTGGAACCGGTTTCTGAGTTGTTTTCGGCTTCCAGTCCGGTGGTCGGAGAGCGCGGGGCTTACCGTGACACTGCCGCAGTGTGTCAGGTTGGTCCTGATGCTGAAGACGTAGTCGTCGCCCACTTGCTCTCCCCGGCAGTCGGGGTCGTTCAGGTGCAAGTCCCATACCTGTGTCCAGGTGCAACCTCTATCATTTTGCGCAATTGATAGTTTTTGTGTGTGCATCCCCAAATGTAAACAGATGGCCATATTGGATGGGTCGACCGGATGCAGTTCGATGTTGTTGCAGGTCTGCACTAATTATCACCCCCGAACAAAGTGGTGATAATGTTTTAGTATGGGATCTAAGTAAGTTTGCTTGTCTATTTGTTGTGTGTCCACCCAAAAAAGGGAGAAGGAGTTTAAGTATGACAACCATCTTTCACAGGTAGGCAGGTAGGTCACCCAAATGTGAAAACTGCCCAAAAAGGCTGACTTTGCATTTTTTTGACTCACCAGCTTTCCCATTAAGACATTCCACTCTTCCAGAACAAGTTTGGCCAGGATCACAATCTGTCACAAGCAATCGGGTAGGTCACTCTAGAAGTCAAAATGTGCCCCCAAAAAACTGACGTAGCACTTTTGGTTTTCTGACTCCAGAGAGGCATAACCCTCTTTTGAATTAGAACATCATTTAATATAAACACAATGTCTTACTGACAGTTAGAAGTACCCTCAAAAAGCTTACTCTGCATTTTGGCTTTGCTGACTCAGCAGCTTTCCCAGAAAGACATTCTAATCTCTTAGGCCAGAATACGTTTTGCCAAGAACACAAGCTTTTTTAAGCATTTACTGTAGGTAGGTCACTCTGAAAGAGAAATTACCCGGCCAAAAAGGGAAATGCCACCTAAAAATGGTTTTGCATCTCAATGTGGCTGATGCTCCAAAATGACTCACAGCCATCCTAGGTTTGTTGGATGTTCAAATGTAAGTGTTAGGTGTGAGGTGTCTCCCAGCCCACCAAAATGCCTGGCCGATGATGGTAAGCGGTTCGCCGGCTAAAAACGAGTCCCAGAAAGCCTTAATTCAACCCTAGCCCCTCTTCTACTTGTTTATCTCTGGCTAGTGCGGGTGTTGTTTATCGATCAGTGATTTTTTTGTCGTCTTAATGTAACCTGGAACATCCGTCTCACGACCACCTTCTGAGTTCAAATCACAAAAACAAGGTAAATCAACGCACACACCTCATCTAATATGGCCGCCGCTAGTAAAGTTGCCCGGATGTAGATGACATGAAACTATCAATAAAACTGGAGGGAGGAGGCGGCTGCTTACGTAGACGGGGGGGACTCTTTCCAGAAAGTAAGCGCTCGGAATAAGCACTTGCATCAAGTCGTTGCTGCAAATCATTGTTTGGTTGAGTCCTGAAGAAAAAAGCACAAACACATGAATTAAAACCTATTACAAGACTGATTTGTCCTCTACAAAGTGGACAGACTTAATGGGAAATAGTCAGGGTCGAATGCTGAAGTGGCCAGATTTTTTGGAGTGGAGGGTTATACAATCTTCTTTTTTTTAAATACTCGATTTTATTAAAATTATTCTCATCAGATTGATTTGAAGGCACTCAGGATTAAAGAAATAATATATTGGACCTCAGTTTTGATATTTACATTTGTAGTATTACTGTAGTAGTATATTTGTAGAATTCTTTTCATTTCAGAATTAAAGCAAAATAATGTATCTTATCCCTGTTTTAAGCAGTTAATTTGATGTTAATTTTTGTAGTATTTCAGTAATATATTTGTGGTATCACTACCATTAGCTTTTCTAAAGTAATTGTCGTCGTAGTATTTTTGAAGTACTTTCTTTTTGGAATGAAAGCAAAATTATATATTAGGTCACTGTTTTGAAGCACTAGATTTGAGAATTAGTTTTGTAGTATGACTGTAGTTAGTACACTATCTGTGTCATAGTATCTCTATATTACATAATTATAAAGTATTTCTTTCTTTTCAGAATTAAATATAATATATTAAGTCTCCGTTTAAAGAAGTTAATTTGATATTTACTATTTTATTATTGTTTTTGTGGTATTTTTAGGTCCCAATTTCTAAGCACAACATTTGATATATAGGTTTGCAGTATTGCTGTAGTAGTATTGTTGTGGGACAAGGCTGTTACCGAAATTAAAAAAAAAAAAAACATTTTGTATGAAGGTAAATTTGGTGCAAAAGTAACTTGTACCTTTAAATTCTGTTTTCTATTTGTAGAAGTCAGCATTGTTACATGCAAATAAAAGAAGATTTTACAATTAATACTGTTTTTTTTTCACACCGGCCACCATCTCTTTTGACCTGCTGCCCTCTTAAAAGTGCTACAGGTCTCATAAACAAGAATGAACGGGTTTGGAAAAAAAGAGAAAGAAAACAAAATAAAGAGAACAAAATACTAAAAAGACCACAAAATAAAAGGGAGTAAAAAAATGGAAAACATAGAGAAAAAGTAAAAAGGGAATAAATAAAGACAAATGCAAAAAGAAAAAATAAAGAAAAAACGAGAATGAAGAATAAGAGATGCTACTTACTAAATTTTAAAAAGTTTGATAAGGGAAAAATATATGATTCCTGTAGGACAGAACTGGAAGGTAAATGCTGTTTTCCATAACTTCCACATGATGTAAATTGGATTGTTTCCTAAATCCATACAGTGGTGTAATGTTAATTATTTTTAAAATTATAATTTGACAGTACAAAATGTATTCGTAGAAAAAAAACCTTAATACAGAACAGTACTTGTATTTATTAAAAAAAATACTCGAGCCTGTAAATTATGTTTTTGAGTAATGAACGAAAAAATAAATAGATAAAAGTTTCTACTTGCAGATTCTTACTATGGTGGAACGTTTTGGGAATGCAACCCCTGAAATAAATAAGCAATTCCTGCTGGGGTGTCCAAACTTTTCAGAAAGCGGGCAAGATTTAGTCAACTAAAAATGTGTAAAGGCGGAATTTACAGCCTGGCATTCTATGAAAAGTCTATAGTAAATTCATCTTCAGTGAAAGGTTTGCAGTGCTTGGTGATCAGCGTCACGGCCTTGTAGCTCGCCTTTGTAGCGTTTTCATTTGACCCCCAGGGTCTTGTGAAAAGCGCTGCTGTGCTGTAGAAACAGCTTTCAGTCGCTTCACCTTTTCACAGCGGTTGTTCCCAGTTAGCTTTTTGTGGTCAGCATGTTTCGTCTGGCAGTGTCTCTTGATATGTTATATCTTTGAAAACAGCCACACTTTCTTTGCGAATTAGGCTGAAGCAATTGTTTCGGATTTTGGAGAAAAAAATACTCCTGGAGGAGGTGGCCCTCACTATCAACTTTCCTTTTTTTAATTTACAGTCGTAACGTCAGAAATGGGGTGGGCTAAAATATGGTGAAATATTTTTATTTTTTGGTGCAAATTCATTTTATACAGCGGTCGGCATTACTGGCAGGCCGCATATGATAAATGTTTCTCCATCTTCAGCGTTTGAGGCGGGCCTTCTCTGAATGACCAAAAGGTCAAATGAGGCGGAGAAACGCCAGGGCTCACTTGTTTGTCTCGTTTTAGCGAGGCGAGTGTTAGTGCTGTAAAAAGTTCCGGAGGTGGCACACTCACCTTCTTGGATGGTAGTGTCGTTTTCCGCCACGGCGGCCGCCAACGCCAGCAGCAGCAGCCAAGCCAAGCGCACGCTCGCCATCTCGCCTCTCCTGGGAACGTCTGCCGCCACGGGACGTCGCGTCTCCTTCCAAGGAGGCGGGCACCTCCCCCGGCCCCCCGAAGCGGCAGCTTGAATGATGTTCCAGGGGCCAACAATGAGATTCCGCGCGTGAATGGGGCGGCCCCCGGGAGTCCCAGGTAACGCCTCCCTCGAGAACCGCCGCCGCTGCCACGGTAACCAGCCACGACGCCCGGACACAAAAGACGGACATCTTTATGGCTTTGCGGGAACCTCTGGCGAGGGACGCCCAATGGGCCGGGAGTGCGCTTGGGGCCACGAGTGGCCCCCCACAAGTGGTCCCCACTAGCCCGCCAGCGGAAAGACAGGCGCCACTCCAGGCGACCGACAGCTATCAAACTAGGGATAAGATCTTAAGCCCAAGCTCAAGTCTGACCCGAACTGCTAATGTGATATATGGCCCAATTTCCAACCTGTCAAAATGACCGACTACCTCCAAATGTTCCCGCCAGCTCTTAAAAATATCCATAAATAATGAAAAATTGTTTAGGCCCTATTACACCCCCGCACCAAATTGATGCAAAATGGCTTCACAAAAACGAAGTGTAACAATGGCAAAGACACTCCAAAAAGTAATGGTCTGCGGATTGATCCAATCATCTATATTAACGATACCGAGCAAGTACTTGGACTAGATTGATACTATTGTCTTGGGATTGATACTGACTTCCAATTTTAACTATTACTATAATAAAACTGTCAATACGTTGTGAGATTATACATTCTTTATACCTTTTAAATTGGATCCAATTGTGTTTTGTGTTATTTGGTCGACTGATTTTATTTGCAAAATATTGTGCAATAGAAAATATTTTAGTTGTCCAGTTGACATTGCCATACAGTATTTGTATTTTGGATACATTCCTGCTTTTCTTCCTTTGACTGGCTTGACTTTTGTTTGTAACAGTTAATTGGCAGATATTTTTTCTATTTATTAAATTTTTAACAGTTTTTTACATTGTATCTCTGGTTCTGAAACGGTTGTGGTAGTTGAAGTGTTCTTTATATTGTTACAAGTTTTTACATTGTATTGTTTACACAAATTCCACTTTGACTTCATTTTCAAATTTTTTTGCAATAAAAGGTACCGTACTATAGTTTTTCAAGTTGACTATGTTAAATGTGTATTTTGGTTACATTGCTTTTTTGGAGTTTCACTTTCGTGACTTTTGTTCTGAAACAGTTTTTATAGTCAAAGTATGTTTTTATGCTGCAAAATGTTGCATTGTTTACACTATTTGCACTTTGACCTAATTTCTAAAATCTGGTATAATGAGGGGTATTTTAGTTGTCTGATTAACATTGTTGAACAGTATTTGGATTTTCCTTACATTGTTTCTTTTTTTGTTTGATCTCTTAACTTTTATTCTGAAACTTTTGTAACAGAAATATTTACGTTTATTGGACTGCTAAAGTTATCATTGTAGTTATTGAATTCCAAAACATTGAACATTTTCTGTGCCTAAAATATTTTTGTTGTGTTTATCGTGATTATAAACTGCCTCAGGGGTGCTTCAATTTTTTTAACGATCATGACATTCCATGGGAAATAGTATCACTATCGATCGATACTATCCTTTATTTACTTGGACCGGACTGATACCAGAAGTCAGAGAATCGCTCACCCCAACCAAAAAGCAGATTGCGAAACAAAAGGCACTTAGACAAATAAAGAGCATAAAAAAGACTGACACGGTGACGGTAATCGGATGTTAGGACGGAAGCAGAAAAGCAGTGCCAAAAGTGGGTAACAGTTGAGGCTCGATCAAAATTCTAGAAGAGGAAAATTATGAGAAAATAGGGAATAGTTTTTGCATAAAATACATATACAATTAAATGGTATAATCCTATTATTTTTCGAGATAATGGATTTTGACCTTCTGAGCTGTGACGTCAACAGAATAACAACGGCACCCTAACAAGCCAGTCACCATATTTTTTAATGTGTTAAATAGCCAAATAAGTTATAAGTGCTTTAAGCAAACTTTTTTTAGTTTTTGTGACATCAGCAGGTAAACCCTACATAGTTTTTGGAAGTCAAAGCACACAAATAGGAAAAAGCAGTCACAGGGCTGCCTGTGACACAGTAAGCAAAATTCCAATTTCTCCAAGTGGAAATGAGCGGTATGAAATCACCGTCTGTTTAGGAGCTGCCTCAATTTTTTTGTTAACAGGATTTGCCATATTGAAAGTGATGTCTTCCTTCAATAACCTCACAGCTCTAGAGGATTATAGCTGGATCGGTCAAACTGTGAGACAAAATTTCTCGAGTCCTCCAGTGCATGGACTGTTTTGCAACATATCTGCATAATTGTGTGGAGGAACAATAAATGTTTTGTGCCTAATTGCCCCCCAAAAATGGTCTTTTGAATACCCTTAAGGGTGCAAAAAAGAATAGCCACAAAAGAAATAGTTTCATGCAGAACAAAAGAGTTACAGCTAGAAAAGAAAAACATCGGCAGCGTCTGCACCAATTTAGAAAAAAAAGCAAACCTGGTAAATGACGGCAGGCAAAAGCTAGGCCAGCTCATGCAAGGGGCTGAGAATCAGCACAATAAAAACAAAATCCAAAAGCCTTCAACACTTTTTTATATAATGTTGACCACTTTTACAGGATGAGTTGCCAGGAGAAGCCGTCTGGTGCTGTCATTGTCTTGCCGGCTTCATAGGGAGAAAGAAAACAGAAGCCGGCGGCTCATGTGCGTCGCTGCTTTACGAGCGCCTTTTATTGGGCAAACCGAGGACATACGAGTCGAAACAAAATGTCCGCCTTGGTCCGGGCTAAAGCGTTTGCCGCCGGTTGTCGTCGTCGTGGCCGAAGAGCTCGGCCAAGTCGGCCACGGTGAGCACGGCGGCCTCTGAGTGCTTCATGGCCGCCCTGCCGGGGCTGTGGACCACAAAGACAGTTCCAGTGCATGAGTTGATAACGTCTTTATTATTGGAATATAAATATTGCAGAGGAGGCAGTTCATTATTTTGACTATTATGCACAGTTTACATCATTGTCACTATTGGCCAATCGTGTATCTTTTCTCTGCTTTTCACAACCTTTAGGGCAGATCTGCTATTTTTACCTAAATATCGATGAGAGGCTAAAGGTGTGTGTGGGGGGGAGGTGTATTCAGAATCCATTGATGTCTCTCTCATTATTTTGAGTGTCTGTAGAGCTATAAACTTATCATTTTGTCCTTTGAGACAGAGCAGAACCAGCGACCTTTAAAACAGGTTGGATTTTTTGCATCTTGAGGGTTTTTGTACGATTCTCTTCTGTTCTCCTTACAGGTATAAAATTAATTGAGGTCTTCTGTCCTTATTTTGAGTGTCTGTTAAACTATAAACTTATCATTTGGTCCTTTGAGCGGGGCATTGTACATCTAGAGGGTTTTTTGTATAGTAATCTCCTGTTCTGCTTGTAAGTTCAAGTCAAGTCATGTTTATTTGTATAGCCATTAATCACAAAAAGTCTCAAAGGGCTGCACAGAGCACCATACAACATGCTCTGATTTAAAACCGACACGAGGGCAAGGAAAAAAGTCAAAAACCTCAGGGTGAGGAAAATGAAAATAACCTTGCTAAGGGGGTGCACATGAGGTACTTATCTCTTTCATCTTATTTTGGGTGTCTGTTAAACCATAAACTTATAATTTGGTTGTTTGAGCCAGATCCGAACCATCAACCATTAGAACAGGTTGGATTTCTTTAGGATATTTGTGCAGCTCTGCTGTTTTCCTTGCAAATTTGAAATTCATGAATGTATTCTCTTCTTGTTTTTAGTGTCTACTAAACTATTAACTAAGCAATTGGTCCTTCAAGCTGAAAATTGTACATATTGGGGGTTTTGTACGGCCATCTCCTGTTTTCCTCGCAAGTTTAAAATTCATTGATGTCTTCTCTACTTATGTTGAGTGTCTACTAATCCATAACCTAAACAATTGGTCCTTCAAGCCACATAGTGTATATGTTGAGGGTTTGTATTGTCCTCTCCTGCTCTCTTTGCATTTTGAGTGTCTTTTAAACTACAAACCTAACAATTGACCCTTTGAGTCGGATATGGTACATCTTAAGAGTTTGTACAGTCTTCTCCTGTTCTTCTTGCACGTTCAAAATCCATTGATGTCTTCTCTTCCTACTTTGACTATCTGTTAGACTATAAACCAATCAGCTTACATTGTAAGCACAACAACAACAAAAATGGAGGCACAGATGCTTTGGCCCTGGCTGGTAGCAACATCGGCAGCTCACAGACCCTCTTGGAATTAGCGGAGCTGCGACCTAACGTATGTTTTCAAAAAGTGAAATATTTTCTTCTTACCTCTTGTCGGCAGTTTTGAGCATAGCCTGCATCCTCTCCTCGATGGTGGACTTGATCAGGAAGCGGTGCACAAAGGTGGGCCTTGGGGGCAGGGAGGGAGACAAAGCATGAAGTGGTGATGCTGATAGGCCACAACAATCCTCACACATTCTGCAACAGTTCAGTGCAGTTCTATCCATTTGGATCCATTTAAATCACAGTATTCATTTACGCGTTACAAAAGAACAGTAACAAGTACTGTGCTGCAGCATTAATAAAATTTGGTTACTCAACTGTTGTCAGAACATGGTGCGTTACAACGCTACTTATTAAAAGCAGATCACAGATTTCAACGTCCTACGGTTGCCAACTTTTCCCCCTTCGCGCTTGAGTTTAACATACAGCTCTCAATCCAGTAGCAACATCCAAGAAGGGTGGGTGTGTTTATTTTGACCTACAAAGTCCAAATGGATACAGATACGGTGATGCCATCTCAAGCAGAGTATGAGAACGCTGAACTTTTTCCGACTGATATCCTCCCTAATATAAATACTCACATCTAAGCCGTATTCACAACTATTAAAATAATATACTGAAATCAGGGGGTCCGTTTATTTGCACAAATTTGTTTGAGTGTCACCAGTAGCGAATGGTAGGCAGCGGTTGGGGAGGGGAGGCGCTTATACAGGAACAATGAAGCAATGGGGAAAATATGAGCACATCATTTACAGGAAGAAAAATTGGATATAGACTGTTTCAGCTAATTGTCTTTTTGCAAGCTTTCGAGATTTCACTAGCCAAGAAATATGAAGGGTTCAGAGTTCCACAGGTTGGTGTACACCCTTTCTTCTATTTTCTTTATTATGTGGTTATTTTAAAGCAGTTTTATCAGGTCAGCTTCAATGAGAATATATATAGTAACTTGTAACTAGATAGTTACTTTCAGAGTAATCTGGTACTTTTGGGTGTCAGAAATCTGGGGGGTAAAAATGACTTTTTAAATGAATTAACTAGTAATTGTGACTAATAACTTTTCAGTAACGCACCCAACGCTGTTCATTTAGTAGTAGTTAATATATTTCACGATTACCTGAGTGAAGCATTTATTTTTGGTTGTGTTAAGTCAATGTCTCGTCTAGTCATTGTGCATTCATTGCACTTTTTGGGTGATGTTGTTTAAGGCTGAACCATGCCAAGACACTCTCAAATTCCAATTAAGTAACCCATCTGCACACGGTTAAAAATAAGGTCACTTGGTAAACTTCCATTATGCACAAAGACTCTTCTTTCAAAGCATGCCTATGTCTTAAATACTGCAGATGCTTTTTTTAGTGGACATGGTATTTGGAACAAGCCGAGAATATATTTTGTCCATTTTGTTTTATTTGTTTATGTTGTTTGTTTTATCGTAATAAAAAACCTCAATAGAAGTACTCTGTTCCAGCGTGTTTTTACCAAAACTGAAGTAGGTGGGGGACGCACGGAGGAGAAAGACACATTCATTTCAAAATAGTAGAATCGAACATGCCCAAAAAAACTATTTTCCTACACTTCCCTTTTGTTGGACAAACTCGCTAAACCTGTCCGTTTTCGTCCAATAGAAAATGAGAGCGGAGCAAACTGACTTTGTCTGCCCGATGCGGTGCACGCGTCCGATAGCCTGCAGCTCGTGGGCAGGGTTGAGGATGGGCTCCACCAGCAGGACATGGGTGGCCTCGATGATGTTGAGCCCGTTGGAGCCAGTGTGCAGGGGCAGCAGCAGGATGTTGATCTTTTCGTCGTACTTGAAGGCGCTCAAGTTCTCCTGCCGGCGCCAAAGAAAGGCAGAAAGATGCGTTAGCTTATGCAGCACAGGCAAATCCCAGCCCCCTAAGTCGAAGCCCCGACGGTTTTAGGCAACTGGCACTTTGCTGACAACTTTGATGTCATTTTGGCATGGATTAAGGTGATGATTATTGATTGATTATTGCTCCAGCGAAGGTCGGGGGGTCCCGTCCCTGTGCGTTGAGCCGATCAGATGAACCAGGTTTTTCCAATGCTGGCGGTCTTGTGCCAGCTGTTCTGCATCCTCTACAGCAACTCTGTGTTGTTGGAGGTCGCCCGCAACGACGTCGAGCCATCGAGTGCGGGGTTTCCCTCGTGGTCGTCTCCAGCCTGCGGCATTAAGGTGATGTGTCCCCACTAATATTGTTTTGTCCCCACCTATGTTATGTGCTCATCCCCTCCAAAATGGATCAAGCAGCGTCTTGTTCACCGAGCAGCGTAGAAAGGGTTAAATCAGGATCTTTGCTGAAGCGCGCGTGCGCATGATAGCTTTTTCCCTTTTTTGATTTTTCCTTTCTATTCCCTTTTCTCCTTCCAAATAAACAAACCAAGGGACACAGAAAAATGGGCGCTCAAGCCAGGCTAGCCAATTAGAATACAGGCAGTGTGCAGCAAGGCTAACCAGGAAACAATATTTTCATTTTTTTTCTTTGTTAAAGGCTGGGCAAATTAAAACATACACAAAATAGTGCCACTCTTAACAGTCACCCAAAAAAGTGACTGAAGCTTTCAACCAGGAGAAGATGTCATCAGGTGGTGTCCAACCGTCACTGGGCGTTTCCACCCCGAGCCACAACGCCCTCAAGTTTGCGGGCCGGCAGTGATGGCCAGTCACTGCCCATCTTCTCCTGGTCCCCAGCTAAATATGTCCCTCCTAATCCAGAGCCGGCTTACTCCACCAGGGT
This sequence comes from Urocampus carinirostris, assembly GCF_059441175.1. Classification (NCBI taxonomy): domain Eukaryota; kingdom Metazoa; phylum Chordata; class Actinopteri; order Syngnathiformes; family Syngnathidae; genus Urocampus; species Urocampus carinirostris. The sequence goes on from NC_142363.1 coordinate 9,881,886, forward strand.
TGTGTAACATGGGACTCTGTGGTTGAGGATTGCGGCAGATGCGGAGAGGTCTCCTGTACTGTGGGGTGCTTCCTGACTGGAGTCCTACGTCTCACTGAGTGTTTCCACCATGCGCTGCATGTGCTTTCCCCTTTAACACAGATAGTCCTGGGTTGATGTACCTTGAGGCTCCTTGCATTTTTGCTGATTTTCCCGCAGTGGCACTTTGCTTCTAACACAGCCCCCGGTAGTGTGGTTTGGGTAAGCAGTCTTGTCGTCTGTATTCGTGCCATAGCCAATGCCATTGAATCCGTCCTCCTGAGTCTCTCATCCTCCCCCCCTCTCGGAAAAAAAATATATGGTCACTTTGAGTCTCTGAATTTTGTATTCTTCTTTGTGTTTTGAAATGTTTTTTTAGTAGGCACATAACAAGTTGTGTAGTTCCTCCCTAAAATTATGCAAATACTGTATGTTGCGGTAGAGCTATGGTGTAATTGAAGGAACACATCGATTTCAAAATGGTGAATCCCATTAACACAACTCGTGAGGCCTTCTCTGAAACAGACTGTTCTAGTAAACAGCGATTGCATACAGCCCATTTCTGCTTGGCTTGGCTTCAGGGCTGCTGAAGGCTTTGCTGTTTTTTTGGTGCTCTGTGGTTGCCCACAGTGTGCTCTTTGGCTGACTAGCCTGGCAATAAAGCTGTTTTTTCCGTGTCTCTTGGTTTATTCTCAGCTGCCTTCGTGTTTATCACCGTAGCCATTGCTGCACACTTCCTGTATTTTAACTGGCTAGCCTGGCTTGAGCGCCAGTTTTTCTGTGTCCCTTGGTTTGTTTATTCCGGCCGGCTTTGTGTTTGTCACCATTTCCGCTTTTTGCTGTCGGTTTATGGTTAGCCTGGCTGCTCACCCCGTGTTTTTGGGTGGGCCAGCCTCACGTTTCTCTGCTGAGGTTGCTGCTGCCTTTCATTGACTGGTCCCAGTTGGGCCCCCTTCTCTGAGTGTTTTTTTTGCCAGTCAGCCCCCATCATTGACATAGTATGGCCAAGATCTGAACTATACTGCATCCACCAGTGATAGAACGCCAAGGCATTCTCCACAAAAACTGCCAAAACTTTGCAAAAAAGACCCGTAATTGGGTTGGCGAGGCACCTGATGTTCCTCTGTTGATGTCACAGCTCAGGATGACAAAGACAGAGTGTCTTCAAAATGCACTATCTTAGAAAATAATTGAAATGTACCGGGTATGTATATATATATATATATATATATATATATGTATATATTTTATGCAAAAAAACATTTACTGTTTCCTCACATTATGCATATTTAAGATTTTTGATTAGATTTAAGCATACTTTTTCGTTTGCACTACAAAATACAGTGAGATACAGTGGTAAAATATTCCGTACCATCCCATTAAGGGACCCATTCCCAGAATAAGTATGTTTTCAGATGCCGACAAGCTCGGATGTGTTAATAATCATGGAGATTCGTATTGTGGGTTTTAGTCGTACAGAAAATGTATAGAACATTGTTACAATCTTAAAGTAGTTTTAAGGTGTTGGTTTCGATGTGATATTGGCTTATATGAGAGTTCATAATTTGTGGCAGTTGTGTCAACGTGTTACATTATGATTTTGTTCCCACCAATGCCAAGACCAAAGCTATGCCCTTGCCTGAAAATAAAAGGCAGCAGCCTTGACCCACCTGGAATTTGTGTATTCCGTTGATTTGTGCAAACTCCATGTTGTTGTCAAAGAGTGCTTTGGCGATGATGTCCAACACGCTTTGCCACTGACAAGTGAGAAGAAAGCCAAATGTACTTAGTGCTGAATGCAAAAAAAAAAAGGAGATGGCGAGGCCTCACTGTGGAAAAGACCAAACACTTAGCGCCCGGGTCGCTGGCGTTGATATTTAGCAGGCATCTCACCACCGCCTCCACTTTGGTGGAGTGACTTCCCTGCACGACATAAAGCCGAATTGTGCAAATCAATTGACTCCAGAATCAGAGATGGGCTTTTGCTTGCCAGACCTTGACTGGAGTTTCCTGGTCTTGGCTGGCATCCTGGGTGGTGAAAACATAGGAAATTTCGGCATGCGAGGTGGTCTGCCTGCAGATGGCGCAGTTGATGGCCCTCCGGCGTGAGCCCACGCTGTACTGCTCTAGGAGGATGGCCATGCATTGGTTGCAGAAGCAGTGGCCGCACGTCAGCACCGCCCACTGCGGACAAAGGGGCAGAACATGAAATGCCATCAGAGCACGATAGGGCTGCAACTATTAGTTGATACTGTCGACAAAAAAAACAAAAGAAATAGACGCCAATGGTATTTATTGTCGACTTTTGTCGCCAAACACGCTTTTCCAACAGACTGAAGCATCTCTGCATGAATATAACCTTTTCTGAAAGAAATGGTGTCTTTGTCTTGAACAGAAACAAACAGAAATGGCGGCATCAACATCAAGTACGGCGACCAGGATTTCTAAATTTTGAGACATTTTAGGCTTGGATATCGCAAATTTAAAGACTACTTACAAAGTTTGCAAAGCAGACACTGCGTTTTACGGCAGTAGCTCGATGACACATGAACATTCAAAGAGCAAGTCGGGACAGTTAATCGAAACGGAGTCTGACTCACCTCGGTAATACTTAAGTAACATTGAAGCCAATGCGGTTTTGATGACATGATTGTACATTTTCTACACATAATTTTAATATCTGCTTAGGGTCGCACATGCGCAACAGTGACTCTGTCTTGAGCGATAACAAATAGAAATGGCAATGTCAACATCAAATATGCAGACCAAAACATCTACAAGTTGGGAGCATTATTAACCTGAATACGCCCCCCCAAAAAACTACTTGCAAAGTTTATAAAACCGACCTAGTGTATCATGGTAGTATCTCGGTGACGCACTAGCGTTTGAGGAGCACGTCAGACAGTTGAGCAAAATGCAGACTGACTCGCTATGATTTAAGAAACATTTAAGCCGATATGTTTTTTTATGACATAAGTGTACTTGTACATTTAATACGCATATATTTTGCTATAAAAGAGAGCAGAAACAGTATGATAAACTGTGCCTGACAAACGTATTTGAAATTAAATGCATGCAGTCTTAAGAACATGAGTTGTTAAAACGTGAAAAACGTCAAACGTCAGTTGTTAAAACTATTTGATTTCTGTTGAGAATAGTTAAGTTCTTTTGATTGGTCTCTCAGAAACCGTCCTCTTATGGTTCAGATCCTACCTATCAGATAGGACGCACTGTGTTAAATATGGTGAAATGACATCTGAGCCCTTTAGTGTTACCTGTGGTGTTCCGCAGGGTTCAGTACTTGGCCCCCTTCTTTTCAGCATTTACATGCTTCCATTAGGTGATATTATTCTCAAGTATAATATCCGATTTTATTGCTCCGCAGATGAGTCAATCTAAATGCCACGACTTGTTCTCAAAAACAGCTCTGATCAATGACACATGTAATATCACCCAGAGTGACTCAGTCAAAAATGTAGGTGCCATATTTGACCCAAATCTGTCTTTTCAAACACACGTTAAGAATATTACTAGAACGGCTTTTTTCCATCTTCACAACTTTGCTAAAATCCGCCCTGTGCTGTATCAGTCGGATGCGGGGATTATAATTCAAAGTCCAAAATCAAGAGCCTTCAGCTGGTACAAAATGCTGCAGCGAGGTTTTTAACTAAGACAAGAAAGTTTGATCATATTACCCCGATTTTAGCTAACCTGCATTGGCTCCTTGTTAGCTTAAAATGTGATTTTAATGTTCTGTGGGTGGTATACAAAATCATCATGGACTTGCTCACTCTATATAATTGCATTTGCACGTCACACTGGGTATTTGTATATTGTATTCTTTTGGCTTTATTATTGTACTGTTCTCAGCTCAGGGATGCTGCTGGAAATGTGAATTTCCCTTAGGGGATGAATAAAGTATCTATCTATCTATCTATCTATCTATCTATCTATCTAATTTCCCATATACCTAACCCTAACCCATTATGTAGGTTTTAGATCAGGGGATGGTCTAATAATAGTCTGTGGTTTGCAATAATCTGTGGTCTGTGCAGCCCTTTGAGACTCTTTGTGATTAAGGGCTATACAAATAAACACGACTTGACTTCACTTTTGTCACAGACTTAGAAGTTGACCACCAAATGTACTTGACAAAAAAAACACAATATTAGTTTTATTTATTGTTTTACTGCTAATAATGAGCCTGTTCTTGGATACCAGAGATATAAATATTCAATTTTAATGTATTATTTATTCGCACGTCCCTAAAAAAAATCAACAAAGGTTTATTAGAGGATTTATGTTCCTACTCACCAAGCACTGCGCCTAATTGGTTTTAGATTTTTATTTAATTTCTGTACGAATCTGCAGTATGTAAAATACAAAAGTATTTTTCTTCATACCCCCTTTTCCTTACATAATCAAATCAAACTTCATACTAAATTTAAGGAAAATCTATATATATCTGACTATTTCATCGTTTCAATAGTCGGTAACTGGTCGACTATTGAAATAATGTTACTTGTAGCCCTAGAGCATAACACCCGGCCTCACCTCCTGTCCGAGAAGCCGAGCGCATATGGGACATGGCTCTGGGTTGAGGCCGCCAGTTGACTTGTCCTGTGACTGGAACAGAGATTAGGGCAGTTGCAGGGGGCAGCGCTAGACAGGAGGGATGAACACACACACCTTCTCCAGGTTGCTCAGGTATAGACACTGTCCCAGCTTCTTTTGCAGCTGAGACTTGGCCACGGCTTGATCATTGAGAAGTTTGGCTCGGTTCTGCTCCACCTGCCGAGAAAAAAAGAAATATGTGTGTCGTTCTCGAACGTAACTTTAGCACGTATGTTGTTAGACAGAACTAACCAAATCTCCTGGACTAGTTATAGGTTTGAAGAGTGGTAAAATGAATAGGGGGGGGATTTTTTAAGGATTATTATTCTATCTTCGTTATTCATTATCCATTATCGGTCAGTACATAATACGCTACAAAGCCTAGGAGCCGGGACTCTTACTCTCAGCCAAAAGGCCGAGCTAAGGTCCTAGCCTTAAAGCCTTGCTGCGATCATTGCGAATGCACCGTTCCCGGAGGTACTGCAATACCGGGCCGGTGCGTGGAGTGGACAGAGCAAGCTCTTATTCCATCTCCTGATTGAGGAAACGCCAGATTCAAAATTGAATGATCAATAAGCAAGACAATGGACAACTTTTAACATAAATTATAGTAAAATAACACTTATTTGGTTTACGGTGTTAGACTAGATAGTAAACCAAGATTAACCAAACCTAACTCTGTTTTTATTTCTATTTCAATTTGATGAAAAGTCCTATACTCTAATTGCTGTTGACAACCTATTATTAGTCACAAAATGTACTGTTATGCGCACCAATAGGGGTTAAGAATCAACCTAAATCTGCTCCGTGTCGGAACTTAAAGTCATACACTTCAAATTTCAATGGAAATTGAAATGAATGACAAGAAAAAAATAACACAATACTGATGTTTTCCAATTCACGGGGATTCCACAAATATTGGTATCACTGGTTTCTCAAAGTTCATGAATCCACAGTCAAGATCAAAGGGATAATCCAATTCCTAGCGTGACTGTGATGTGAAGCTCTATTAAATCAGATCTTTCTTGAATTCTTGGTCTGGGGTAGCTCACCACTCAGATCACTGAGATTTCCAATCGTCCAAGGGATCGAGGAAGTTTCCCAGGAGGGAGATGAACCCAGCCAAAATTTGTTTCGTTCGAGTTCCTCGTCCTTTGTGACCCACACAGTCACTGGGTGGAGAGATTTGTTTTTTCCAAGCAATGTTTTGTAAACAGTTGCTATTGATAATATTTGGTCTTATCTGTTGTCTACAATTACATGCTTGTTCTGGCCACAGTGGAAATTAAAAAATACATTGTTTCTTGCAATGATGTCTATGATCTCTTTGATGTATTTTCTGAAAAAAAAACTTTAAAATAATTTATTTCTAGATAGATAGATAGATAGATAGATACTTTGTTCATCCCCGAAGGGAAATTCACATTTCCAGCAGCATCCCTGAGCTGAGAACAATCGAGAACAATCGAAAATAACACGGGAGCTGCTGTCTCCCTTTTACAAAATGGCTCAATAAGCCGACTGTTTGAAGTGAACGACGGAAGTTGGCTCCCCACCGTTATGGAGTCGACTCCCTTCGAGATGATTTTCTTTCTCTTTCGCCTTTGTTTTTATTTTGAAAGCGTACGATTGGCAAATATGGGTGGTTATCAGCTCTGTGCGAAGCACAGAGGGGTGGAGTTCAAAACGAAAGACAAAGAGAAAACACAGTTGCACCTCTTTACACGAGCTCATTCATACCAAAATTGCAGTCATATCTCGAATAGCTTGTGAAAGAAGAGGGAGGATTGACGAAGCAAGAGAGACTGTTGATATGTAAGAACTTACTGTAGTTATATTTGACATTACAGTAACTTTAAAAAAACATACGCACAAAAAGAAGGAAGTTTAAAAATTGTGCTGCAAACATTTTTTTTTCTGTTGATATCCCCCTTATATAACCCCAGCCTCATGGATTTTACGAGAGAAACTCGTCCAACACCACGTCAGACTCTGTTTGGAGATCGAACCTTTCAACATCTTTCAGCGATGAAATTTGAATACAGGAATAAAGATAAAAGTAAGTGCGCAAGATCAAGTGTCTGATGGCAAGAAGCCGACGCGCTAACTGGGACGAGCTGATTGTGGCAGTGAGCGGTCTCGAGCAGTCTCTACTGGTAGCCTCTAGGAATGATCCAAACTTGGATTTACGTTGAATGTTGAGCAAAGTTTTTGTTCCAATCTCGTATAGTGAAACTCTCTTGTCTAGAGATAATTGAATATAGATGGTTCCTTGTCACGTGGTTTACGCAACTCAATTGGTGGCAACCATGTTGGATGGGTATGTGTATGTTTACATTGTTGTTTTGTTAGACAAATTTTGCAGACTACGTTTCGAGACAATGTTCACAAATTGTCATGCTCTGTAGTTTTTGTACTTTCATGCTTTTTTGAAATTACACTCTTCGATGTCTGAAAGATATTTCACAGAGTACAAGGCAGATGGTTTGCCTGTTCAATATAAGTTCAGTAAAAAGTTATAAACTAGTTCAATGTGAGGCTGTATATTTACAATATGTAAATAAAGGTTTCTGTTTTTGACTTATAGGGAGAAAATCTGCATAAAGAGAGATAGTTGGTAACTAGCGTCAGGAAGACACCAAGTGCTTCTAATGCTATAGAACGCACTCGACAGGAAATACAAATGCCTGGCCTGACAAGTTAAGTTAACTGTTTAACAAAAGACAGTCAACAAGATGTACGACCAAGGTTTCCTATATTCATTCTCATACAACTTTGTGTTCCTGATCACCTACGGTTTACAAAATGTTTAAAACACTCAAATATGCATACAATTTGGGTGTTAGGTCTGCTCTGCTAAGCCCCGAAAACCACGTTTGTCACCTCTTCGTCGACAATTCCTTACCGTTCTCGTGCCCTGAGAGGTAATTATAGAAGAGAGACGCAAAAATGATGCCTTACAACTACCACTTTCATTAAAACAGCCGATAACATGACAGTGTAAAACCATGATACAATCAACCACATCTGTCGGACTCATTCAGTATGGCCGACTAACGGTCTACATAGTGTTATGCGCGTGATGTCATACTATTGAGGTATGACTGTTGATTGATTATAACAACAACAACAAAAAGGAACACCTAACCCACCTCGTGCGGCTCGATGATGTGCAGCAGTTTTGGCTTGGGCTCATCCGGGAGTCTAATGCGAAGCCTCTCGGTGGCCATTCCTAGCTCGTCGATGGCGGACACGTGATTGCGCAACACCATCCAGTACTCGTGCAGCACCTGACGGAGGCGGCTGGCTGGTCAACTCGATCACCGAGGCCCTGGCTCTGTTTATGTACCAACCCACCTTATACTCCTTCTTCCAGGCGTCGAAGAGCTCCATGAAGGCAGTGCCTTCTTCCACCAGGGCGGCATCAAGACGCTTGGCCTTGGCAAAGGCCAGGACGGCCTTGAGGGCGCGCTCTGTCTCGCTCGCAGCCCGCAGTCCTCGGCCAGTGGCCGGCAGTCGCTCATCCAGGAGACCCTCCTCTTCCTCGATCATCTCCTCAAAGATGGCCGTCTGGCCTCTCACCCTGCAGGGTAGGGTGGTCCTTATATACAGTAATCACTTGCTGTGTTGCGGTTTACTTATCGCGGTTTCGCTACTTTGCAGATTTTAATCGTGCACTGTGTTTTGCATTCTGATTGGCTAATCAGAGGAAGAAGCTTTCTATCGCCAACAAACTTGAACTTCCTAACCCGCTATACTTGCTCCGGAGCCACATGCAGATCTTTAGCGCTCCCTAATGACTCCCTGACGCTTTTTCAAGGATGTTTGATGATAGACAAAAATATGTTTTCTGTAGGACAGAATCCAAAGGTAAATGCAATTTTCCATAACATCCACATGATGGCGGCAAACTATTATAAAAAAATCAAGCGGATTGTATCCTAAATCCATAAATGTAATAAAACATGCATGATTTTTGAAATTATTAAACAGTACAGAAGTCATTTGTAAAATATTTTCAGAAAGTTAAATACTCAAGCCTGTAAATTGGGTTTGTTCTTGAGTAATAAAAAATGGAGAAACAAAGATTTCTACTTTGCAGGGTTTGGCTATTACTGGACGTTTTTGGAATACAACCCCCACAAAAAACGAGGGATTACTGGATAGGGAGAATTTCAAAAATACTTTGTCCAAAGAGCGAAGGCCAGAGTAAGGTGTGGAACCATGAGAAAACACACCTTGTGAAGTTTCAGATTGATCTGACATATTTAAGAGGTTTCTTGAAGGACTTATTTTAACTTACAAGGAAACAGCTGTGTTTTGAAAATATTTCTTTCAAAAGTGCATTCGAAATGTGGTTTCAAAAGACTCACATAGAGTGTAAAACATTGAAAGAAAAATGCATGTCTATTTGTGTGGTAAACTCTATTTTAGTAACATATTCTATAGCTATTTTTGTTCCAACTCAGTTTCAGATGTTATTTGGGCAAAGGCAAGAATTCAAATGAAAAGTATGGCTTCTGCAAATTCAACAAAGAAAGCGTCTGGCTGTTTGGCCTTTGTGGGGATATTGACCCTCTCCCAAAACAAGAACATCTCCTCCCTCACTAAGCCAGCTGCATCCTTGACCAGCTTTTTTTCTTGATTGTGGGAGCAAAACAACTGACTCAACTGACTTGAGGGCAGCTGCTTCCCCATCATCGGCTGGGGGTTCGGCTTGCTGATAATCCAGTCACGCTTGCCCCGCGGTCTAACTCAGTCCTGACCACCAAAAAGAAAGGAGTATTGTTCAATATAACTAATACACCTCCTAAAAACCTAATATGCAGCCATGGCCGAATATTTCCATTCCAATTTCATTTCATGGTCCCAGAGACACAACAACTATTACAATTTGTAACCTTGAAACAGGTCACTGGAGATGCGAACCCTACATAAGGTTAAAGATCTCTGATTGATGTGAAACTTCACAGGAAGTGGTTTCTCATGGTTTCAGACTATATTCAAGCCTTTTTTGACAAAAAATAAAACTCGGAGAAAAGTGCCTGTCACTTACGTGTGCGAGAAGAGTTTGGACTCATAGGCGGTGAAGAGTTCATCGGCTTTACAAAACACGCAACTAGGAGAGAAGAAGAGAAGGCCGCTCAGAGAAGGTTGAAGCCTTTCGGTCTGCAAGTCTCACTTGTTGAGCGGCAGTCTCAGTGGCCTGAGGTGACAGGCTGTGGCCTCGTCAATCACTTTCTGGGAGGCGGGCCCCTCCAGGCTCTTGACGGAATCCCGCACCGTCTCCTGGGACCGCATCAGCTCTTCCATCTGGGTGGTCAGCAGGAACAGGAGTCCTCGAGAGTCTCTGAACCTGCGGAGGAGACGGCGGGTTGGGTGGTTCCGGGTGGGAGAGCTCAGATTTTTCCAGACTTTACTTGTCAGCCATGGAGAGCTTGTGGCTTTGCTGCTTGTAGCCGGGCGTCAGCTCGTTCTTGACACGGCCCACCAGCTCGTCGTCACCGGCGCCACCTAGCGCCCGTTGGATAACCTCCGGCCACCAGGGGGCCTTTAGCTTGACCTTGATAGAGACAAGAGGGCAGTTCTGATGCATTCATTTTGCGGCTACATTCCGGGTTCCGTCAATCAGGGGTCGGCACCCTTTTCTGTACAATTAACCGGTTTAGTATGTGACGACATTCTCGCGGTCCGGTCCAATAATACTAGTAATAATAACAATAATAATCATAAGCCCAAATCAACTGTGTTATCACTAGACCACAGGGATCTAGGTAACATAGGAAAAGGCATTTGGTTTTATCTTATTATCACACTATTCTTTACTCACGGTATCTTGTTGTACAACTTTATTGTGGCTGAAGTCTTTAACAAACAACTTTATTACAACAATGTACAATGTGGCACTGTGAGTAAAAATAGAGTGACAGTAAGATAAAATGCAATGCCTTTTCCTTTGACATTTATTCTAGTAGCCAAGTGGTCAGGATTTGGCGCTCTTACCTCCACGATTCGGGTTCGATTCCTGTTGCATCAAATGCTGAGCAAATTAGATCAGCAATATTTGTCAACTGATCAATAGTAGCTCAATTTCTGCGATATACTAACGTTAAACCCCGGTATAATGCAGACCAAACTTCATGCGTGTAATCATAGGGCAAATTTTTTTTTCTTCTGAATGACCTCGTACCAAAACGACTTTCCCATTGAATTCATGGATAGAAGAAGAAGGTTAAAACGGCTCTCGGACACACTTTTTTCTCTTGAGAGAACAATATGCTTTTTTTTTCAGGGATTCTGTGTTGTCGTTTGACTTTAAATTTGTTGGCTGCATAAAAAGTTTGTATTTCCTCATATTTATTTGCACCTTCGTACATATTTTAATTTAGATTTCCCGTGTTTTTCAGGGATGTGTTTCATGATTAACTATTTTTAACATTACAAATTTGAAGTATATTCTTATCATGTTTGTTGTTTCACTAAAAGTAAATACAGTAATCCATCACTACTTTGCGATTCGGTTATGGCAGGTTCACTGCTTTGTGGATTTTGAATTGAATTGTCTCTATTTCCATTGATGTTAAAGTATTGAGCAATGTGTTCGGAGCAGACAGCACACAGCAAATGCTGTTACGGAGGCAAAGAGCTGTGTGTCTGTTGGATGGGCGTGACCGCCTGTGTGTGTTACTGTTATAGGCTGGTGTATGCTGTTAGTCAAAGAGACGGGCTGGAGCATAAATCAATGGGTCCACCCAAAACAAATGGTGACAGCTAGCTTTAAGAGACTTGTTACATTAAAAATGAATTCATCAATTAAATCGGACTCTGAGTAAAGTCAGAGAGCGCGAAGAAGTAGTGCTCACCAGCGGGTGCTCTGTGGATTGTTTTCGGGATGAGACTGAGGCAGCAGGTCCGGTCTACTGCGGCTAGGCTACGTAACAAATCTCACAAGCTACTCCTGCCGAGCTTTTATCTCACCAACGCCAGGTCCATTACACATGATGACCTGGAGTTACAAATCATGGGAAACCGCTACATTGAAGACGGTTGAATTCTAATCATCGATCAGACCTGACCTCAATTCAGATCTCAATTCAAAGATACCTGATCCTAGCGTGCAGCTAGCCAGCCACTAGCTAGCCTCTGAATTTCTTTCTTATTCGGAAAGGCCCTCCGATTTCGTTGTACAAGAGAGGACATTATACTGCAATTCGGATTCATTTTGTTTGGTCCCTATTTACTGTGATAGCCGAGGGATTACTGTATTTTTGTGTGTGTGTTTGCTGTGTTGTGTGTTTAACAATGGAGGGCTCACTTTGCGCTTGAGCTCCTTGATGCTGGTCAAGACAGGCTGCAGGGCCTGGTGGGCATCGGCCACCTCCGAGTCGTATTTGGTCATGTAGTGCTGACGCAGCTGCTCTGCCTGGAAGCGGCAAGACATTGAGAATGGGAGCCGCTTCGAAAGGGAACAGCGTAAGGTCACCTCCTCGCCGAGGCGATCGTCTCGCAGCGTGGGAGGAATCCCGGGGTGCTTGGCGTTCAGCAGCTCCATCAGATTGTGAGTGGCGTGAAGTCTCTGTTCAGGATAAAGGCATTTTGTTAACAGCCTTAAAAAAACAATGGCGGACACCCGCTTGCTGTGTCAGCACACTGGATTCATTGTTAACTTTTTTTAATATGGCTTTTAATTCATCATTTCTATGTAGTTTGAATTGTTATACTTTAAACGTTTTATTGTGATATATTTGATCTTTTAGTTCACCTTTTTATTCTGTAATTCTGTAGTTTTTAATAGGTAGGGTGCAGATTGATGGCTGAAAATGTACTCATTTAGTTTGATTTGTTTAAATCCTATCCTTTTATTGTAGTACATTTGACTTTCAATTTCAGATTTTTATGTCATAGTTATGTATTTTTTTCTCTTCTTCTTTTTTCCCTTTCCTGCTTTTTTATTGTTTTTTTCTTCCTTTTTTCCATTTCTCTTGCCTTTCCGTCTTTTTCTTTTCTTAGTTTTCTTCTTTTTGTTCCCCCCCGTTTGTCTTTCCATTTTCATTTATTAATGCTGTCATTGATTTAAAAAAAATATATACTTTTTTTTTTTTTCAATTAATTTAGGGCGTAGACCGCCGGCTGCAATCTGATGCAATCCCTATCGGTGTGGAGAAGCCTCCCTAAGGTCCTTTTCTTTAGTTAGTCCGTGACTTTACATAATTATATTTGTTTAATTATTATTACCTTTTTTTAATGAATTTGTTTTGATTTTAACCATTGTGTATGTCTTTGGATTTGGTGTTCCGGGCTGTTGCGTGGGGAAACGGGAGGGGATTTTATTTCCCAATTGTACACTTAATGTTTTTATACGGCACTTTGAGTGTCAAGTCATTGTCTGGTGAGAGGAGCCTCAGGCATGCTGACCGCTTGTTACACAAATGGAGGCCACGTACGGCATCGGCTCTATTACCTGCAAAGAATCAGTTTTCAGACGTCCTTTGTGCTCCTCGGATGAGCGCAGCACTTCTCTGTACATGTCCGCCGCTTGCTCAAACTCGTCTGCAAAGAGGCCAAGCATCCTTCAATAGTGCACAAAGCAGGGTCGCCGTTCTCACGGGACTACCTCTGATGATATGGATTCCCGCCAGGCCGTTGAGAGCGCACACCAATTGTCTGTGGGCCTCTTCGCACTCCACTCGACATTTCTTCTGCAGGGACTTGAGGAGCTCCTCCATCGTCATCGTGCTGCTCCCACCGGACAAGACACAATGCTCATGGTCCAGAAGACAGCTTTTTGGAAGCAGTGTCTAACCACATATCGCAAAAGGGCCTTTTTCCAGCTTTTTCAGCCTTCTGCTAAATATGGGGCCAAGGGCCCCTTCGGCATCGACTCAAAGACCCATCTTTAGACATTGCTTCCCACTTGTCGCCTGCCAGCGGGATTAGAGCCAATTCGTTTAAAGACATTTCTCAATTTACTCACGGTGTGATTCTTTGATCTCATTTTAACATATTTTTGAAGTAGCAGAGACTATATGAGGAAAATTGGATAAACCTATATTTTTTTATTGAGGTATAAACTATGTATCCGATTCTAGACTGTATTAGTAGATTTAAAAGTAGAACCCATCAAATAATGGGCTATTCTGCATGTGGAATAACATTTCTTCATACGAGTTCCACTCTAAAGCTGTAATGCTAGGGATAAGCCAGCTCATGCAGCGGAAGCAAAAAAAAAATTTACAGCAAGCTTTCGTTCATCACCTCTTCTGCAAGGGCAGGAAGTGCCCGCGAACGGCCTGGGGATGACAGCAGGCCTGGCGCAGGCGCAGCAGCGGGCAGAGGACGGTAGCCACGGTGCGGCGATCTAGGCTGGCCAGTTTCAGGCTCCAGTCGGAGAGCTGGCGCAGCTTGAGCAGGGCGTCCTGGGAGCAGACTTCGTGCTGGCGGTGGTAGAAGTGGCCTTCCACCGGGGAGAAGCGCAACCAGTGCACCTCCTCCATCTGAGATGGGATCTGGATCTGGAACGCAGCAGTTTACACTCATGGTGTTACACCAACAAACCCTGTTTTGGCAATACGTCTTTATTTAATCCTGCATATGGAATCAATCTGTTTATTGTGAGATCACTTTATGAGGAAAATTCACAGAACAAACTGTAAACACCTGAAAACGCCAGCCAAGCACCCAGAGCAATTGATTGGTTGAAGGGTCAGGGTGGGCGGATCTCTGTACACACAGCGCATTCCCCTAAATACATGTGTACCCTACTCGTTTTCAGTTTTTTTGTGACGAATTACATGAGAACTCTGCTCGCACCTTGTTTTGAAACCATTATTCATGATATGAATAAGGAAAAAAAAAACAAAAAAATGACAAAATAAGCCTCAACAATCTCAAGTGGACACATTTTAAGTGGTATATTTTGGGATATGGGACACAGGCTCTGGCATTATTAGTATTTCATTAATCTTATTAAATCTTAAAAGTCACTCAGTGAAATAAAATAAGACATTTTTCTCAAAATCTCAAATGTCAAACAGTGAAATAAAATGCGGTGAGGAATTGGCTTTTGTCTGGAGAGCGGGTATAGCGGTTTTGTTGAAAAAAAAAAAAAAAAGCTTCAAAAATTTGATTCAAAAAGGTTCCTGGCCCTTGCATGGCCACGTAATCAACTTTTTTTGGCCCTACTTTGGGCAGCAAAAGTTGGTGAACGGATCGTGCCATTTGTGAACCATCGTCGTAAAAACTGACCTGATCAATGACGTCCTTCTTGGCCGAGCGCCACAAGAGCTGAGCCGCCACACTGTAGAGAGGCTCCGTGTCGCCACGACGATATGGCCGATAGAGCAGCTGGTCCCACCAGTGCTTGACCCAGTACGGCTCCACGCCCAGGAAGAGGACCAGGCCGTAAAGGTCTGCAAAGACGAAAGGAAGGTCATGCGTGTGTTGGATTTGAGCCGGACGAAAGCAACACTTGGTGGAATCTTAGAAAGCAGACCAGACGGCCGGACCAGCATTCCTCTTACCCTCCAAACCCCGCTGCACGGGCGTGCCGCTAACACACCAGCGGTTGACGGAGGCCAGGCGCAGCGCCATCTCGGCCGCTTTGGCGGTAGGACATTCTACCATTTGCGCCTCGTCCAGACAAACGCGCCACCACTCCACGGCCACTAGGGGGCTGGGCACAGCCATGTATCGCTTTTGCTGTCGCAGGCGGCGCCCACCAGCACCATCGCCGTGAGGAATGTCCACATAGTTGAGCTCCGAGCGCAGCACATCATAGGTGGTAATAACCACGTCCTGCTCGGCCAGCTGGTGTGGCTGCACGAAGCCGTGCCTTTTTACCCCCTGGTACACCTGGCCGGGAAGTTGAGCAAAATTGTGATGACGCCATGATGGCGTGAAGCAGTCAATTTAGGAGCAAGGCTGCTGAATTTTAAAAATGACAAAGCAGGCTCCATACCAGTAGTGATGAGGATTACTTCTCTTTTTTGAGAACAGACTTTTCCGGCTCAACTCACTAAAAAGTAGTCTCTTTCGGCTCTCGAGATTTTTGTTGTGGCTTTACTCCATATAATACCAATTATTATTTAACATTATGCACAAAATAACCTAAATTAAAAACAAATGTATTATTCTACTAAATTATTATAGCAATTCTTTTTTTTTTCATTTTTCAGGGAAGTTTCGACTTACTTAAACTTATTTATTATACCAAGCAATGTTAAAGCCAAGCAACACGGTACACCTACAGACACACAATAGAATGTAAATAAGAAATATTTTCTAATCAGTGTGACAACAGATAAACTGAAATATAAGAATAAACTTTAAAGGGACAGCATGTAATATTTAGTGGCTCCTAGTGGTCTAGTTGGAACTGTGTTGTCTGGTGCCAGTGAGGGGCAGTGCCAGCACTATGGAAACTCCAGATGGACAAACAGCACTATGCTTTCCTCAAATGTACCTGGCCATTGTTGTCAGCTTTCAAGCACACGAGCAAGAGGTCCTCTCGAACAACTTCTAGCATTCACTCAAGTGATGAAGTACAGTTACATCTTTTCAACAACTTGGTTGTCATTTTTCATAGGAAGTGCGACTGATATACTTTCAGACTTGTTAATAGATATTTAAATTAATAGCATCATGACACATTGCAAGACAATACTGTAGTGCCACAATCAATACTACTGGTGCTAAAAGTTAAAATCTACATTTACATTTGTACATGCAACTTAACTACGCTTAAGAAAATTACCCTGTACATTATTTTGTGTAGACTTTTGAAACACCAAGCCATAGAGGGCAGAGAAGAGGCAGGGCAACACGAAGGGGCGGTAGAGGGAGAGGACGTGATGCTTGGGCATTACAGTGGCATTGCACAAAGTAAAGTAAATGGCTGGCGAAGGCAGCGTCATTTCATCTGTTGTCTTTGTCTTGCCATTGGTAGGATTCGGCCAAACGTAATGCATAATGTTATATATGTCAAAGTCGCGCTAAGCCTCAGACAAGGGGAGCTTCGGGTAAAATTCAAGACACATAGCCTTTTTTGTTTCACCCGTAGAAGTGCGACCTGGGAGTAACATGGCGTTGACTTGCGCATGGGATTCTTAATTCAAATTTCTCAACCTATGATTTTTTTTAATGACATTTTTTTATGCATTTTAGCCTGGTATTCAAATCAATGTTTTTATTTTTACAGAAATATTTTTATTTGACCACTAGGTACTAAATATTACATACTGTCCCTTTGAATTTGTTGCATTACAATTCTTTTTAAAAAGCTAATTCTGGACCGCTTCCCTAAAAACACAGGAAATATAAATTCAAATATGTACATATTGACATATATTTATAATAAAATATAAACCAACTTGAACTTTTTATACACTCAACAAATTTAAGTAACCAATCACAGGAAAAAAGCGTCTCTAAGGTAGCCGACTCCTGAACGGTGGAAGCTGGCCCTTTTTGTTCACTCCAAAGATCCGTCTTATAGAGTCGTTACGTTTGCCAACTACACATCAATATAACAAATTTAGTCGGTTCCCATCGTTTAGCATTAAGAGCCAGCTTATAGTCATTACCTTCACCAATGACACATCACTATCTCAGACAGAGACAGCTTCTGTCGTTCACTTCAAAGAACAGGCTCATAAATCCGTTATGTACGCCAACGATACATTAGCGATGGGTGGGGAGCCGGCCCATAGAGCCGCTACGTCTGCCAACGACACATCACTATCTCAAATAGGAGCAGACATATGTAATTCAAAGAGCCAGCTCATAGAGCAGTTGTTCTTTCAAACAACACATCACTCTCTGAAATGGGGCTATATCTGGTTGTTTAATTCAAAGAGCGGACTCATTGAGCCATCACGTTTACCAATTTCACATCGCTATCTCGAACAGAGACGCTTCCATTGTTAACTTCATAAAGCCGGGTAAAAGAGCCATTGCACAAAAACACATCACTATCTGAAAGCGAGACTGGTCTTGATTGGTTGGGAAACAGCTCCTGTCATTCAATTCAAGGAGCCAGCTCATAAAGCAGTTATGTTTGCCAACAACACATCATTATCTACAAAGGAGCCGGCTCCTGACTAGTGGGAAACCGGGTCCTCATCATCCTTCACTTCAAAGAGCCAGCTCAAAGAGCCGTTAAGTCTGCCAACAACCAACTCACCATCACGCGCAGCGAGGCCGACCGGACGTGACGCTTGATCTCGTCCAGCCACTGGTGGCAGATGGAGCTAGGCGAGATGATGAGCGTAGCGCCACTTGGGACGGGCGTCATGGCCACCAGGCAGTGCGGGCAGTAGAAGGGCGTTGTGCCCAGGTTCTCTTCCTTGTAGCCCACGCATGAGGCGTGCTGCCACAGCTGGCACTCCAGGCACTGCACACGCGCCTTGTAGTCCACAAGGCCCAGTTGGCCGCAGATGCACTCGAAGCGGTAGTCGGCCGCATTAAAAGGCAGCGCCCACGGCCGGGCGTGTGCTGCCGGTGCCGCCTCTTCCTCTGGATCTTGCGCTACTGCTGGGAAGGTGGCCTCGCCCAGATCTTCACACTGAAAAAAAAACATCTGGGTCTTCATTTCACTGTAAACTACATAAGGCCAGATTAGAATTTGTTTTGTCATGTGGTTTAAGCATACAGCTGTACTTCTTTATACGAGCACCTCTAAATGCGAAAGTTTCAGTACTATTATTTTTTTAACACAAATCTTGCTTCCTATAAGAAGTAAAATCGAGTTCACGAGCATTCCCAAAGGCTACCACTACAGATCGCTAAAGACCGCTCATTGCCACCAGCTCATTAGGCACCTAATTCCTTGTCCTTGGTTATACCTCCTGTAATCTGCGACAAATTCGTTTTGACAGCTTCACTTTAATCGCATTTAATAGCATCTCCTTTTTGTGACCTTTTTTGTGACCTTAGCCATGAGATCTGGAAAGGGAAACAGTCAGGTGTATGAGAAAAAATGAGAATGATGACAATTGAAACGAAGCAAAAAATAATAGAAAAACATGAGTGCGATGTTTGTGTGAGTAACCAAGCCAAGTTGTATAATTGGGAAGCAGCAAGAGCTGGTCACAAAGCCACAGACAATTTTACACAGTGCTTTGCTGCAATAATTTTCAAGCGAGGATTTATTCTGTCAAAAAACAGCAAAGAGAAGGATGCACCAGAATAGCTGGCGTCTACAAAGGAGATTAGAGAGGTGCTTGCTAAGTGAGAGGGAGTTGCTGCTTTTGTTGAAAAGAATAATCTAAAAAAGTAGCAACTGATCGTGCGACACCTCTTTTTAATGACACTTGCCTCACGCAAAGACAAATCTCCTTGGATGATTTTTGTTTTCCAAAGAGCTCTAAAAGTGATAGCGTTATGAGTGCAGATAAAAGGACAAGACAGTGATGAATGAAACGGGCAAAAAAATGTAGCTGTAAAAAAATTATGTTGGTTACATTCATTCAAAGTTACAGCAACTTTTATTTTAAGGGTCCAGTAGGTTCTTACATATCCTCAAAAGTCTTACGCTCTTCCTCCTATACTCACACTTCTGCACAACATACACCTTCATTACGGCGACTAGAGTCCCTCCATGGTAAGTGCTTATCATAAGACCTCATTCTACTTTGTTAATAATATGTAAATACTGCATTTTATATGTTTAATTGTGATTTTAATGTTTTATTTAGTGTTTAGGAAGATGTTTTATAGCTCTTTGGAGTTCACTTTGATCGTTGTGGGAGGTTGGGAACGGGCCGATTAGTTTTTTTTTTATTTGGGCAAAATTCACTTGTTAGACAAGCAATTGGAGCTACAAGCACGATCCTGGAATGAATTAAGCATGTATGTAGTGGTACCACTGTAATTTTTAGTTAAAAAAGTTCAATTTTTAGTTAAGCTCAAAATTGCAATTCGTTTTTTTACATGAAAGTTTAATTTCACTTGCAAAAGTCAGAATCTTCTTAAAATAATTCCTTTATTTCTCACGTTGGTATTTATGCCATGCACTCACAAAGTTGTGAAGCGCTGCCTCAGCCTTTTCCTTTGCACGTCTGTGGGAGGTTTTCCTGGGCGATCCCTCGCATAATTTCACCTTGTGGAAATGAAATAACAATGAGTCAAGCCCTAGTGTGTATCATCCAAAAAGAATATCGAGGTGATTGCTATAAAAGATCTTCAGTGACGTGTGGATCGGAGGCCAACAGCGATCTTACAGCAGATGGAAGCCCAGCGGCGGCCATCTTATGGGCATCCTTGTAGTTCTTGCCCAAGCGGAAGGAACCGGCCAGGCCGCGTCCCTTGACCCGTTCCAGCAGGCCTTCATTGATCAGCTTAGTGAATGTCTTTTTGACGTGGTTGCGCTTCTTCAGCAGATCGCAGCCGTATGTAGCACGCACGTAAGTCAGTGCGGCATTGACCGAAGCCCCTTTGCCCGAGCGCGTCTCCCGGACAGCTGTTAGCAGCATCACACGCAGCGCTGCAAAGACAAAATAAATGGTAAACTTCTTGGGGAATTCACTTTATGTTGGTTCAAAGAAGGAGAGCAGTACACAGTAATCTCTTACTTATCATGGTTTTAATACGTCGTGGATTTTCATCATGCATTTGTTCTGCATTCTGTTTTGCTAAAAAGTAGCCTGTCCTTTTCTGCCTGTGTTTACCTGTGTTTCAATAACATTGTGGCCTACATTATGCGCACATCTTTCAAATAATTTTCACTAAAAGCCATCATGTCAACAAACGCTCCAGCGGCTAGGCAAAAAAGGCAGAGGAAGATGCTTCGGATCGCCGACAAAAGTGTAAGGGAAATTATGGTTTAAATGTGCCTTCTATACTTTTGTAGTTTTACATACCCTTAAACTTTTGTACTCTTATATCTTTATTTTACAGTATACTCAACAAGTGTGTGGTTTTACGTGTTCACTTGGTGTTCATAGGCAAACGCCTTCAAGATCAAAAGAACGCCTTGCCTCCCACATTACTTTCTTCGAACAGAGACACACAAGTTTTGTTTTTGGTGCCGGGAAGCGCACTCGAGAGCTTGTCTCCCACATTCCAAGTCATCCTCATTGATAATTTATTATACTCGCACGCCATCTAGCTACCAATATTATACACTGCATTTTAAGATGTAATTCCTGTCTAAACCAATCAGAAAACTCTTACGCGCACATGATTTTTTTTATCCTACAATCAGAATCCATGTAACGGAATGAGAAAGGAGCTCATGCTTCAATCCGTGGGATTTATTTCTTGGCAATCTAAGAGTGCGGTCACCTTGTCCGTTGTGCTTACTTTTCTTGAATAAATACGTTTGTTTGTAACTCAAAAAGAGTCTCTTATTTCATCCTGACATCATTTTGAACCTGACAAAAAGTTTGACTTCATGACATGTTCAAGGAAGGTAAAAGCTATGCGGCTGTGGGGCCGTATCACTGAATGAATTAATCTTCTGTTCGCAACAACAAGAAGGAGGGAAAAAAAAGAAGAAAAAAATGTTTCTCTGCATGAAGAGGGTGCCTCCACGAATACTTTTGATGCAGAAGCAATTGCGAACAATAAATTCAAAACCATCATTAAAGAAGGGGGACTTCAGAGGAGGAAACTGAAGAGCAGTCAGGATCCATTGGCTCATTACAAAGCTGTTAAATGAAGTTTATATTTGTTCAAATGTGCTTTGTATTTTTTTCACATTTTTTTTATTTTCTCTTGTTTAATGTAATTACTCACTGATTGAAAATGTACTTTTACAGTAGAGAAGTTACTTAATTAAAAAAAAAAACATTCATAAAGTCCTTTTATTCTGCCATGCAATATAGCAGATTGTTTTTAAAATTATAATTTGACAGTACAGTACGTTTTTTGGTTGGTAAAAGTTTGTAAAATATTGTAACTTTGTTTGTTAAACAAATGCTTAAGCCTGTAAATAGGATTTGTTATATTGTTTCAATAAATGGGAGTAGTTTTACAATTAAAAAAAAAAAAAATGTACTTAAGGGGTTTTCACTATTGCTGGAACTTTTTGGAACACAACCCTTGCAAAAAATTAGGGATTACTGTACCAGGGTGTGATAGTTTTGTCTTGGGCTGCACTCGCGGCTGGCGCCGGGCATCCTGTTTGCACTCTTGTGGCGGCGAGGGCACAAAATAATTCACGGACGTTCCCTGAACAAAACAAAACCAAAGTCAACAATCGTTTTAGCTACATGCCAAGTCAGAAGCCGGTCTTTGATGTCCTCACCACAGGTAAGGTGAGGGCCTCTTTCTGCAGGTCCTGCCGGTTGTGTGACAGAATGAGCGCGAGGACTTCCACTGTCTTGCCCAGGCCCATCTCGTCCGCCAGGATACCACCAGGCCGCTCCGCACTAGCAAGTGGAACTTCGCGGATGACACTGAGGGAAATTACAAAGTTCAACATGAACGTTTTTTGCTTCTGTTGTAACCATAAACGACCTGGGAATCTGAATTTTAATGGCTAAAACAGGCTGCCCGTTGTAAATGGATGTTGGAGTTGTAAGGTTCTGCTTGAACTTCAGCTCAGTTCTTTCTTTTAAAATGGTTGCTATAATAGGAATAAGGGTGGCGGAGCCGACTCAGTCTCAGTAATGTGTCAATGTGTGACCCAATGGATTTAAATGATTCATACTAGATTATGTGTGAGAATGCCTCAAGATAGGAATGTGCCAAGCAAAGAGAGGTCAAAGCAACCTAGTGGCTCAAGGCTTCTAATATAATATAAGAACCCTAATATTACAGTGTTCTTGGGCAGTACAACAAAACCTGACTAGGCAAGTAAAAAAATATGAAAAAAGAAAGAAAAAAGAATGGAAAAAAACAAACAATAAAAATAAATGAAAAAGAAGACAATAAAAAGGGAAAGAAAAAAATGAATGAAATGAAAAGGAAAGAACAAAAAGAATAAGGCAAACAAAAAGGAAAAATAAAGTAAAAAAGGAAAAACGAAAAAGGAAAAGAGGAAAAATCTAAGGAAAAAAAAATCTGAAAAAAGAAAATGGGAAATAAAAAAATGAAAAGAAAAGGGAAAGAAAAAAGAAAAAAAGAAAGTGAAAGAAATAAAACAAAAGGGTTCCCCCTTTTGTTTTATTTATTTATTTTTTTAAGGACAAAAATGAAATAAAAGGAAAAAAGGAACAACAAAAGAAAAGAAAGTTACCTACTAGAGTGAGTTAAACTGTGAAAAAATATATATCTTGCGGCTTTTATGGAACGTTGTAATTGTTGCTGCCAAATGATTTTGCACTACTTTTCATTGCACTGTTTATTGCCCCAACTTGGGCCAGTCTCCGAGCACCACCTTGTACATAATATTGCCAATTTATCCTGTTTCTTGTTTATCGTGTTTTTCCCTGGAGTGCCATGTCGTGCCTCCTGCGAACAATGTTTACTACATTGCTTTCAATGACAATAAAGACGTATTCTTTTTCTATTTGTGCTTCTAGATCTACTCACCATCCAGTAAAAGGGTTGTAGAACAATTTCTTCCCACACAAGGTGACCAACTCCCGCCATAAGAAATGCAGGGATTGTTCTGCACAAATGAGAAGGGATCCATTAGTGACTTTAGTGTATTGTTTCTCAACTGGTGGGGCTTTGCCTTCACAAAATAAAACTAAGAAAATTGCCAATCACACTCCATAACAGTAGATGGCTATAAGGCCCTGTAAATGACAATGGACAACCGCCATTTCACACAACAGAAAGACTGGAAACGTTTTGTTTCTCATGTTGAGCATGGTGAAATGCAGATACATCAAAAATATTTTAGATATGGATTTTATTATGTTCAAAACAAATGAGTACAAAAACCTCAGTATGTTATGTGCAGTGAGGTGCTGGCACATGAAAGTCGTCAGCAGGAGCAAAATTAAGCCTAATTCGCCTCTAAAATCTTAGTTAGTTAGTTTTACAGCGGATGTGAAAATATGTCCTGCTTTGTTTACTTCAAAGAACTTACATTTAAGTATTTTCCTCATGATACACTTAGTAGAGGTTAAGTTCAGTACTTTGGTGCTCCTCATGAATAAAACATAAATGACAAAATACTATTTATAATCCGGTGCGCCTTATAGTTTGGAAAATGATCATTCTAATTCCTGATTGTGGCTTTATTTCTCTCCCACCTTTAGCAAGAGAAGTTTGGCATTTTTCTCGCATCAGCATCCAGCGGACTGCCTGGCTCTGGTAGGGGCGAAGCACCGGCAGCAGGGCTTGGTGCTGGAAGTCAGCGGCGCCTTCCCGGGCGCCTCGGCTCTGGTGCGCCCGCCTGACGTAATCGTAGAGCTCCTCCACATTCTGCCTTTCTAGGTCCGTGTCACATTGCTCCTCCTCGCTGTCCACTTCTAAACAACAACAAAAAAATACGTAAAATGTATCTGCCCACTCATTGGCTGCGTTTTGAGCATTCTAGCACACAAAATAACCCATATATTATTCTAGGGCACGGGTGGGCAGACTAGAGGCTTTTTCATCAGGGCCATCAGATGTTAAAATACTGTAAAATGAGAAAATGTATTAAATGGTTGACATTTTTTTAGTACTGATGAAAATTATGTGATTTCGTGCCACTATTGTCCCCAGTGTTTCCAACATTCAAATGACTGGCAACATTTTCATTTTTATTATGTACAAGCATAATGGCCCAGCATTGCTGAGCATCTACTTGGGTGAGGTTGTTTAGGCTTTGGTTTGTTTAAAAAGTGCCAAGGAGTCCACGGGAGCGCCAAAAGCAGATCCAGAACCGTTTGTACATGAAAGCAGATGTTTATCAATTCTGTTGGTATTGATTGGGGTGCCTTGACACGAAACCCAGCTAAAGACACACTTAGCTAAAGAGGCCTAAATTTCAACTGTGTATATTTTCACGAAAATTAGTTTAGCCTATTAGTCACGTACATACACACACACAAATACACACGCACGCACGGACAATTCAAGATTTAGATTAGATATTAGATTTAGATAAAATATTTTTTTTTCATTTAGGCATTTATCACATAGAATTAAAGACAAAACATTTCGGAGTTTTCGGACACATATGATCGAATTCATTGCTTAAAAGATTATTTACTTTATGTTAAATGGTAAAAATGTAATAATAATCTGTAAAAAAAGTGAAACAACTACTACTAATGGAAATGTGTTGATTTGGTGCCATTCTTGTCCACAGGGTCCCCAAAATGGCTACATTTTTTTAATCATGTATTTATTTTATTTAACATTTTATGAAATTTATTGAAAGAAAAAATACTTCTGAGCTAGCTTTATTGCATTTGGAGCTTTTTAATGCCTCTTAAATTTAGAGCTTCCTTGATTACTTTGCCATATTTTGAGTGTTTAAAAATCAATTTGATTAAATTCTTGGATAAAAAAATGAAATATGCACACGTGAATGTCTGCATGTTTATCGAATGCTGCTGTTCTAACAAGATGATGTCCATTTTCTGTCTTTTTTTTGGAATGGATGTTTACAAAAAAAAAAGCCCAAAACAGAGATCCATATGTTTGAAATAGGAGCGATGATAATAGAAAAAAACAGATACGCCTGCATTACTCCCCCCCATGCATTGCCGAGGTATCGGCTTGCAAACTGTATTGGTAGATACAAAATAACATTAAATCATTTTCAACATTTTCTTCAGGCTTAGCCCTTTTGCCAAATGTATTGCCGTTTAAAGAATTGTACGTAAATCTTTAAAGCCAACTCAAAGGTGGCACACGATGACTAACCAGGAATGATGAAGTCGTAAAAAAACTCCATCATCTTTTGCATGAGCTGATTGGCTTTCTTCATGCGAGCGTGTCCCTCGCTCAGGAACTCAGGCTTGCCGAGTCCGTTTTCCAGCAGGTAGATTCCAACCTGGTGGAGATAAAAAAGAAACTTACTATATCGGACCTCACATCCTGCTCTTTAGTCGTTGGGGCCAAACCAAGACCCGTCAATTACTGTAAATTCCGGACTATAAGCCGCTACTTTTTTCCCAATCGTTCAACCCTGCGGCTTATTCAGTGATGCGGGCAATTTGTGTAATTTTTCTATTGGCCGCCAGCGGCGCTCGAGTACAAAAGGTAAGATTTAGACCGGTGAAATATATGCGCCGAAGAAAACTGCAATTTCTTGGCTTGTGCACAAATTAAATTAGCGTAAACATACCCTTATCATGCAAAATGCAAAAAGAAAGGCACCATCACCAACAGGTTCCAAAAAGCCGGTCTGCTGCGTGACGGAGAGGAGGGCACAGAATCAGGAGTGGATTAGAGTTCAAGCGACAGTGACAGCGCGAGTCCGGCTGCGGGAGCATGGGACGACGTCTATATGACTAAGTTTCTTTCAGACACTGAGGAAGACGACTTTGATGGCTTCAGTTCTAAGGAGGAAGATGAGGACGATTTACCGTGATTTTTACAAGTATGGTATGTTTTTTTAACAGACGCGTTTACTGTGTTGCGAGCGTGTTGCTAGCGTGTTGCTACCATCAACTGCCCTGTCACAGAAACCGTTTGGGATGAAAGTTATATTATGTTTATTAAAGATTTGAAAACTCTCTCGGTGTACCGTCTTTCTTTGTAAATATGTGTAACCATGTATAATATGTATTTGCAACTGTATATTTTTGTAATGTATTTATTTTGGAGACTTATTCTGATATGTTCTGCACAGGCGAATCAAAAAGAAGGGGCGAAAAAAAAGGGGGCTGACGGGAAGTGGAGTAAAGGTGAGACATGTTTGTGGACGCGGCGGACAATAGTGGATATATATTTGTCCCACCCTTACCTTTGGAAATATACACTTTTTCCTTGGATTACTTTCAACGGGACCCGGACTCTGCAGGTCTGCATCAAACCTTAAGTACCGGTATCATTTTCCATTCATTTTGCCGGCTGTGATTTTTGGACTGTGTACGTTAATGAAGGACATTCAGTTTTAATCGCGGGACTTAAAGTCGGGTTTGGGTTAATTTTGTGTTTGTGTTACATTTTTTATTGTGGGCGCATGCGGCTTATATACAGGTGCGGCTTGTGTAAGTAAAAAATCGGTTTTCCTCTTAAAATGTGATGGGTGCGGCTTATAATCAGGTGCGCTCTATAGTCCGGAATTTACGGTACATAGTTACATTAAAATGAAAGAGGTCTTCTGCCCCATTTGTGGGAGCCAAGAAAGCTTTACACGACCAGTGTAGTAGACCAATCACTTTTCACTGTAATGAGTACTGTAATGCTTTATAAATTACATTTTAGAACTTACCAATTGTTACCACACTGTGAGTTACTCTGCTACCTTTTAAAAACAAGTTGTGGAATTTAATGTTTTCAAATCTATGACGGTATCCCAAGAGCAAAGAAGAGATCCACAGGTTCTAGAGCGTTCCCCATTCAGTTTATATGTGCGTATTTGGTTGTGTTTCACCAGTAATAAATGGCACACAGCACAAGGGTCTTATACAGGAACAACAAACTAGTGAGATGTCTATGAGCCAAAATGAGCAAATGATTTACGGTGATGCATTTTGGTCTTTTTAGCCGTAATTGATCCCTATTGATAATAAGATATTTTCCCTACCGTATATATTGACTTCTCAGCCGTGTTTACAACTATACAATAAAATACTGAAATAAGGGGTCAGTTTATATGCACATATTTTGTTGTGTGTCACCAATTGCGAATAATAGTCAGTGCATGGGGGGGGTGCGAAGCTTACTCAGACATCAATACAAACGACATCAATAGGCAAACTTAAGCACATCATTTACAGTTAAAGAGTGCTGAATTTTGATCATTTCATTCATAAAATTATTTTTGCAACGCAATACACCATGCCTGGAGAAAAAAGAATACATCTTGCAGAATACCCAGAAATGAAGGAACTCTTGTGGTTTGAAGCCCTGAGCGAAAATCGATTTGGAGGGTCTCAGCTGTGTCAGTTTGCAAGCTCTCAAGATTACACAAGCAAATAAATATGAAGGGTTCACCACTTCCACAGGTTGGTGAACACGTTTTCTTCTATTCTGTTTACCATTTGGCTATTTTTTTTTTGGTAAGATTAGGGGATCGGCTTCAATGTGAGTATATAAGATAATTTGTAAAAGTATCGTTACTTTCAGAGTAACGTGCTACTTTTGGGTGTTAGTATCAGGGGGTGGTACTGCAGTGACTTTTTAAATTAACTAGTAAATTTATCGAATTATTTTTTTTCCAGTAACATGTTCAACACTGCAAATGACACAGTCGGCACTGATTGATTCTGCAAAGTCGACCACGAGTTCTCACTAATCTTACCTGGAAGGATTCATCTTGTTTTTCCCGGTAGGCCAGCTGTAGCACTCGTCTCTTCTGGAGCCAGTCCAGGTCTTCCATCAAGAAGCCAACAAGGCTACACTCAGCGACGCAGGTGTCACCATCCGAGCCGGGCTCTTTGGCGCCGTCAAAGCGGACACAAAGTCGGTCACCCATCTTGCAGATGGCAAAAGCTCCGTTTCCACTGTCCGACAGTCGTCGAGACGTCTGGACGTGGAACTCCCCAATTAGGGCCTTCCAGACGTTGCCGAGCTGGGCGACAGGCATCACATGGAGTGCCAAAGAGGCGCCGGAAGAGTCCGACGATGTTCCTGGAAGATCCTCGGAAGCGGGCGCAGGCGAGACGTTGAAGGAGGCGCCAAAGGATGGGCAAGCTGGAAGACTCGAGCAAGATGGTTTGGCCTGAATGTCATCCAGCATGTTCCAGCTCAACCTTTCTTTGGTTTCTTGGTCCACCCTCACAGGGGCTGCCTTCTTTCGACGACTACTCATGGCGGCAACAAGACTAAGTAGTCATCAAATGTTACAAGCAAACGGAAACAAATAAAATATGGAGAGATGTAAACAATTGCAAATTGTGCATGAACACACAAAATGCCCCAAAACGTTAGAGCTTTTGACAGGTTGTGTATTTTTCCATCCAGACGTCTATAACCCTACTGCTGTCTTCAGATGTTATTAAAAAAAACAGAAAAAAATCCCCTAAATGATATTTTATCAAACGTTAAAAGTTAAGAGTTTTCCTAGATTGGTCCCGACAGTAGAAAAGTTATTTTTATTCACATTCCCATGGAAAATATATATAAAAGTACAAAGATGCCCCTTTAAATGAGCACAACACGGCCACTACACAAACGATTATTATTTCAATGAACTTGATTGCTTATTCGATTAGCAACAGAATGTTACAAATATCTAAACACAGAGACGACATTATTCCAACAGTTTTAAATGAAAACTTTTTAGGAGCCATTTCGCACAACCTTAATGTTGAGGATCTTAATGTTAGACCATATTATACAACCAGGGACTTAAATACACAAATGACTACGTATTAAAACGTTCCTATACGGAAACCAAAAGGTTTTATTTACGCTGTAACTACACTGCCAGAAAAGGATGTGAAAAGTTACCAACCCCTCTCTTTATGTCTTTGAGACTGACATAAGGTGCTGTGTTTGTTTCTGTTTGCCATTTTTACCGGATGTGACGAGATGCAACAGCGACGGCTTCGACGGCTTTTCATTCCACTATCTGTATTTTGTTTTGGATGAATAAATCTCACGTGAATAAATTACCCTTGTGTTAAATTAATCATTTCATTGATATTACATTTTCTTTATTTTCTACGTATTTCTAAATCATTTATTGTTCCCACTAAAATTGTCATTTGTATTTTTGTTCCGATATTGAATGCCAATTTTGTTTTTTATATTACAATATACAATAAAAAGCAAAAAAGTATACATTGTATATTTTTTTGGTTTTTACCTAATCTGTCGCTTTTTGATGTCGTCATCAATATGGATTGCGAATTAAATAAGTTTTAAATTTCATAAATTGTCTCCCAATCCTTAATTCAAAACATTGTTTCTTTTGTAAGTTTCGAATAGCGTGAAAATAAAAAATAAAAATGTACAAAGTCACATATGACGCAATCTCGTTTAAGTATGCTAGGTTTGGTTTGACAACAGAAGGAAATTGACCACTTGGAAAAAATGTTTCCATCATACTGGTAGGCGTGTGCATATTTTTTTTAATAAAGGGGTGATTTCTTTTTTCATTTTCCCAAACTTTTTCTTGTAACAAGAAACCAATATGGTCAAACTCGCGTTCTGCAGTATGAACTCGAGGCGTGTTCAAAGACCTCTCATGCAGTCGGAGCAATCATAACGGTGCAAAGAAAGAACCACAAGTCAAGTCAAGTGATGTTTATTTGGATAGCCCTTAATCACAAAGAGTCTTAAAGGGCTGCACAGACCACAGATTATTGCAAACTACCGACTATTATTCCACCATCCCTGATCTAAAACCTACACGAGGGCAAGGAAAAACTCAAAAACTTCAGAATGAGGAAAGTGGATATCCTTGTAAGAATTATTCTGTAGTACTTCCCAGACGTTAAAATTGAAGCACTTGTTTGCAAAACGAAGCTCCAATTTTTCTGTGGTCATAAAATCCATCCATGATACATAAACTTTTTTTATGCTTGCAAAGTCTGTCCCACTGTGTTGGTTGTAACATCTAACGAGTTGAACTACAGTTCACTTCATTACTGTATTCACCTATTGTAGGAATAGGCAAACTACGGCCGCAGGTTCGGCAGACTTTTCAATCTTGCATGACGGACGAAATTGGTCAAAATTTAATGACTATACATTTCACAATATATTATCTACTATTTATAAAAAAATGTGTGTCTACCACAATATACTACTATAAAATAGTATACAAATACTACAACAAAAATACTATAGCACATCAATACCGCTACATATATACTAGTACAAAAATACTATAAAAATAGATCAGAAATACAACAAAAAATACTAAAATGGAAATACTACGTAACAATAATACAGAAATAGTACTAAATAGTACAAAAAAACTACTATGGAAATACTACAAAAATCATGCTACAAAAATTATTCTACAGAATTTTACAAAATACTTTTACATAGGTACAACAAAAATACTAATACAGTATTACTACAAAACAAGTTCTACAGAAATACTACAGAAATACTAAAATAATACTACCATCGAAGCAGACGTGAGAATTGATTTGAGATTTGGTCACTCGTCACCATCAGTCCTCAGTGAGGTCGGTGGGAGGCCTGGGGAAGAGCGCCATCAGGGGTCTCAAGCACACAGCCTGGAGGACGACATGTTTACCCTCCGTGTTAGGTTTGCAGTGCTTCGCAATCAGCGCTGCGACTTGCATTTTCATTTTCCTCTCAGGGTCTCGTGACAGCTTCCAGTTGCTTCACCTTTTCAAAGCGTTTGTTTCCAGTTAACTTTTTGGAGTTAACATGTTTCGTCTGGCAGTACCTTTTGATATTATATTCACCCTCATCGAACCAGAACCTGAATCTCATGGTGCTAGGTATTGGCATAGGTGTGACGTTAAGGGGAAATTCTATCAAGTTACAATAACGTAATAATCAAGCCATCATTGTTTTCTATTTAAATGGTGCCAATTGAGATTTCATCTTTTGTCTTTCATTGTTTTATTGTCATATTCTTGTTTTGTTTTGTGTTCTATTCAAGATGATTCTGTAGATGGTTAGTAAACAGTGTGTGTCTTGATTAAAGTATATTGAACTATCAAAAACGGTAAAAATAGGCCACCCTTCGGAATACCTAAAAAAGGTTTTTCATTCGTTTTCCCCGATATAGCGATCTAAAAACGTTGGTGTTCCAAAGGGCGAGCCGTGTTTTGAAAAGAATGTGTGTAATCAATTAATTGACTGTATGTTCGAATAATTTATCAACCACCCAATAATGCTACACTTCCTTAGTTGTTTATATACTGCATAATTATTATTTGATTTATTTATTCTGGGTTGATTCTCTTGTTATTTTAATGTGCATCACAGACATAAGAAAGATTCGAGTGTAGCTTCAAGCATTTTATTTCGTCACTCGTTATCATCCGTCCACATTTAGGCCACCGGGAAGTCAGGGGAACAGCGGCAGGGTCCGCACAAAGGCTTCGATGTCCAAGATGGCGGCGGCGCCTGACATCCTGGCCGAGGGCGGTAGGAAGGTCAGCCTCGAGGCGTCCCCGTAGGCCGAGCCGCCGTAGGAAGGGTCGTCCCCCTCCTGGGCCCCGAAGCCCACCACGTGAACGCTGAGTCTGCGGCCCTTGGGACCTCGGTGGCGGCGGAACCAGGACAACAGCTGACTGCGGCTTGTTTGCTTCAACGCCACCATCTGAACATACCAGTTGAGAAATGAGCACTATACAATAAAGATATCCACAGCGATACTATCCCATTAGATACTGGTGTGATTCTTTTTCTCAAACTCAAATTTGCCTAGATATATTCAAGGTTTGGACGATTCTGTTCTTTGAGTGAAAAAGCTTAAAGTCGGACTATAGCTCATTACCGTATTTTCCAGACCAAAAGGCACGGTTCGATTCACTGGACTTTCGTGAATGTCACCACACCATATTGGCGGGGAGTCGTTTCATGAGTAGAAGTTCCCAGCACTTTTGGGTGAGCTTGCACGTTTTTATCATTTTCAGGTATTTCGTTTCAGACGGATCATGATTTTTTTGTATGAGTGCATTTTGAAAGCGTGCCTTTAATCCCAAGAGTTTAAGCTTTCCAATGATACGTGGCAGGACAAATGTCAGTGACTGGTGACATTGTGAAGACACGACTTTGTTTATCACGGTTCCATCGGAATGTTAAGGGATTAATGAGGCATTTATCACTAAAATGCTGATTTGGTGGCCACCAATGCAAAGACCAAACCTTCACCCTTGGTCCCTTGCTATATTTCCGGGCTCGAGGTGAAAAAGTGTTGGTCACCTCTCTTTGTAGTCGGTCAAAGACGTATTGTTGGGTAAGGACCTCGCTCCAGTTTCTGTCCACCTCGTCTCCCAGGTGAGCATCCTCGCTGCCCTTCAGCTTCACCATCGTCTTCACCTGAAACACATTTTTAAATAAACACACTTTTGTGGGGGGTATTTATATAGGAGGTACATTACCATTTATAAGTTTGGGGTCATCCAGATAATTGTTTTTTTAAAAAGTCACACTTTATAATATGAAATAAGTTGTCCAATGTCTGTATTTTTTATTGAAATTAGTCTTTTCCTTTTGTTGGCTAGTCTCAGTCACTGCTTTTTAATTGCAACTCTGCCTTGAAGGCCAGCATCTCCCAGTCACCTCCTCACTGTAGATGTTGACGCTGTTGTTTTGCAGGTACTATTTAACAAAGCTAGTCGAGGACCTGTAAGGTGTCTATTTCTTAAACTAGAGATTCTAATGCACTTATCCTCTTGTTTGGCTTTACCTCTAGCTTCTCTTTCTACTGTGGTTCTACTCTGGTCTGTTTGTGCTGTTATATGAAGGGGGTAGTACAGACCATTCTAGGAGATCTTCAGTTTCTTAGCAATTTCTTGCATGGAATGGCCTTAATTTCTTAGAACGAGAATAGACTGTCCGGGTTCACACTTTAGTCTTCTTTTTCTGGCCATTCTGGAATCTCAATAACTCCCACAAATGTGATGCTCCATATACTCGACTTACTTAAAGGAAGGTCAGTTTTATAGCTTCTTTGACCAGCTAAACAGTTTTAAACCGTCCATTAGCCCTTTAGCACAATTAGCAAACACAAAATAGTGTTTTAACACTGGAGTGCTGGTTGTTGAAAATGGGCTACACACCTGTGTAGGTATCGCAACAAAACCACCATGCAAATACAGATGTAAAGTAAGGCCCGCAATTCTCTTGCCTCATGGTAGAGGGCAATAGTGAGGCCACGGGTTCTGATTTGGTGCACAACACAGCCCCAAAAAATAAAATTAGTGATAGTATGATCAAGCTAACAGCAAGTCAATTAATCTATAATTGTTTTTCTTATTTTCATAATGGGGGTTTACCTATCTATTGATGCTATTGTTTAAAGGAACAGTGTATAGACTTAATTTATAACAAGACAATAAAACCTTTTTTCAGTTTCTATATTGCTTTCCTGCTCCACCAATAAAATGATGATTTAGATGTATCTTCATTTATTTTTAAATCTGATTGTGCCTCACTGTACTCCTTATATTGGGAGAATGCTACATAATCCATCCTTTTACCAGCTTAAAACATGTCAAGAACTAATCTCATTTTAAGCATGAGTTGTTATCAGTCCTAAAGCGGAAGGGACGCTAAAGGCGCTTAAGCAAGTATGCGATCGCACGTCGGCGCACAAACACCTGTGCCTGGAAAGCCCGGTCTGTCAGCGTGTCCAGCGTCTCGTTGAACCAAGCCAGGAACTCTTCGATTTTCAGCTCAGCTATTTCGCTGCTGTGAGCACACAGTGACATTTGCTGTTAGGAGCTGCTAGCTCGCTTTGCTTCCAGATATTTTTACGTTATGAAATGCAGAAGATCAGTCAAATGTCTTGACTATTATGCACCATTTACATCATTGTCGTAATTGGCCAATCATATTGCTGTCCTTTGATTTCCAAAACCTTTAGAGCAGATCTGGATTATGTAACCAAGAAGATTTTATAAAACGAAAGGGTTAAGGGAAGTGATTTTAGAACAGGTCGGAATTTCTTGTCTGAAGATCTCATGTGCTCTGCTTGCAAGCTCAAAGTCTTTTGCTGATTCTTCTTATGTCTACTAAACCAGTGCCCCAAAACCGGTACTTGACCGTGGGTCGTTTGGTACCAGGCTGCATAGAAAGAAAAATAAATCCCTTATTTTTTGCATGTATTGATTTATTTGTGTTTTTTTTCCACTCCCCTAAAAATCAAAGTTTGGGTGCGCGTTAGGCTGAGGTTTTATGGTAGTATATCACCATAATATAGCAACAATTGATCAGTCCACAAATCTTGCTGACCTCATTTGCTCAACATTGGATTCACCACTAGGCCTCTAAGACAGAGAATAAGGCATTACATTTGATTGCATCATAAGATTATTTTTACTGTAATGGAGCATTATGGGAAAGAGTTAAAGCAAAACAACAATGTACAACGTGTTACCGCGAGTTAAAATAGTGTGATGCTGATATACAATTGAATGCCTCTTATCCTCATCTAGAACTCTAGTGGTCTAGTGATTTGGGTTTATC
The DNA here is from genome assembly GCF_059441175.1 of Urocampus carinirostris. Classification (NCBI taxonomy): domain Eukaryota; kingdom Metazoa; phylum Chordata; class Actinopteri; order Syngnathiformes; family Syngnathidae; genus Urocampus; species Urocampus carinirostris. Next base: position 9,916,644 of record NC_142363.1, read on the forward strand.
AATATCCGTGTTTCTTGTCTCGCCACTGTGAAGATGAAAAGGCATTAGGCTAAGGACTCACTTGAACTTGGATGCCAGTGTTTGCACGGTGACAGAGAACCCGATAATGCCCGAAGTGTTTCTGCAAGCGGGGTACGCGTGATACCTGCCCGGCAACACCAAAAAGAGCACACCAAAAGATCAATGGGGCAAGAAGTGGCAAGAGGCGAGTGGCTGGCAGATGAAAGGACACACCCCAGCATCTCTTTGGTGCGAAGGAAGTCAAAACACGGCTCCTCCATCAGCATCTGCAACAAGGACAAAGACGTGAGACCTGCCGACTCCTTCGCCCTCGCCCTCATCTTGGTCTTTGCCTTATGTTAGCTTAAGCTCCACATAACCCTGGCGCCACCCGCTGGCCATGGGCATTGTGCTTCTGGTGCCTGGTTGGAGATGACTACTGAAAACAATTCAGATGTCCTTTGAAAGGGCTTGGTCGATGTTAGAGGTAGGATCGGGCCTAAAAAAATCCATCCATACCCGACACAGGCCTGCGGGTATTAAAGCCCAACCTAGCCCGAGCCCGACCAATTAACTTGATTTGCAGGACCAAGCCATATTTGTTTTTTTCTTGTGAGGACTCGGGAGGAGGTGGAGGTGATTTAGGCCAACTCCGTCCCCCGGCGTGCGCCCAGTTCTCTGCACGAGGGGAACGGGACCAGCAACGCCAGCCGCGGCGCGTAGGATACCGCTTTGCATGGACGAGCGACACGTAAGTTCGTCTTTTGTAACAAATCTAAGGTAAACAAGATTGCATATACATTACATTAACCAACAATTTTCCATCATTGACAAATTTTTTTAAGAGTTGACAGGAAAAATTTAAGGTAGTCTGTCATTGTGATGGGTTGTAAATTGGACCATAAACCACAGCAGCAGTACGTCCTTAAGACGTGCAGCACTTAGAGAGGCAGAAAGGCAAATAATAAGAAAGAGAGGTGGATTAAAAAAATGTCAGTTTGATCAAAGCGCAGCCCGCTCCGAACATATTGCTTGACTATTTAGGCCCAACCCAAATATCTGGTCGGGTTTAGGTAGGCTTGGGCTTAAGATCTTACTTCTAGTCAATGTTTTTGCCAACTTTATTTATATAATAGATAACGTGAGCAAGATGGGAGGTTAGACGCTACTTGATTACTTATTTACAGACAATATTTCAACTTTTCATCCACAGAGTCATCAAAAATTATCATTGTCTAGTCCTTGTAGTTCCCCCAAGAAACGATGACAAATCAATGCAATTTTGCCTGTTACCGTGGCAACACAAAAGACAATTTCTCACATCTTTGTTGCAATCTGGCACTGTTCTCCATAGTATGGTTGCCCTGTGACTGTCGTCTCAAAATATAGGACACAATTTACACCTTGCAGCCCTTATTTATCTAGTAATAAATACTTTGTCATCATCCAGTGCGCCACTGCTCCCTGGAGAAACACCACAACAGCATCCAATTATCCACATCTGCTCATCAAGGGCTTTGGGTAAATTCACTGCGCCGACAGCCTACTTTAGTGGATCATTGCTCCACAAGCAGTTCCTGACCAAGTTCCTTAGTCATAATGCCTGCCCATTTTATTCCCCATTCCCTATTGGAAGCGCTATCTGTTAACTCCCTTTACCCCCCAGTATACCTGTCAACACTGGTCGCATTTCCATGTTTGGGTCTAACTGCCAAACCTTACATTTGTGCTCTTCTTCATAATCACTATCTGACTCTATGGTTGTCGCCATCTTGAATGGTCAGCTTCTGGTATGTAGGGGAGGGTGCCGTTGCCGTTCTACAGCCAATGTGAACAAATTCCCCGGGCTAATGGCGTTAAGAGCGGTCAGGGCTTAAGCAGCAGCAACCTGAGCAAAGAAGGCCACGACCTTCCTGTTCCGGCTCACTATGCAGGACCTAGATTCTAGAACTTTGACTTTGAGACAACAAAAAAGGGTAAAAAATAGGAAGACTGGAACGAGGACTCACCACCAATAGCTCCACCAGGGCATGCTCCCTGAAGTCTTTGGATCCGCACTGAAGACGCAGTAGACGATGGGTTTCCTGCTAATCTGGTTGATAACCAAACACGTGAATTCAGGCCTACCTGGTAGTAGACAGTGACCTCGGAGTTTGCGTCTCCCTTGTTCAGAGACTTGACTTTGCAGATGTTACGCCCACGTGGTAGCTCTACCACTGGGAACATCAGCGGCACCGCCACTGACAGCTTGGAGAACTGCAGCTTGCTACATCGGAGGAAAACTGGATGAGGAATTGCGTGCATATGCCAGTCTGACCAAGAGCATTGTGTGTGTAAGAAGGAAACAAGGGTGGGTACACTATGGACCGCGGGCCGCATGCGGCTTTCAAATCCGGCCCGTCAAAAGAAAGTATAAAATACATAATGATAATATGTATGTAATGGTGAAAAAAATAATGCTAAAATTCAGATAGCTGGCTATGTTTTTCTTTAGTTGATAATTTTTATCACCGTAGAATAAAGTGATGGTGGTGATAATGTTTTTATAGGGCCCGGTCACACAGCCGTTTGCGGCTGAATCACGGCCAGAAATTTCTGCCTGTGAGGCGGACGCTATTGGACGCTTTGAGATCGCCATACAGACGAGATACAGCAGTGCGGTCGGAAATTCACACGCGGTTGGCCGCGCCAAAAAGTTTTGCGCTGCTCAAAACTTTAGGGCCCGGTCACACATCCTTTCACGGGCGTATCGAGGCTGAATCACGGCCAGAAATTTCTGCCTGTGAAGCAGACGCTGTTGGACGCTTTGAGATCGCCATACAGACGAGATACAGCAGTGCTTTACACGCCGTCGGAAGGTCGGAAATTCGGCTGGCATCGCCCGGTACACAGCTTTACACGGGCATATCGAGGCAGAAATTTCTGGCCGTGAAGCAGATGCCGTCGGGCGCTGTTGAACGCTTTGAGACCGCCATATAGACGAGATACAGCAGTGCTTTACTCGCGGTCGGAAATTCACACGCGGTTGGCCGCGCGAAAACGTTTTGAGCTGCTCAAAACTTTGAGCACGTGTTAACCGCGGGCGGCACACGATGTAATGACGCGGAAATGACGCGGAACGACGTGCTCTGGCCGCGGCCAGGGCGTGGTTACACATGGGTAGGACGGGAAATTTCAGCGGGTAATCGTGGGTGGAGCATGGTAATAGCATGTTCTGCGCCTGTATCGCGGTGTTATTACGTGAAATTAGCGTGTTGTTAAACGTCATATTGAAATATAATGTTGTGAATGTGCTTGATTGCTCTTGAGATTGACAAGATTGTTTTCTGTTATTAGTGTCAATAAATTTGTTCAAACCATTACGCGTGTGACGGTCAAACGCCTTTCTCCGCGTATATACAGCACGATTTGCCGTGCGTAGGAGTCAGATTTGGGCACAACACCGGCTCGGGAGCTTTCATACCCGTGGTCCACACGAGAAAATGAAGCGGAACAGTCGCCGGCGTCTGTTTTGCGGGCATACCACCGATGAACAGCGGGTTGGCCAATTTTGCGCATTTTCCATCGCGGGCAACCACGGGCAAAAAAAAAAACGCAAAATTTTACCCGCGATACAGACGCAAACGGCTGTGTGACCGGGCCCGTAATATCAGTATTTTTTTCCCAGGAATGAATTACACCCTCCCAGGCCGGAACAAAATTGAATATAAACACAATTTTTTTTTACAAGTGGTCAGGTAAGTTTCTTCAGATGTGAAAACTGCTGACAAAGATGACTTTTTACATTTGCTTTTGTTGACTTTTCTAGAGAAAGACATTCCTCTCTCCCAGGCCAGAATGACATTAAATATCAACTCCAATTTTTTTACAGGCAGTAAGGTAGGTTGCAGTCGATGTGAAAAATACCAAAAAAGCTGACTCAGCACTTTTGGTTTTGGTGACATTTTACCCTCTCAGGCAAACCAAGTTTGGCCAGGATCAAAATATTTCACAAGCAATCAAGTAGGTCACTCTAGAGGTGAAAATGAATCTGCCAAAAGTGCCACCCAAAAATGGTTTCGCGTCTCAACGCCGGCAATACTCTATCCATAGAGCATTTGGAATTTAAATTTAATGCTTTAAAAAAACTTCATATTTTACTTTACTTTAGTTCAGAGGGTTTCAAAACCAAATGATTAGGTGTAATACAATGTGTAAAAAAACTGAAAAAAATCTCACAAGTTGTTTTAAAATTCAGCAACAATATGAGAAAAAAATTGAATACGATTACATTAACGGTTTTTCCATGTGTATTGGATTTGAGTCTGAAAAATACAAATCCGTACAACTTTTTGAAATAGCTGCGATGAAATGAGAAGAAATGGATAGGTCTACAACTACATGATTCTTTTCTCCTATGTATCGCTGAAGTATCAGATACAGTAAGATTTTTTTTTTCCTGCCCTTCTGCCATTTTTTTACCCTAATGTGGCCAACGATTGAAAACGTTTGCCCAACTCAGTACTAGAAAATGCATCATGTCAAAAGAAGGTCTATACCAGGGATTCCAAACTCATGGCCCGAGGGCCAAATGCAGCCAATAATGGATAGCCAATAATGGATTCATTTTTGACTGATGGAATTTTATCTAAATTCTCATTGTTTTTGTATGTATTAGAAGATCTTAATTCGTATAGAACAAAAAAACAAGATATATGAAAACAGTGGAATGTTTAAGCAAAGCGTTTTAAAAAATAGCACTACTGATTTTTTTTTGTCAAAGGCCTCAGTTATTGATGATTTTATTAACATTTCGTTATTGGAATTATCAATATTTTAGATCATTATTCATTATCTGAACCGCTTATCCTCAGTACGGTCGCGGGGGTCCTGGAGCCCATCCCAGCTATCTTCGGGCAGTGGGCAGGGGACACCCTGAACTGTCGCCAGTCACAGGACACACAGAGACCTACAACTCACTTGCTCATTCACATCTAGGGACAATTTGAACTGGCCAATCAACCTGACATGCATGTTTTTAGAATGTGGGAGGAAATCGGAGTGCCTGGAGGAAACCCACGCAAGCACAGGGAGAACATGCAAACTCCACACAGGAAGGTTCGATCTCATGACCTCAGAACTGTGCTGCACACGCGCTAACCACTGCGCCGCTGTGCTGCCCATTAGATCATCAATGATCCATAATTAAACTTTTGGCCTGTGATAATGGCCTTAAATACTTACATACTGTTAGATTTGAACTTCAGTAAATGGTCAGCATTTATATAGTGCTTTTCAAATCACTGAAGACCTCCCAAAGCTTTTTACAATGTGCTTCACACGTACCCATTCACATACACTCACACACCGATAGCAGCGTCAGTCATGCAATGCAACTACACTTCGACATCTAACACGGAGGAGCCGGAAATTGAACTTGTGACCTATTGATCCCTAGATAAGCGCTTTACCTCCCGAGCTACTGCCTCCACTTAAAAGAAGGAGAAAGAATATGAAAGGGGTTCAAACACTCTAGTAGGACCTGGAGAGGAGCTATCAGATAACAGAATTCCAGCCCGTCCTAAAGCCCTTCTCTGACCCCTTTCTTTTTATTATCTCTTCAATGTTACAAAAAGCAAATCAGCGCTAAGGGGTGTGTTAATCAAAGAACAGCAACATGATTGGCCGTTATCAACAATTATTTAATAGTCAAACAACGAACTGGCATCCTGTGTAATATACTTTGCCATTGTACAATATTAAAAACAAAATAAAACAAACACATACCTAGTATGCGATAATGGCCTACTAACCATTATTGCATACAATATCATTTGGAGATCCAGTATTTCTTCCTTAATGATTCTTACAAATTCTGATTTTCATAAGGCCATTATTGCATAAGAAAATCGGTAAACAGAAAGGCCACTTCCCTAGGAAAAATGCTTTCATTAATTATTTATTTGTTATTTATTGTTTTGCACTCATTATGTGTTATCAATACTAATTCACCGGTGATTTAAAAAATAAGACTAGTTGTTTTTAGCCTTTTCCCGAAAACCAATTTTCTTTAAGTAATGCCTTTTTTGCAACTGTTTTGGCCCCATCCCACCCAGACCCTAGCTCTAGCTGGCCCCAAGTAGTTTGAGTCTGAGACCCCTGGTCAATACTATCTAGAAAAATAAAAGTGTGTGTGTGTGTGTGTGTGTGTGTGTGTGTGTGTGTGTGCGTGCGTGTGTGTGTGCGTGCGTGTGTGTGTGTGTGTGAGAGAGAGAGAGACCCCTCACCCTATCACGTAGTGCAGAAAGCCTCGCGACTCCTGTGGCGCAAAAACAAAGGAAGACAAGTTAACAGTGAGCAACTCAAACAGATCCACGTGTGAAAACATAAAATAAATGCCACCAGCTGAAACCGAAGGGAGCGCCGGAAAGTATCCAGCTGGCCACACTTACCCTGGCACTGAAGTTGCCCTGCACCAGGCCCTCAGCATACAGCTCAGCCTTGAACTGCCTGGCAAAGTCAGCCAGCTCCGGGCAGGCGATGCCAGCCGCTAATGCCCGGTACCTGTCCAGCGTGGACCACCGGCCGTGCTCCAGTATCAGTAAGCGCACGTCCCTGATTGGCCATAGGAAAGCACATTGACTGTTGGCCGTTGGAGGACCGATTGCAGCGGGGAGCACCTACTTGTTAAGCTTGGCGGGCTTGAGGAGGATGTTGAAGTAGGTCTTCTTCAGCTGCTCTAAGAACATGTCAAAGACATCTTCTGGTGTCCAAAAGTCGGCTATCCGGTCCACGATCAGGCGGAACAATAGCTGCCAACCCACGACAATGTGAGAATACTGTAAAATGTCACTGCAAGCATAGCAATATTTGTAATTTTCCCAGTTAAATTCTTTCGACAATTTAAATCATCACATTCCTCATTTGGTTGTAGTTAATACTTTTCGTGATTATTTATGTATCTGAGTGAAGTAATTACTTCTGGATATGTTTATTTGACGTCTTGTCCGGTCATTGTGCAGTCCTTGTAAACTCCAATCTTTCGAACCATGCCTGTGTCTTATGAAATACTGCCCATGGGTCTCCTAATATTTTTTTGTAGACATGCTCCTATTTGTTTTATTTGTCTTTTTGTTGTTCTTGGTTTTACTGTAAAAAAATCTCAAAGGAACTACTCTAGTCTTTTTTTTTTTTCACCAACAAGGAGTTAGACTAGAACGTGCGGTAAAGAATAACTCCTTCAACATCAGCGGCAAGAGGGGCACGGGGGCCCAGTTGGACTTCCCAGTGACAACTTAAAAATACAAGCCAATAAGCCATAAGTCCTATCTTTCATTTTCAAGTTGTTTCTGGGTAACTGTTTGTTGGCTGCTGGCTGCCTACTAAAATTGCAGTTTAATCAAAGCAAAATGGCTGAGGATTGCCCATTTTCTATGCCAAAGCTTATGAATATGCGTTATTGTGGATCATTGAATGCCATGGAATAGCTAGCCTTCCATAAGTGAGGCTGACTCCCGTTGGCTATATCAGTTGCGCAGCAGACAACATCTTCACCAGTAACTTTTGATGATCACACGGTTAATTTGTGCTTCCATTTGAATACAAGTGAACGGAGGTGCTTAGATGGGCCAGGAGTCAGTTGCATTCTATCAAAGGAAAAATTCAGATTCGGTCACTCACAGGCAGCTTGTGGTCAAATCCTTGGACCTTGATGAGCAGCCCGTGCTCGCCGGCGCTGACTTTATACTCCAACTGGGCCACTTCGGCCTCGTAGGCAGGCTCGGCCAGGTTGTGGCCCAGGATGTTGACCAGGAGGTCCAACAGCACCACACTGCAACCCCAAAAAGCAGTCGAGTGCAGAAAAATCTCTGTGTGGTACAATCCAAGCATTGCACTTACTCCTTCGCTGACTGCTGGACGACGGGCGAAATCAAGTGAAAGCGGATGTAGGCTGCAGAATCGAAAGTCCCCAGAGAGCGTCAAGGGCCATTCTGGCCAATGCCGGTTTGTACGTCCGGTCGCACCTTTGAACGTTTGGAATCTGTTGTCCTTCTTGTACCACAGGCAACCCGTGTCGCCATCGCTGATGCGGACCGGGAACTCAGTGTCTGGGAAGTCCGGGGGCTTCGTTGTGAAGTCAGAGGCTTTACAAAACACCCAAAAAGTTCAAAACGCATCAAATATCTGATTTTGGTGCTCCAAGGCCTTGGCTTTTGTTTTTATTTTTTGTAAATGTCATTTAAATCATTATTGGTCCTGGCACACTGGTTAGGCACTTTTATCAGCATCTGAAAATGTACACCATGTAAATCAAGGAAAAAATATTAACGTTGTCCTAAATGCTTAATGCAACTTGTTGCAATACCACTCTACGCTCCCTAAAAGCCAGGGTTGGGTTGGGTTACTTTAACTTGATTACTTTCAATTACTTTTGGATTACTCCAATACCAAATATGCTAATAAAAGACAAAAGAAACTAAATATGAATACAATTATGACTCACAACACGTGGTAAGCTTTCTCTCCTGGCTTTGATCTCTCTGATCTCTGGCAAAACTAACATAAAATGTGACAGAAATAAAATGAAAATAAATCCAAGCAGCTTGCCAACATCATTTTTGCCGTTCCATGTATTCCGTTACTCCCCAAGCCTGCACAAAAATTAGTAATCTCATTAATATTTGGTTTCTTTTGTCTTTTATTAGCATATTTGGGATTGTAGTAATCCAAAAGTAATTGAAAGTAATCAAGTTAAAGTAACCCTACCCAACCGTGCTAAAAGCCTTGTCACGGGAGCCTCAATTGCCTAACCTACCAGCAGCTTTTGGCTCAAACCCACCGATGAACTTATTCTCTGCAGGGAGGAAAAACTGGTGGCCCAGCTCCAAATCAGATGTCCAGCGCTGCGTCCACTCGGATGGGATGTCTGTGATCAAGTGGGGGATGGCCACACATCAGCTGCGAGGGAAAGGGGTATAGGATGGAAGGCCGAGCTCACCCTCCACGCTGTATTGTGTCCCGAACCACTTCTCTCTGATCGGACAGCGGCCCTCGTGCTCCGGTGACAACAGCATTAGGTTAGCTTTTTCTGGCGTGAGCAGAGACAGCGCCGCGCCAATCACCTACAAGGAGGGGAAGATGCTGACATGTGATGCCCACTGCCAATCGCGTTAAAGGTGGTTCCCATCTTGCATACAAGCCTAAACTACCTGGGGACTGAAGTCAAATAGCAGCTGGTCCCCCGTTAGAAGGTCTTCCTTTGGGAACAGCTGCATGTTTTCACAAACATCTTCCACTAATTCCAGCGGGTCACTCTGCGAAGAAGGGTGGGCAAGAGTGAGGCACAGACGCCTGAGCCGCTCAGCCTTAAAACCCGGCTCATGTACCTCCTCCTGATAGCGAAACTCGTTGGCCTCGATCCTCTGAATCTCTTCATAGATCCTGAGAGTGTTGACAAATATATTGAGGGCCTGCCCTCCATCCTTCCACAAAAAACACACGTGATTCCATGCACCTGCTCAGTCAGAAAGACTAGCAAGGTTAGCTCCATACTGTACTAAGGCTGGAACCAAAGTAAAAAAAACAGCCTCTATCTACAACTTGTCTATGTTTGTGTGCGTGTGTTTGTTTGTGCCTTCTCTGGGGTCCAAGTGTCTGCAACATCTTGAGATACTGAAACACCAGGTGGGTTACCTGCAGAAACAGCACTTAATTAACTTTTTCAACAAAGATAGGTGAGTGGAGGGGGTGGCTTCCCTGGTAGAAGTTGCGGAAGCCTTCGTCGGTGAGCGTGACAGAAACTGAAAAGATGGAGTAGGTGGAGTTTTGATCGAAGCCGCTTTCGCTGTTGCCTCCAATTAGATCCAGGGCCCAGCACCTGCCGTTGAACATGTCCGGTGAGAATGAGCCCTGCCCACAAACTATTGAGGATGTTCGTCTTCAGGGCATTTATTAACCTTTGATTGACTTTTTTATTGGAACTGGTTCACTTGGGAAAAATACTCACTTGCTCCTGAGCATGGAGAGGATGCTTCCTGGGCCCTCGTGGCCAATCAGCCATGAGATGTAGTGAAGAGGTTTGACTCTGCCCCTCCCCACAAAAAGCTGGTCAGCAGGACCGGGTGCCTTACTTCTGCCCTGCATGCTCACCTATAGTGCTTTTCTTGAGTAGGGAGCGCCCAGGTAATGGTCAAAGCGTGGACCTTCCCAACGGGGACCACTGCGGCACACAAAACAGCAGGCCACATGGTAGTTTGGTGACGGAAACTATTCCACGCAAAATATGCAAACGTCCCTGTTCACCTACCTCGGTAGAGTTTGTTGAAAGACATTGTGTCGAAGGGAGCGGGGAGGTCTGAAAAGTTCGGCTGAGGAAGGCCGCTGCCAATGTCGTATGCGAAAGATCAGGAGATGAAGGCAACAAGTGACTCAAGGTTTGAGCACGAGGTTCTGGGAGCCCACTGACCCCAGGCGGCCTGCTGACCCTTGGAGGCCTACTGCCTCATTGGTGAAATTGGTACTTACTTGTTGGGCACCTTGCAGAAAATCTCTCGGACCCATGTCTCCAGTGTGTCCAGTTTCTCTGCGGGCACGCAAAAGCCAACTAGTCAGGACTTTGGCTCGAGGACATTAAGCTCAGCGGCAGGCTGACTTTGCATGCTGTCCATATTCGTACGGAGTCATCATTCACAGAATTGTTTTGAATAGATGGAAACCCCTTCAAGACATCTCATCTCATCTCATTAGCCGTACCGCTTATCCTCAGTAGGGTCGCGGGGGGCTGGAGCCCATCCCAGCCATCTCCAGGCAGTGGGCAGGGGACACCCTGAACTGTTTGCCAGCCAATCGCAGGGCACACGGGGACAGACAACTCACTCGCTCAGTCACACCTAGGGACAATTTAGACCGGCCAATTCACCTGAAATGCATGTCTTTGGAATGTGGGAGGAAACCGGAGTGCCCGGAGGAAACCCACGCAAGCACGGGGAGAACATACAAACTACGCACAGGAAGTCTGGAGCTGGATTTGAACCCACGACAGGTTCCCATGACATGAACTGTGCCGCACAAGCGCTAACCACTGCGCTGCCGTGCTGCCCCCCCTTCAAGACAGTCAGCTGTTATTTACTGTACCTTCTGAAAATATTGGGAGAAGTCTGGGGACGAGATGAGAACAGGCCCCTGCCCATCACCTGAGTGGCAGGAAGTCAAGCTTGACTCACCTCTGGACTGGACGGCCAGGGTCATATAATGCGCTGAGTAGTGACGCTTCCAGAAGGCTCGCAGCCGCTGATGGACACTGATCTTCAGCTTCTCGGGCTCTCGCTTAAGAGTCTCCGCGTTTCCTGCCGAGTGGTTATGAGGATAGAGGCATTGGCAAATTGAGGGAGAGATAGGCAGCAGAACTCACCCCAGCAGAACTTGCCCATAGGGTGTCCTGCTTTGGCCAGGCTGCCGAACAGCATCTCCTTTCTGTGCGAATCAGACGGCCTGGCCAACTCGAATTCTGCCGGGCAACAGAAGGACCAGCTCAAGAAGGACCAGGGCGCCGGCAGTAGTAACGACAATCGCCCCGTCCCACTCACCGCCGTCAATTGCCTCTACTTCCCTGTCCATAGCGTCTGGGATCATCAGAGGGCAGATGAAGAACTGGGCCCACCTAAAACAGAGGTAAAAAATATTGCCGTTGGTGATGCCTGTCATCCAATTGCTTGACGTCCATCTGTGCATTTTTCTATCAGGCTTTAAAACGCGAACACTGCTCCCACTTGAACTGCGAGTTGAAGAGCTCCCACTCTTCTTACATCATTTCCAAGCCAAATCCAGGGTTTGCCGCATGTTTCTCTTTGGAGCAGCCAACATTACCCAGGAAGTGTAATAATGTGCATCGGAAGTGGTTGCCCCTGTTGATAAAGACCATCCCCCAAGCGCTTACCTGTCGAGCGCCTCATGGAAGTGTTTCCTCTGCACGTCAAACTGAAAGACAGTCCTCTCGCAGTCAGTAGAGGCATTGTCGCTGCCACCGTGCTTTTTGAGGAATGCGTCAAAGCCGTTCTCTGCGGGGTACTTCTCGCTGCCCATGAAGACCACTGAAGTGGTGTGGGAACAAAGACAGATAAGGCTCGTCAACCTCCCCACACCCCTCGGTGCACCGCCTTTCTCTGAAATTATTTTTTTGCGGAATAATGGTTTTCCTGAACAAAAATTATTGTTTTTTTTTTCGCGACTGCTTGCTTCACGGTGAAACCTGAGGAAGTCCCTTAAGATGCTTTTCAGGAACCTGGGATGTCAACGTGTTGTGAACGATTAATCTGTGATGACCAATCACAGAGAAGTCTCCTCAATTACCTTTCGAAATGCGACCCACGGCACACAAAGGCAGTCACTCCCATCTTTTGCCTGAAATGAGCGTCATTACTCACTGTGTTCCAGAAAATGGGCGAGGCCAGGAAGGTCTTCTGGGTCACTGAAGCTGCCCACACCCACACACAGGCCAGCTGCAGACTGACAAACACCGACACAGCCACAGAGCTCGGATCACAGCCAGCCCCAACCTTATTTTGGTGAGCTTCCTATTCGACTACTTCCCTGGCCGTTTTTCGACTGCCGCAGGGTCGGATCGCAGGCCCCCATTTTTCCTCTGTGTGTGCCATAAAACCGGAAATAGAAAAGATCCAATAAAAGTCAGCGCACCTGCTTGTCTACGCTGGACCTCTTCTTAGTTTCCTCACGGTCGTCGTCCTCGTCAATGCTACCTTCTTCTGACTTGTCTGTCGAATCATTGCCAGCGTTCTCGTCTTCCTCCTCCTCTTCTTCGTCCTCCATTTGGTCGTCCTCCTCCTCTTCTTCCTCGTCCTCCTCGCCTTCCCAGTCTGAGATGAGTAGAGCGCGCAGGCCATTTTCCAGTACCACGTAGCTGAAGAGAGAAAAGTTCATTTAGGACTAGGAGCTATCAGTGAAGTTCGGCAGGGGCACCTCTGACAATTCACCTCAAATTCATTCCTCTGTTTTAGCAGGAGAGGATAAAGAATACAGGTTGAAGTGTGAGGCGCAGATAAGAATAACCCTCGCTGTCAACCCATGTTAGTAGAACCCCCCGAAAAGCTGTTACATTTTTATGTCACAGTTCTGTTTTTTTCCAATGCAGTCATTTTGGTCTGAACCGTCCTAGATACAGATGCTGTGGATGGTATGTGGGTACCCCTGACAGGGGCAGAGAGAACCGTTTGCGAAACTCTATTTAAATGGCAACTGGAGTTGACCTTGAAATGGTGGCCTGACCTGACCAGGTTGCACCATGGCTGACCAAAATCAATGGACAACTCCAACGCAAGCATGCATTCATTCACTCATTACAACATCCAGGACTCAACCCAGGGGCACATGGCCCACGTGGGACGGAGAGCTGAGGCCTGTCTGGTGGCATATAAATTCTGTAGTACACATCACAGCACGCAATGCCATTGTTTCTCTGAATATGGACCATCCCTACTGAATTCCAACTCCCAATGCCGAGCACCAAGCAGGGAGGCAATGTGTGCCAATGATGTAGGTTTCAGGGATGACCTGGTCAAGAATCAAACCCGAAACTCCCCGGTTCCAGGGCAGGGGCCTTACGGTAACGTCACTGCGCTAGTGATAAGCTTTTGGTTGTTCAGGCCCGTTGCTGGATAGGATATGGTGTGTACGGGGGCAAACCCGGAATGAGATTGATAGGATCTTACCGGTATTGTTTGTGGTCACTGGGAGATTTGACGATGTCAGGATCACCTTGATTGTCCCGTCCGGCATCTCGCTCATCCCTCTTGGGTGGCGACATTGCCGCTCGTGATTTGGCGGGCATGATGTGGTCTTCCTTGCCGTTGGAAGAAAAACGAGAGGCAAGGGAAGCTGTTGCCGTGTGTGTTTAGACAAAAGCTTGGGTGATGGCTCGTAACAACTGAAAAGCCCAAATGGGCAGCGGTCTGCTCCACAATGCGTTTACAGCTCTGTGGCATTTTCGCCGACTAAGCTTTACATCCGCTGAAACAAAAGCAAAGCAAACAAAAAGAATGCGAGCCGGCGAATGTCTGGTTTGCCAGCCGCTACGCGAGCACAAAGGAGGAGAGAAGTGTTGTCCAAAGCCACTGGAGCCGACACTGCCAAAGTAATAGCTAAAAGGACGTTTGGACCTCTAAGGCTAAGTTTGGAGTCCGAGCCCAGACACGGATCTGGCCTGACATGTTTCATAACGTGATGAGGTACAGATCAACCAACAATAGTCACCATGTTTAGATGTGGGGCATTTCAGATTGGTGAACTAAACAGAACGATAGCAGACAATAACAGAATGACAATGAATCGTTTAACTGACGGGAATGATTTTTCTGTTCAGCATTCAAAAGATAAATGGTTGGTAAAATGCTAATGATGTGATGGTTCATGTATTAGTGCTTTTTACTCAACTCAATATTGTTTAGTTTTTATGAATGACATGTATTTACGAGGGCAGTGGTTAGCGCGTGTGCGGCACAATTCTGAGGTCATGAGATCGAACCTTCCTGTGTGGAGTTTGCATGTTCTCCCTGTACTTGTGTGGGTTTCCTCCGGACACTCTGCTTTCCTCCCACATTCCAAAAACATGCATGTCAGGTTAATTGGTCGGTCCAAAATTGTCCCTAGGTGTGAATGAGCAAGTGAGTTGTCTGTCTCTGTGTGCCCTGCTACTGGCTACAACCGGTTTAGGGTGTCCCCTGCCCACTGCCCGAGGGTAGCTGTGATGGGCTCCAGCACCCCCGTGACCCTACTGAGGATAAGCGATGCAGATAATGGATGGATGTAATTACGAATAGGAGGGGCTAAAAAATACACACAGTCACTTTAGGAATTGATTGGGAAGACATTGTTGCACGTTTTTATGAATTCACGAAAAGTCACTTTTACAATGCACTTTGTAACAATATTTGAGTTACCATGCTGTGCTTTTGTAGTAATATGTTTTCTGCCTAACAATAGTGGTATGTGAGTGCTCACTAAACATGGTGTATACTGTATATGAGAAAGGTGGACAACATTAAAATTACAACAAAGATTCAGGTGGCGGTGCCACATCATTATTTGCTCTTCCAGGTATCTGAAAACAAAGGAGACCAACCTATACTACATACTGGTCTAATTACTGTACTTTTGCGTAAAATAGGCACTTCATAAGATATGTGCCCAAGCAGAGCACCTGACCACACGTTCCAAAGAACTTCGTTTATTACCTAGTGCCTCATAGAGGTATAAAATGTTATTTACTTAGATAATAAGTAAAAACTATCATATAAACGTGCGTTTTCTAAAATACTAAGTCGAGACATTTGCATTTATTATACATAACATGATCCTCACTTGGAGGGAGCCCACATAATTGTCCGCCATCTTACTCCTATGAGTAAGCATACCTGTCAAATTACATGTTTCCCGCATATTTGATACGTTTTATCATCATTTCAAATTATCTTCGACATATAACACTTTTTGTGCGTTTTTTGTTGACTAGTCTTGTCCATTCCAGCTCTAATCCGGTCTCGGTCACTGGTAGCAGACGGCAACCATCGTTATAGATTGCAAATATTGTCGCGGTACAATAGCAAATGTTACATTTGATCAATTCATTTTTCGTGTGTATTGCGCCCTTGTCGATAAAGCGTGATATACGCATGCGTGTCACCCTATATCCGTTTCTATGTATTTAAGTCAAATTTGTGCGTTACATTTGTGAAAGGAAACATGGAAAAACCAACAAAAAGAGAAGAATCCAAGGATCAGGTTGACACAAAAAGAATGGAAATCTCACAAAGGCAAAAATGCTGAATTGGTTAAATCAAATGTGTCAAACTTAGGACTCCTGGGCCAAATGTGGCCCGCCACATCATTTTTTGTGGCCCGCGAGAGCTTAAAAGGTCTGAGCTACAACAAAAACAATGTCTGTCGACTACGGCAAGCGCAATTTGACTGCTCGGCGGCAGATACAATGCTGTGATTCCATATTGATGCCAATGAGTGGAATTAATAGATAATTTATCTTAAAAATGTCCAAGAAGATTTTATTTTGTTATACAGTGCTAAATCTATAAGAGATGAATTTGATTTCCAAATCACACTCGTATCTAAACTTCACTGTCACACTTTTTCAGGATTCAAAAACAAATAAAAAACAATCATTGATTTATGGCCTTTCAAAAAGCATCCCAAATAGTCATAAAACACATCTTCCTGATAGTAAAGACGTAATTAAATGTCAATTACACATAAAAATACAGCCATAAAAGAATTAATGACTTTAAAGCCCCGGTCTCTCGCGGTAACGTCTGGAAATTCTCGTAACTTGCATTTTCTCTCATAGATCGGGCAAAACATTTACTTAAAAGACATCTTGTACGTCGAATTTCTCGTAGCTCAAGTAGCCTTTATGTAGAGGTGTCACTGAGTATAAACAGCATAACGTATTATGTATGCATAGCGACTTTTTTTCAAAGCTATTGTAATGTTTATGACTTAAATAATGGATAACATATAATTTACTGTACATGAAGAAGTTACATTTTTTTACATGCAATATATTTTTTTTTTTATTATGGGTTCATTGTCGGCTGGAAAATAGTCTGTGTAATATAGTGTAATAATCTGTGAAGCCCTTTGAGACTCTTCGTGATTTAGGGCTATACAAATAAAAATGACTTGACTTGACTTTTGCTTATTATCAAAATTGATATAAAATGACGTAATTTTACCACCAGGAGGCGCTTATAATAATTACGGTATACACAGTGTCTCATTCAAAGTTAGCAGGGGGATTGAAGTACATAATAGATGTCTGAGGGCGGATTAATAATGTAATTATAACCGCATATAACCTCATAATATAACCTGATTTCAGGCAATTATACTGCACTCCTGTAGAGGGCACTGCACCATCGCTCAAACTCAGAGGAGAAAAGGGAAGTGTTGTGCATGGGAATGGCCTGCAATTAATCTCCTCGCCAGTCACAAGGCTCCTCTTCTCTGATGCTGCTTCAGGCAAGTTGGTGAGACAGAGATGGGCTAGATAATAATGAATTGAATTATGCTCTTGTTGCTCCGTACCACTGTGCACCTACATCAAACACATTTGTCAGACCGCGTTTGCCGGCCAAGCATCCTCGAGGCTCCAAGTTTCTTGATGATCGTTAATTCTCACGCTCCAAAATGTCACTGTCATGAGACCACCTACACGCACTGGCAAAAAAACGAAACAACCAACTTGTGTTCTCCAAGCATCACTAAAAGGGGTTTATTTAAAAATAAGGCCGAGATTACTCAAAGAGATATTCTTAAAATCAAGTCATGTTTATTTGTATAGCTCTTCATCACAAAAAAGTCTCAAGGGTCTGCAGAGACCACCACTACAACATCCCACAATCTGAAACCAACATAAGGGCATGGTAAAACTCAAAAACCTCGGAATGAAGAAAATGAAAAACCTTGAGAAGGGGGTACACATGAGGTAATCCCCCTTCCAAGATGACCAGGGTGCAATGGATGTTGCAAGGGCATCAACAGAATATACCCAGACATCATTAACATTCAATATAGGTAATAACAGAATGTCCAGTTGACATCTTCCTACCTGAACATCTTGACTGATGCAACAGGTTCTAGATAATGGCATACATCAGGCCTAAATACCAGTACGATGACTCAGAATGCATGCACCCTGCAACATCCAGGCTCGTCCTTCTCCCTCAAGGTCAAGAAGAACCAACTCTTAAGCTATAGAACATAAGTGTGTCTTACGCATCGCTTTACACGCTTCAACTGAGGTTGCAGTTTGTATCTCAGAGGGAAGGGCATTCCACAGCACCAGGGCCCAAATGAGGAATGCTATTCAAACTGTGAATTTCTTTTTGGCTCTTGGAATCAATAGGAGACGCACATTTTCTGAGAGGCTCCAAACAGGAACACACAAGGCAATGCTGTTAGAATGATATGAGGGGGCAAGTACATGCACAAGTTCCTTCCATTGGCAGATACAGTTGAGTGTCTTCTGCATGGCAACAGAAACTGAGATTATGCTTCCAAATAATATCACTTAGCGGAACCATATAAAAACTAAAAAGAAGGGGACCAAGTACGGAGCCCTGCGTAACGCCACAGGTGACACTAAATGTCTCTATAAACCATACAAACATTCTATGTCACTATGTAGCATTAACCACAAGTTCGTTGATAGAAAGAGGAAGGGCAGCGCCCGCGATCTGGTGCGCAATGGACGCGGGAAGCAAGCCGCTCATGCAATCAAATCGTGATCCGAATACGGAAGTGGATCTTCCGTAGCAGGAGACGGCGGAGTCAAGGACGGAAAAACAGGTCGAAAGCCGGCACAGGAGAGCAAAAATGTGGTCAGGATCAAAAATGGGTCGGAAGCTGGGACGGGAAAGCAGACGTGGTCGGGATCAAAAACGGGTTCAAGCTGGCGACAAACGGGGAGATCAGAACGGACAGGTAGAAAAACGGGAGCAAAAACGGGACAGGCGGGAGTCAGGGTAAAAAATGCTTGCTTTGTAACAACAGAGGTTCGCTGACAGACTGACAACCGGAGAGGGAAACGACTGGGTTTAAAAAGGGGCAGGGAACCAATCAGGTAGCCCGCAGCGGCTGGCGCCAAATGAGCGGGCACAGGTGATGCTAATCAGTAATCATGACATTTTATTCCTAAACAATTCATAGATAAAAAAGATTGATGAATGAAAAATGAACTCAGACAGCGATAACTCTTTCCAAGTTCTGTTTGATCTCAGCTGTATATTTGCAGAGAAGCGCTCGGCCTTTTTGTTAAACTTGGCATTTCTCTCGTTAAAGAAATTGAGTTCCACGTCGTTGTTGTAGGCCCTCCGTCGGCTGTATTTGGCCAGAATTTTGATCCTGTGCGATTAAAAAGACAGCAGCTTTAGCGGTTTAGCCCACAAATCACTCTGTGATCTTGTTCACAGGGTAGTTTAGCGCGCTAACTGAATCAAGCAAACTCTCTTGAACATCACTTCAAAAGTTTTCCTGTAAACTCAATTGAACAGTCTTCGTTATGTTTGGATAGCCTGTACAGTGGTTGTGCAAGGTTGCATGACCCCCACCCAAACAAAGTAAATACTGAACTAATCAATCTGGAAAGAGTGTTATGCAATTTGGTGTGTGGCTAACCGAAGCAAAAAGCCACTGACGTATTTTTAAAGTAATTGCAAAGTTTCACCCTCGCGCACATTTTTGGCCACTTGCTTGGATAACGCTATGAATTTCTATGCTATGTTTAAAACAAGATTCAGATGAAATTAATTGAAATCTTCATCATCAGATACACCTAAGAGTTTTTTACCTCATCGTGCTTTTTTCCATTTCTATTTTTCAGAATGACTTTCTTCATTCTCTAGCATTTGTCTGTAGTACCATAAATAAAAATAGTGTGATCATAAGATAAAATGAATAGGTGTTTCACCTGAATAATTACAGTATTTTTGCCTTCTCAAAATACAACCGAAGGCACCACCTCAAATGCCCGATACACTCTGGGATATCTTGCAATACCGTGTTGTTCACCTCAAAACCTATTTTCCTCGGAGCCATACAATTTATGTAGGTCACCATAGTTGACTTCAATACCTCTCTCTTAAAGGTAATAGATTTTCATGCATGCTTATATGTGAAATATTTTTGTCACAGTTGCCATGGCGCCCAATTGGCCCCGCCCGTGTGGCGCCAGCTGCGGCTCATTTACAGATTGGCTTTCCATCTTTTTAAGCTCAATGCGGTTTCTCTTACTTTGTCGGTCCGTCAACGTACCTCTGCCCCGCAAGACGTGGGTTCTGACTCGGTCCTGTTTTCCTGTTGGTATTTCCTGTCTGGTATGGATATTTTGTCCTGTTTAATATCGGTTTTCAGTTTCGTTCCCGTCTATTTTTGTCCAGTTTATTATTCTCTCTAGGTTTCGTTCCCGTCTAGTTTGCCTTTTTAATTTGGAAATCCTGTTCCAACATCTATCCTGTCTGTCCCGTCCTGTCCGGTATCGACCCCATCCGTCTGATATCTGGTCGGACAATTGGTATCAAGCTTGTCGATCTCTGGCTTCCTGTCTTTCCGCGCCAGACCACTGCCTAACGTGTATGACTCCCCATTTCCCGTAAAATAGATGTCTTGTGTGAGAATGTCACGCGTCTGGGTCCTGATCCAGTTCTGGTTCATGACAATTTCTTATCAATAGGCTATCTTTTGAAGGTGCGCTTTATAATCCAGTCCACTATAGTCCGGAAAATACAGTACTTTTTGTTTTGATATCCAAAAAGTGTTGTGTTATTGGGTTAGTTAGATGCATAATTTATTTTACACATCACAAAAAAGTCAAACGATATTCTCAAGTGCTTCATGAAGCTTCATTTATCCCCCAGGAGTGTCTGATCCAGGAGACAGTCCCAAAAGAGAACAAAGATTGATTTAAGTGAATCGAATTAGTTGATTAGTTAACTGACTTCCCTGTCGTTTTAGAGGATGTCTCTATCTCGTCATCTTCTCGCTTACTGTCTCTCGACATCTTCCACCATGCGATCGATGCCCACCTCGGAAGGGACGTGGGTGCCGTGGATCAGGCTATTGGATATCGGGTAGAGTTCCTCACCGCTGCGGGGGAAAGAGTGTATGGAATTGGACATCCGTAACTGTAGCCAATCAGCATTTTAGCATACTACAACCGACTTCTTTGTACCGCTATTGTGAATTTGGTCATTTCTGTGAAAGACAAGAGCGCGGCTCAGGGCGAAATGTGCCGGTGCATCCTTCACGCTTGCTCGCTGCAACATTTCAAGGCAAGGCAACCCTGCGGGCGCTTGCTTGACCTTTGTGTGCTTACCAGAGATTCTGAGTTTACATTCTTGAAATGACAGAGCACGATTTGGTTGAAACTGTCCGCAAGGCAAATTTGGGGTTCATGTATAAGATGTACTTTGTGCACATGTGATGGGATGAATGTTAAGGCGATTGGTTGCGAGCAAAGTGCTTAAGATTGATTTTGTTGGACTAGATATGGTCGTAATTGCAGATATGTGCTCGTATATCATTCTCATGAGCCTTTTTTTATACAAAAAAAACAACAACAATGGCCACAGGTCATTTCCCTCACTTTTTTTAATCAAACAAATGCAAATATTGGACATTTACTCACCGTTCTTCTTGGTTTTGTTTATAGTTTTGCATGTATGGCTACTTCTGCTTGGTCAGCCTTTAAAACTGCCTACCTGGGCTCAGCATAACCTTAGCTAGATGGGATACATTATCATAAGTTCTCCTGTAGATTTTGTCACAAGTATTCGAGGTATAATAGTTGCCAAAGCCTCATATGTCACGGTTGCCCATTGCCCTCACTTGGGCCTGCCCGTTTGGCGCCAGCTGCTGCTCGTTGCCTGATTGGCTTCCCTCCTGTTTAAACTCAGTGCTCTCATTCACTCCTTATCAGTCCGTCAACGAACCTCTGTACTTGCAAGACTTGTATCTTGTCTCTGTCCGGTATCCTGCTCGTGTATCCAGTATCCGGCATCGATCCCGCCTCTTTCGTCCTTTCCGGTTTCTTTCTCCAGTCTTCAGTAGCCGGTATCGATCCCGTCTGTCTCGGCCTGTCCGGTATCTTGCTCCAGTATCCAGTATCAATCCTGTTCATCCCGTCCTGTCCGGTATCCTGCTCGGATATCCAGTATCCGGTATCGATCCCGCCTGTCTCAGCCTGTCCGGTATCTTGCTCCAGTATCCGATATCGATCCCGTCTGTCCTGCCTTATCCGGTATCTGCTCATGTATCCTGTATCTGGTATCGATCCTGTCTGTCCTGCCCGGTTTCGATCTCTTCTGCCCAGCGATCGCCGAATCGCTTGAGTTTGTGTTCCCGCGCATGACTGCCCCGTTCCCGTAAAATAAAGCTTGTGAGAAAACCTTATGCATCTAGGTCCACCGTCTGTTCGGGTTCTGTCATCTTAAACATAAGGTCTATTCAAATACATTATCTTTATTACATGTAAATATTGAATAAAGTATTATAGAAATAATGTTGGAAAACAAGGAACTATTTCTCTTAAACAAAAATTTACAGACGTCACCGTGGTGTATACTATGCTTAATTGTATGCTCGCTGTTTTTATTTTAAGTATTTATGCAGGAAGATATTACAGGAGAGGATTTTTTTCCTGGTCCGCACCAGTTCTAAGCCAGCTGCTAGGCACCAGCTAAGGGCCCCGACTAGCACCGCAGCTGTGGAAGGGCACTGGGCGCCTGCAAAGTCGCTGCTGACACCCTTGCCACCATCCGCCTGACCCCAAAAGAATTAACAAGCCGCCATGTATTTAAAGTCGCAGTGTTTAAAATGTAGGAAATAGTAGCTCTATGGTAACTCCTCCAGTCACATTTGGAACACACTATGGTATCCATTTTTAAATTAGAATCATTGTCAATTATTTTAACGTAATTATAAAATTCGAACTGTTTAAACTATTTGGAAGCCACTCAGTAAAAATATGTTCAATTTAAATCCTAATGTTGGATCCTAATACAGACGCTCCCCTATTTACGAACATCCGACTTACGCAAAACGGTAGATACAATAATTTTCTATGTATATATATATTTTATATTGTGTGCACTTTTTTCCGAGTAGAGGACAGTACTTTAGTGCTTCTTTTCGCTGCGTGGCGCTCTGAGAGGTCACCCAGCATCCACACAGAAGAAGAAATCCGGCTTCTATTTCCTGGTTCATGTGTAAACATAACAACGTGTACTGTATCTCCAGTGCGCTAAAAACTTTGACATTTTTATCATTTAATACCTCGTGCATCCATTCAATATGGTTGGTGTAAAGTGTAAGGAAGAGCTGAGCCGTTTCTTTTGAAACGAAAGTGGAATAAGAAAGCTTGATGCGGTTGAGAAAACGGTCTGAACGCTTTTTTTTCGACCACTTTTTACCACGGAGGAGGACATCTTGATGCGCATTTCCCAAAAGTAATAATTCACTTTATTTATTTTTATAGAGCATATCATTTTATGAAATGTTTATTTTTTAGTACAAAACAATACAGGTTACTCATACAAGCCTTAAAAAATATTTATATAAATCTTAAACATACAAAATATAGCACTGAAGCAACTTACGAACAAATTCAACTTACGAACGATCATCCGGAACCTAACTCGTTCGTAGGTCGGGCAGCGTCTGTACGCTTTTACAGGTAATTCATTTGGTTTTTGCTCTTTCACTGATAACTTTCATTTTGTTAGCTTACCGTAGACATGCAGCAAAATTATTAGATCAATAATCTTTTTTTAAAAGTTGACTTAAATGTCAAGACAAAATGTTACTTGGAGTATTTATCTTGTATTACAGTAACCGAGGTTTTGTGGTTGTATATCACCATATTTGAGCAAGGAATGATCAGTTGACAAACTCCGCTGACTTAATTTGCTCACATTGGATGCAGTGGGAATCGTACCAGGATTGCAGCGGTGAAGCCATCGAATTCCGGCCACCTGGTCACTAGGATTGTAGAGGATAAAGGAACAGGCATTAGATTTGATCTCACACTACTTTTTACCCGCGGTGCCATGTTGTACAACGTTGTAATGGCGTGTTACGTGAAAAAGTTCAGCCAATGTGGTACTGTGAGTAAAACGAGTGTGATGATTAGATAAAATCGAATGCCTTTTCCTAAATCATATAGATCTCTAATGGTCTAGTACAGTGTTTCTCAACTGGTGGGTTGCAAACCCGTTTTTGATGGGTTGCGGGCCTTTGCCTTGAGGAATTAATGCTAAAATGAAGAAATAATGGAGGGTCAGTTACATTCTTTAAAAGTAGATGGAGATAATGCCCTGTTTGATCTCTTTTCTCTTCAGTCAATCACCGCAATCCTAACAGTCTTTGAAAGGGACAATATTACATTTTATTGTGATCTTGTTTGTTTTATTTTATTTTATTTTATTCCCATAATGATGGGTCCCAAGAAAGTCAGGGATAAAGGGAAGGAATAGTGGAAAAGTAATAAATACTAAACTGGTGTACTGGAGTTTCGCCGATGAAGCACTGCTTAAAGGTATGGTGAATGGTCGTAAAATGTTTGAAAAAATATCTTTTTTTCCGATATCACGGTTCATGGATCCTTTAAACACATGGGTCGTCGGGGCACCAATGAGTGGGCGACTCTGGACAGCCTTCTCCACTGTTGTCGGTCCCTAGCGTTTTGTTGGGTCGTGGCAAATTGGGCACCAGTTCATTGCTCAATGTTGTCAGGCCAAGTTCTTTTTCAGTCGTCCTTTCCTCTTGCCCCTTTGGACTGTCCCCTGGAGAATTATCTTGGGAAGTCCTGATGATCTTGTGACAGGACCATACCACTGAAGTTTGCGCACAGTTGACAACAGTTCTCCGTAGGGTCCAATGTGCCCTCTGATGGTGTTGCACCCCGTTTCGTTTGCCAGATATGTCAATAAGATGATGCCTACAAGTTTCCTGAGGTTTCCTAGAGGTTTTCGCATCTCCAAGGGCTGGATTTTTTTCCGGTTTTGCTGTGAGAGTCCATGTCTCCATAAGCCTAAAGGAAGATGGAAGTAACCAGCGCTTGCATGAGTCTGATCTTTGATTTCACTGCTACGTTCTTGTCTGGCAAGTGCGGCTGTGGTTCGAGCTATCCTGGCCATGATTTCTGGTTCTGACTACTTTTCTGATATGACAGCTTCAAGATATTTAAATTTGGTGACAGGTTATAGCTTTCTGTGGTTGATGGCAATGTTTCTGGTGATACCTTGGGGATTGTTAGTCATTTCTTTTGTTTTTTCTGTACTGAATTTCATCCTACAGGGAGTGCAGAATTATTAGGCAAATGAGTATTTTGACCACATCATCCTCTTTATGCATGTTGTCTTACTCCAAGCTGTATAGGCTCGAAAGCCTACTACCAATTAAGCATATCAGGTGATGTGCATCTCTGTAATGAGAAGGGGTGTGGTCTAATGACATCAACACCCTATATCAGGTGTGCATAATTATTAGGCAACTTCCTTTCCTTTGGCAAAATGGGTCAGAACAGGGACTTGACAGGCTCTGAAAAGTCAAAAATAGTGAGATATCTTGCAGAGGGATGCAGCACTCTTAAAATTGCCAAGCTTCTGAAGCGTGATCATCGAACAATCAAGCGTTACATTCAAAATAGTCAACAAGGTCGCAAGAAGCGTGTAGAAAAACCAAGGCGCAAAATAACTGCCCGTGAACTGAGAAAAGTCAAGCGTACAGCTGCCAAGATGCCACTTGCCACCAGTTTTGCCATATTTCAGAGCTGCAACATCACTGGAGTGCCCAAAAGCACAAGATGTGCAATACTCAGAGACATGGCCAAGGTAAGAAAGGCTGAAAAACGACCACCACTGAACAAGACACACAAGCTGAAACGTCAAGACTGGGCCAAGAAAAATCTCAAGACGGATTTTTCTAAGGTTTTATGGACTGATGAAATGAGAGTGAGTCTTGATGGGCCAGATGGATGGGCCCGTGGCTGGATCGGTAAAGGGCAGAGAGCTCCAGTCCGCCTCAGACGCCAGCAAGGTGGAGGTGGGGTACTGGTATGGGCTGGTATCATCAAAGATGAGCTTGTGGGGCCTTTTCGGGTTGAGGATGGACTCAAGCTCAACTCCCAGTCCTACTGCCAGTTTCTGGAAGACACTTTCTTCAAGCAGTGGTACAGGAAGAAGTCCGCATCCTTCAAGAAAAACATGATTTTCATGCAGGACAACGCTCCATCACACGCATCCAAGTACTCCACAGCGTGGCTGGCAAGAAAGGGTCTAAAAGAAGAAAAACTAATGACATGGCCTCCTTGTTCACCTGATCTGAACCCCTTGGAGAACCTGTGGTCCCTCATCAAATGTGAGATTTACAAGGAGGGAAAACAGTACACCTCTCTGAACAGTGTCTGGGAGGCTGTGGTTGCTGCTGCACGCAATGTTGATCATGAACAGATCAAACCACTGACAGAATCCATGGATGGCAGGCTTTTGAGTGTCCTTGCAAAGAAAGGTGGCTATATTGGTCACTGATTTGTTTTTGTTTTGTTTTTGAATGTCAGAAATGTATATTTGTGAATGTTGAGCTGTTATATTGGTTTCCCTGATGAAAATAAATAATTGAAATGGGTATACATTTGTTTTTTGTTAAGTTGCCTAATAATTATGCACAGTAATAGTCACCTGCACACACAGATATCCTCCTAAAATAGCTAAAACTAAAAAAGCCCCACTCCAACTTCCAAAATATTCAGCTTTGATATTAATGAGACTTTTGGGTTCATTAAGAACATGGTTGTTGTTCAATAATAAAATTAATCCTCAAAAATACAACTTGCCTAATAATTCTGCACTCCCTGTATACTGGGTTTATGCTTTGTCCAGGCGATTGACCAGATCTCTAAGTTCCTGTTCGTCTCCTGCCAATCTGGCAATATCATCAGCAAAACGGAGGGTAGTAATATTGTGTCCCCCAATACTGAATGTACCTTCATGTTGTTCCAGAGCTTTGGACATTATCCTCTCCATGAAGATGTTGAATACAGTTGGAGAGAGAGTTGAAGTGGTTTCATTTTGTTTATTTAAAAATAATTGTTTTAACCGATACATTAATGCATTAATTATCGTTGTCTAATTACACGTTTTCTACATATTTTTGGGTATGTAATTCTATTCGCGTGTGGCTATGTTTAAGCAGTTATATGGGCTTGGCTTACACAGTGTTGGAGGTAAGATCGGTCCTAAAACATTCAGCTCGACCCAAACTGAGTTGTGGGTATAAAAACCCGAACCCGCCCAAACCCGACGGATTAACTTGATTTGATAAACGAGCCATAAGTGCTGCCAAAGTAAACAAACTTCAGCACCTAACTGCGCGAAAGTAAGCAGCTTGGGGTTTACTTGGGGCTGAGTACCTTAATTCAAGTTTGCACTGCAAGCGCAGCCCCTAAATGAACGGTTTAATGCCGAAGTGCAGCCGAACGCAGCCCGAAATTCGGTTTCGGGTTCTTCACAGTGTGCAATGGGAGGGAGCTTATGTGGGAGTAATTGGGTACT
Source organism: Urocampus carinirostris (assembly GCF_059441175.1). Lineage (NCBI taxonomy): Eukaryota > Metazoa > Chordata > Actinopteri > Syngnathiformes > Syngnathidae > Urocampus > Urocampus carinirostris. The sequence continues at coordinate 9,943,754 of NC_142363.1, forward strand.
TAAAGTAGTTTTTAAAAATATATATTTTTATACCAATCTGTTATCTATTTAGAAATGTATCATTGTGTAATTACTCTTTTCATTAATACTTTTGGGAACGTATTTCTATTAGTGTGTGGCTACGTTAAAGCAGTTTTCGAGCTGGACATACAATGTATGCATATATGCGAGTACATAGGGTACTTGAAGTTGTTTTGGTTTGGGGTTGGGTTAGCATATATAGGAATAACCTTTACTGTATCTGCTATAGACTGCAGAATTCTTACATTTGATTAATTTGAGAAGTGGACTTTTTTTCTTGATTTGGTTTGCAATTTGTCATTAGGGTGGGATGGTGGTTCTTCAAGTTAGTCCAGTTAAGGACCAATGATATAGTTTCCCAATGGTGAAGGGTTTACACAGTGTCAGAACCCACACAGACGGAGGACCCAGACGCGGAACGTTTTCACACAAGCTTTATTTTGCAGGAATGGGGCTGTCATGCACGTGAACACAAACGCCAAGGATGCGACATTCGCTGGGCGGAAGGAGTGAGACAGAGAAGTTAGAGGCAGACAAGATCGAGGCCGGACAGAGCAGATGGAATCGATACAGGACACACGGGTAGATACCGGATGGGACAGACGGGATCGATACCGCATACTGGGGCAAGATACGGGACCGATACCGGATACAGAAGACTGGAGCAAGATACCGGACAGGACGAGACAGACGGGATCAATACCGGATACTGGAGACTGGAGCAAGATACCGGACAGGACGAGACCGCCGGATTAATATTGGATACTTGAGACTGGAGCAAGATACAGGACAGGAGGAGAAAGACAGGATCAATGCCGGATACTGGAGGCTGCAGCAAGATACCGGGCAGGATGAGACAGACAAAATTGATATCGTATACTGGATACACGAGCAAAACACAAGTCTTGTAGGTGCAGAGGTTCGTTGACGGGCTGACAAGGGGGGAATGAGGGCACTGGGTTTAAATAGGAGGGTAGCCAATAAGGAAACGAGCCGCAGCTGGCGCCAAACGGGCGGGGCCAAGTGAGGGCAATGTGCAACCGTGACACACAGTGGATTCATTGGAGTTTTTATTAAAATCATTAATATTGCTATTATTACTAATATTATTATATGGCTGGGCATTAGACTTGTCCAAGGTAAAGAAACGGTTGCCGACCACTGTTGCATTGCACAAGTTAGAAAAACCTCCATATGGAACTCTTCCATAAATCTCATTTCAAATGATTACTTCCTACCGCATGTTATTTACAGAACTTAGAACATGATATATATTTTTAGAGCACGCCTGCTCATCATGTGCTCTTTGGATGCTGCCTAGTGCCCGTGAACATGTGACCCCCCCAGCTGTAAATTGTTGGTTGGACATGTGAACTGACTGGCAGCAGCTCTTAAGATCTTGGCCTTTGGGAAGGCAGTACACAAAATGATGTCAACTACTTGTTGCAAGAATGATAGCTGTTTTCTAACTGGAGTTGTGGTATCCTTGAGCAAGGCATGGTATCCTCAACACACTGCTCTGTGTGCTCGATGTGTTATAAAATGGATACTTCTTCTTGAATGATGAGTGTAGTAAATGAAAATTGAATAAAAATAACATGAAATATTGTTTCTTGACTAGTATTATAAAAAAGCACGGTTATATAGTAGTTTGTGTATTTTTTCTTGTCATTCAAACCAATCTAGTTTTTTTTAATGACTGATGTTATTTTAACTAGTAGGAAGTGCCAAATAATACACAATGTACCTTAAAGCCTGAAAAACACAACTAACATTTAAATCTGATGAATGTAAACACGTTCAAAAGCCATTTGATCATATTCAAGTTCCCAAACGGACGCGATTTGCTTTTGATTACCTTGCACTGCTAGAGCTCTTTTGCAGGATGTAATTAAATTTAGTTTATCGTCCTAGATTAAAGCATCTTCGAGATCAGAGGCGTCGTTAATGGAGTGATGCATTTTCCCTGGAAACCAGATGCGCGGCATATCACAACCATCTTTTCCGCTCAGAAAAAACTGTGAAAAACAAAGAGACTGAACTTAATTTAAATATTCCTTTAGAAATGATAAACACAGCTAGATTTACTTAACTGTGAGTTGAGATCATAATAAAGTAATGAAAACTACTGTTTAATTTTTTAAAAACACTTGACTACAAGTTGTACCTCGGGTTTTGTAAACAAAAAAGCATTTTGACACAAACAAAATGAACTTTACCTGCCCCAAGGTTCCCACGTTGTAAAATGAGATTGAGAATAAAAACGCAACACATAAAGTTTCCAAGATTTTGACAACATACTTTCCCTTTTTTTTCCAAAAGGGCCAGTTACTTGGCAGTAACACAACAATAACAGAAAAGTCAAGTCAAGTCATTTTTATTTGTATAGCCCTTAATCACAATAAGTCTCTAAGGGCTTCACAGATTAGTACACTATGTTACACAGACTATTTTTCAGCCGACAAGAAGAGTAGGTTATTATTCATATGCAATGGAGTAGAAGTGAGTTTTAAGTTTAGATTTAAACATTTCCACTGAGGTTGCAGATCGGATCTCAGGGGGAAGAGCATTCCACAGCACCGGTGCCCGGATGGAGAACGCTCTCGAACCAGCAGAACACTTCTTTGCTCTCGGGATCACCAGAAGATCGGCACTCTCAGATCGTAGGCTTCGGACCGGGACATAGGGGCAGATCAGATCTGAAAGATAAGAGGGAGCAAGTCCATGTATGATTTTGTACAATACTAAGAGAACCTTGAAGTCACATCTTTGGCTAACTGGGAGCCAGTGCAAGTTAGCCAAAATCGGTGTTATGTGATCGTACTTTTTTGTCCTAGTTAAAAGCCTCGCTGCGGCATTTTGTACTAGCTGAAGAGACTTGATTCTGGACTTCGGGAGACCGGAGAGTAGTGCATTACAGTAATCGAGACGGGAGGTAACAAATGCATGAATTATAGTTTCCGCATCAGACTGAGACAGTATTGAACGGATTTTGGCAATGTTACGAAGATGGAAGAAAGCGGTTCTAGTAATTTTCTTTACATGCTTCTCAAAGGTTAGATTAGGGTCAAATATGACACCTAAATTTTTAACTGAGTCACTCTGTGTGATGTGACATTTGTCAATGTTCACAGCAGTTTTTGAGAATAAGTCACGGCATTTAGATGGACCAATGACTAACATTTCGGTCTTTTCAGAGTTAAGACGCAAGAAATTGAGTGACATCCACTCTTTTATCTCAGTGAGGCAGGCCTCCAAAAAGCTGCATCATATGCATTTCTTCTAGCATTTTGAAGTGTCCGAAGTAGCCTTTTCCCTACGGGTGCAGTTATTCCACTCGTACCTTTTTCACACCAGTACCCTTGCCGGGGTTTGGAAGAAAATCTAAAAACTGGTTGCATCATAGGAAAAACCACTCCATTCAAAACTTAGGAAAAAACTAGCAGTTTATTCACTTACTGTGGCGTATTTACAATTATTATTATTATTATTATTACTATTATTATTATTGTTTTACAGTGGGACCTCGCTACTTCGCGTTTCGATGTTTGCGGGTTCAGAGCTTTGCAGGCCTGAAAAATAATAATATATATATATTTTTTAAGCATTTTTGAAGGGGTGTCGCTACTTCGCAGATTTTCACTTTTTTCGGGTGGTTTTGGTTTTGGTCCCCATTAACCAGGGACCATTAACCGGGTCTAGAAAATAATAATAATAAAATAAAAAAACAAAAACCCCCCCAAAAAAACCCAAACAAAAAAATATTTTTTTTTTTAATACATAAACATTGTTTTTGTTTTTTTGTTTTTTTTAATGTGCGCCGCTACTTCGGGGATTTTCACTTATCGCGGGTGGTTTAGGTCCCCATTAACCGAGGTCCCACTGTATTAAAATAGACGTTGTGTATTATGCAGCACTTCTTAGTCGTAAAAAATATATTTTTAAAAAAAAAACAATACTGATTTAAATAGTAACCAAAAAAAAACATGAAATATCACATACTATAAACATGCAAGATTAGAATTTATTCTTTAAGATATAATTTGTATTTAATTTTTAATCATCTCCAGTTGTATTATTATAATTTGCATTTATTTTGATTGTAAAAAAATTTTAGTTTAACTTTTACCTACCTACCTACCTACCTACCTACCTACCCACCTACCTACCTACCTACCTACCTACCTACCTACCTACCTACCTACCTACCTACCTACCTACCTACCTACCTACCTACCTACCTACCTACCTACCTACCTATTAGTATAAGTTGGTATAGTTGTATTAGGGACCTACGTACCTATTAGTATTAGTCGATATAGTTGTATTAGCAACCTAGCTACCTTCGGCCGAGACATACCTAATTGGTATAATGGCGGCGCCCTCTGTTGGCTGCGGCTGCATCGACTCGCTACAACGGGTCAGGTGTATCGACATTTCGTTCTGTGTACATTGTTACAAAGAATGACAATACGAAGGAAATTATTATTATTATTATTATTATTAGTATAAGTCGGTATAGTAGTATTAGGAACTTACCTACCTACCTACCTACCTACCTAATAGTATAGGCAGTAAAGTAGCACTTGGACCAACCTACCCACCTACCTACCTACCTACCTACCTACCTACCTACCTACCTACCTACCTACCTACCTACCTACCTACCTACCTACCTACCTATTAGTATAAGTTGGTATAGTTGTATTAGGGACCTACGTACCTATTAGTATTAGTCGGTATATTAGTATTAGGAACCAGCCTGCCTACCTACCTACCTACCTACCTACCTACCTACCTACCTACCTACCTACCTACCCACTTACCTACCTACCTACTTCTATTATTATAAGTTGGTATAGTTGTATTAGGGACCTACTATACCGATTAATACTAATCGGTATAGTAGTATTAGGAAGCTACTCACTCACTCACTCACTCACTCACTCACTCACTCACTCACTCACTCACTCACTCACTCACTCACTCACTCACTCACTCACTCACTCACTCACTCACTCTCACAACATTTATGTATAGATTGACTTCATCCAATATCAACTATGGCATTTACATTGTGGTGAAAACAGTCTGTCGTTTGCAGCTACAGCTTGAACATATCACAACATCTTCCAAAGTCATAGCCGAGAGGGGCTTGATAATAATTAGAAAATCACAGAGGCTCCGTGCCAGGGCAACGTAAGGACTCCGGCAATAATGTCAGTGCCGTTTAGTGTTGCCTGAACTTGAGTGCAATATAATACGCATCTCACATGTGCGTGGGGCGGCCACCCATAATTGCTGACTAGCCATTTCTCAATATTAACTTTACCAGTCAAGCAAAACACACCTAAAATAGAGTAACTGTATATCTGCAAATAAATCACTTGAGGGGCACATTTATGAATTTGAAACTGACGCCATGGTGCCATCTAGACTTTACTTGGTAATATAAATGGAAATACATGATAGATAATATCAAATTCTATTTAAATGATATAAATTAATGTGCACCTAGTGATATGTAACCTCCAATAAAAGTTGATCCAGATTGTACACTGGGGGTTTGGGTTAAGGCTGTTTAGTGCACAAGCAGCTGCTTCACATCTGGAAGTTAATATAAACATCATGGCCAATAAAATCATTCCATTTCCTTAATTACTATTCCTGTCATTTCCGCACTAAATGAAAAGTTATTAATTCCAGGCCAAGGCAAACACGCTTCTCCAAAGTGTCGCCACCCTGGCTGCAGCCTCTTGTCACTGGAGCGGAACCACAAGTTCTCGCCGGGGCTGCGTGAGTGTATTTTTGTGTGAACGTACCTTTGTGTCAGCGTACTTTTGTGTGAACTTGTCAAAGTGAGCGTGGGAGTCTTGGGGACCGGTGCTGAGGCACAGCAGATGAGAATGGAACGGAAAGATGCTGTCTTGTTTTCCAACACGCCAGAATTTTCCTCTAATGGTACCAACTTCATCAGGAGCATGAACGAGTTGATTTGTTTATCTTTCACCTGGCATCCTCTTTCTGCTAAACGGCAACCTTGGATTGATAAAGACTACTATGACGAGGTGCTACTGTAACTTGCAACATACTTTACAGAAGTGGTCGGCAACCACTGGGCCACGGTCCAATATCGGGCCGTAGGTAATTTGGTACCAGGCCACACAGGATGAAAAATTCCATTATATTTTACCCGTTGTTGTTTTACTGACACGGCTATGTTTCAGACTGATTTTTAACCTTGGCTTTGAGGGTGTATGTTTGAACTTAAATCAGTGTGGTTTGCACAGGCGGGCGCAGTTATTTGACACGTTGGAAACAGGGATATCCACCAAAGATAACAGTGAAGAATAAATTAAAACCAACTTTTTGTGCATAACGCGAATTAGTATGGTGAGTGGTCAACTCCGTCATGCTAGTATGTAAACAAACTTGCTTCCATGGAAAATCTTTTTACACATGAATTGAAGGCTGCATGGATTTCTAAGTGAAGAACAGCACAGAGACCACATAACACCAAAAAGCTTTTCGCTGAGTTAATTTAATGAGTTTGTATTTTTAATGACTTGGCATGCGGATCGACATGATGTCTTGCGTTAAACGTTATGATAGTGACCAAAACGTTGTCACTATTAGCACGTCCGCCTCACAGTTCAGAGGTCCAAAGTACAATTCCAGCTAGTGACCTCCTTGTGTGGAGTTTGTATGTTCTCCCTGTGCCCTCGGGCCCTCGAGTTTCCTTTCACCTTTCAAAACATGGCTGGGATGGGCCCAGCGCCCCGGTGACTCTTGTTAGGATAAACAGTTCAGAAAATAAAATGTGATTTCGATGTGATAATACGAGGACATCTATATTTTCCACATGACTACACTGTGGATTCACGCTCATTATTTTGTTATTACTGTTTTTAAAACGATTGCTGTTACTATTATTGTTTTCATCATTTTAGAAAAAGGAAAAACATGTTCAATGCTGCCCGGCTTGGAGCTGAAAATATATGATAATAATAAACCGATCTGTGGTACAGAAAGGGTTGCATGAAATGTGATACATTTGAATTCAATTTTTCACAAAATGACAACCTTAAGGAAAAACAAAATATCCAGATTAAGATTCACACTACGTTTCAACATTCAATGACTTCTAGTTTAAAAGGAGATGATTTGCGCCTCCTAAAGGTAAAAAAACACATTCATTAAAAACATGTTTGAATACTGCACAAAAACATCACAAACTATGAAATAAACATGCACATTTTAAATTACTTCTTAAGTCAAGATATTTATACATAACAGATAACATTCAGCTCACCTACAACCCCTGGCAAAAAGAATGGAATCATCAGTCTTAGGGCCCGGTCACACAGCCGTTTGCGTCTGTATCGCGGTTGAATCACGGCCAGAAATTTTCTGCCCGTGAAGCAGACGCTGTTGCCCGCGGTGGAAAATGCGCAAAATTGGCCAACCCGCTGTTCATCCGTGGTATGCCCGCGAAACAGACGCCGGCGGCTGTTCCACTTCCTCATCGCGTCACACGTGGTCCTTTCCGCGTGTGGACCACGGGTATAAAAGCTGCCGAGCCGGGCTGTAGAAATCATAACCGCTCAAGACACAGTCCCGGGAAGATCAAGATTTAAGCTATGGCACCGAAGAAGAAGCCAATATGTTATTATTGTAATAGTTTTTCATTTTTACTTTATTATCTTGTTATGAAATGAAAAGAAATGTCAAGAAATAAAAATGGATTAAGACGAGGTCACTACGGTGACGGGGATCCATGTTCACCCCTTGACGTCTCGAGCACAACTGACGTGTGCTCGGCAAATTGCGCTGAATATACGCGGAGAAAGGCGTTTGACCGTCACACGCGTTACACACGCTAATTCACGTGATTCAGCCGCGATACAGACGCAAAACAAACGTGCTATGACCGTGCTCCACCCGCGATTACCCGCTAAAATTTCGCCTCCTACCCGCGTGTAACCACGCCCTGGCCGCGGCCGTAGTACGTCGTTCCGCGTCCGTACCGCGTCATTACCTCGTGTGTACCACGTGTGCCGCCTGCGGTTACCCGTGGTCTAAAGTTTTGAGCAGCGCAAAAGTTTTGAGCAGCGCAAAACTGCGTGTTTATTTCTTGCCGCGTGTAAAGCACGGCTGTATCTCGTCTGTATCACGATCTCAACGCGGGCAACAGCGTCTGCTTCACGGGCAGAAATTTCTGGTCGTGATTCAGCCGCGATACAGACGCAAACGGCTGTGTGACCGGGCCCTTAGGCAAGCCCTCACTCAGACATTTTATTCTGTAGAAAAAAATCAAATCACAAACATGAAACAATCGTAAGGTCATTCCAAAGTGTAACATGCTTGCATTCAGAAACACTAAAATAAATTAAGCAAAACATTGCGATGGTCAGTAAATATTACTTTTATAGTGCAAGTGCGTGGAAATAAATATGGAATCACTCCATTCTGAGGAAAAAATATGGAATCATTAAAAACAGACATGCGACTGGCTGGCAACCAGTTCATTGTGTCCCGTGCCCACTGCCCGAAGATAGCCAGGATGGGCTCTAGGACCCCCTACTGAGGATTTTTTTTTTTTGGTTTGAACAATTTTATTGACACTATTAACAGCAAATAAACAATGTCCAGAACATTTTTTCTCGACACTTTTAACAGCAATTAAGCATATTCACAATTTCGTTATATCTAAATATATGACGTTTGAACAACACATTCACAATTTCATTGCATCATATCCCAACAATATGAGTTTTTATCGACTCTTGAGAGGGTGGGAAGAAATCCCACTTGAGAAGACAGAGCTATGCCCCTGCATAACAGTACTGCCCTTTACACATCGGTTAACTGCTGTTAAAAGTGTCAATAAAAATTGTTCAAACCTCATATTGTTAGAATATGATATAATGAAATTGTGAATGTATTTAATTGCTGTTAAAAGTGTTGATAAAACCCCCTACTGAGGTTTTTTTTTGTAGAGGTTTATTGTTCTATATTCTTTATCAATTGTCCATTATCCGTTATCAGTCAAATCATAACATACTACAAAGCCAAGAGGCCGAGACACTTGCTCACAGCCAAGAGGCTGAGTCAAGGTCCTAGCCACAGGGCCAAGCAGCGATGAAGTACTCAGTCCAACAACCCTACTGATGATATGCGGTGCAGATAATGGATGGAAAAACAGACAAAGAAATAACAATTAAACATATTACTAGTATTTAGTTGCACAACCTTTGGCTTTTATGACAGCTTGCAGTCTCTGAGGCATGGCCTTGATGAGTGACATTTCATCATCATTCTGGTGCCAACTCTCTTTAATTGCAGTTGCCAAATCATCTTTGCAGGTCTGATCCTTGCTGTGGACATTTTTTTTCAATTTCCACCACAACTTTTCAATTGGGTTGAAATCTGTGCTATTTTCTGCGTGTCGCCTAATATTATTGATAATAGTAATACTTTGTATTTTGAAGCGCCTTTTAGGACTCCCAAGCTCGCTCTACATATGAGTAGGACACAACAATAAACAAAGATTAAAACGAGTAAAACAAGAAAGTAATAAATAGACAATAAAACACATTATAGTTAAAAGGGCCGGTGTGTGAGGTATATGGTCAAGAAAAGGCAAGTCTGAAGAGGTGAGTTTTGAGTCCGGATTTGAAGGTGGACAGGGTTGCCATATTTCGTAGGTCAGCTGGCAATGAGTTCCAAACCTGGGGGGCAGAGCGGCTGAAAGCTCTGCTCCTCATGGAGCTGAGGCGGGCAGGGGGTATAGTGGGATGGAGGGAGGAAGATGATCTGAGGGTGCGGGATGGCGTGGCAATGTGAAGGAGGTCGGAGAGTTAGGGAGGGGCAGGGTTATGAATGGCCATGTATTAACTGCTGTATGTTATGATTTACTTGCATGTGACACGTCCACGCCAACACTCCTTGTCTCAGTGTATTCAAAGTAACGCACAACTTGTGCCCCTGTTACTAAAAAAAATAACACATTATTTATGACGGAGTTATTCACAAAAGTGCCCTTGAGTCATCATTATTACTAATAGAAGATACTGATTTCAGAAAATACATCCATTCCCACTTCCCACCCAAAAACCATCTCTACAGGTATAGTGCTAAGAATATTTAAAATGTGCTATCAATACTCACTTTTTACAAATTATATCATGACAACACCTTCACATTGTTTGGGCTTGCTGTAAGGCTACAACAATTAGCTTCAAATTAAAATCTTAGTTAGGGTTAATTGAGCAATGCTACCAGGCATTGGTACCGATACCAGCCTATAACAAGCCATTGGGATTTCTGATAGCGGTCCATAATTGTGACCAAAAGGGACCACAAATGCAAGGAGAGGAACAATGTAATTCCTCTTTTTTTTTTGCAGTTTAAAAAAAATCAATAATGATATGGATAGGTGCACCTAGTAGTACTTCTGTTTAGTATTGGTGAAGACACAAGGTTGACTGTTTGTGCTGTTCTTGGTCTGAAAAATGTGGAATACTCTCAAAAGCCTAATATTGTTAAGTTTACATATTTGTTAAAAACTGAAAGTGGAAATCGTCTTATCTGTGGTTCATTTTCACCCGAGACATTTTCTTCTGGAAGCGTTTTTCACAGCACATTACTACATTCCAAATGCATCCTATTGATGTGTGAGATGCTGTTGGTCTACTACATTTCCAGAGGGCACAGAACGATCACTGAGTTACTAGGAAAGTAATCCACATTTAGCTTCTCACAGACTCACACCAAACACGTCTTTGTGTCAACACTAATCTGATGTATGCTTGATCCTGTCTCCTTAACTAACTCATTTTCACACCTAAAGAGACAGTTTGTATTATGTAAAACCTGCCAGAGGTGAAAAGACTTCATTCATGAAATTAAAAAAAACTATATTGATTTAAATAATAAGCAAAATACATGAACTATTATATATATATAAAAAAAATAATATATATCATTATTTTACATAACATGAGCCTCACCTAAAAGGAGTTAACATAATATCCACTATCTTTCTTCTACAGGTACACAAAATACTCAAAAAGGCTGGGCTAAAAAAATAAAAAAATAAGAATGGTGCAGTTTGATAAGTTTGAGACTCTGTAGTTTGTATTCTTCCTTGTACTTTTTAGCACTTGTTTTCTATTGCACCAGAGGTTGGAGATAGTCGCATGCGCTACCGAGTGGCTTCCTAGAGCGTTTCCAAAAATATTTTCAAATTGAAAAAAGATAAAGAGGGAAATATATTATTATTTTTGTATAGTTTCAGTAGGAGGACAAACATGACAGTAGTTTTTAGATGTAAAAATATTTAGAAGAAATATTGCATTTCAACTAGAGGTGTAACTATGAGACGGGAAGGAAGATCAGCTGGTATAAGTTCACGGGTGGGAAGTGATAGGTTTGACTGCTGCTTTCTTACTGGTATTGAGTTGTAAAAACATGGGATACTGGTTGTCACCTCTAACACGGCGAAGCCACACATTGTGATGTGAAATCATGGTTTTCAGGCTTGATCTCCTGTCTAGGAAACCTAGCTGCTATGCAAAACCCCGGGGCTGTTTTCTATTATTTGTTTTCCACTTTCTCGGCTGTCCCGTTTTAAAAAAGCTTTGCTTTTTAAGGGTAAGCGTCACAAGCAAGGCAGTTTATATGATTGGCCATAAAACCCGAAGGTAAAAAGAGAACAATAACTGTAAATAGATTAAATTTAAACATTATTAATGTGATTTAATTAAGTTTACCTTTTCAAAAAACTGCTATTTTATTTTCATAAATGCATGCTGTGTTTCATAGCACTCATTTTGTTACCTAAATAAGAGCCACTTTATGGACATTCCATTTTGTTTTTGCTTTTTCAAATCTTCAAAATAAAAAAAAGACATCAAAATGTGTTTCCTTTATTGAATTTCTTTAATTTAAAAAAAGTAATGAAACATACTGTAATGCATCAATATTGTAATAAAGTTAAACTTGAGGCGGTATACTACAACATAGCAGTCAAATGGGGCATCTTAGTCATTTGGATAGTAGGGTAATATAGCGTAATATGAAATCACATAAAGCAGCAGGTGGTGCATTCATTATAAGACTTATGTAAGGCTTTTAGATTTTTTGCAGCGTCACACAAATTTATTTCCTGTTTTTTGCGCCAATATGGCGCTTTTAACATTTTGAATTGCCGACCTTTGGGCTACACCATACAATGACATATAGTGGTCTATTTATTCACACTATCTCTTTAAAAATGGGTGCTGGCAGTCTTTTTCTCTTTCTTTTTCTCCTTAAAATCTCACACAGGTGCCATGTCTAATATTGTTGCATACAGTTACACAATGTTGATATCAATGACAATCAAGACCATTCGATCCAATTCTGATATTCAAAAACAGTGCTTTTAGAATGAGGAATGCTGATCACCATTCAAGAGGAGAAGTCAAAATCAGTGAGCGTCAAGTACACCTATTACACTCGTATGGACGTATCCATGCACTCAAATACCACACGTTTCGTAGCCAATGCTTCTCTTCTACCGCACTCAATTAAGCATCCAATTAAAGGCCATTATGGCTTCTCCTCTAGCAGCGACCGCAGGGACGTAGCTAGTACATTGCGGGCACATCCATGTCTCCTGAGTTGTCGTCTGATGGAATGATCCACCAACTTTATGATCATAATTACTGATCAAAACAAAAGTACAACAACAATTTCAACTCAAAGGACAGCGATAAAAAATTAAGAAAGAACGATAATAAGCGAGTGGTCCAGTGGGACAATCCTTGGGGAAACATTTGAGTATTATTATTCCATCCATTATCTGCACCTATTATCCTCAGTAGGGTCGCGGGAGCCCATCCCAGCCATCTTCGGGCAGTGGGCAGGGAACACCCCCAACTGGTTGCCAGCCAGACGCAGGGCACATAGAGACAGACAACCATTCACTCACTCATTCACACCTAGGGACAATTTGAACTGGCCAATCAACCTAACGTGCATGTTTTTGGAATGTGGGAAAAAAAGTACCCGCCGGAAACCCACGCAGGCACTGGGAGAACATGCAAACTCCACACGAGGGACGCTGCGGAACCTGGACTTAAACCCTTAACCTCTGCACCATGGGGCTGCAGGCTAACCACCCTGCCGCCGTGCTTCAGAATATTATTATTATTAACTTTAGGAACAGTAATAAAAAGTTTCAATGATTCCTATGCGTGGGTGGCCATGTGTGACTGTTAAAGGAACGTGCACTTTTTATTGCAAGTTTTATTATTTATTATTGTAGCTGTTGTTGTTATTAACCGGGTCATTTACCACATCTATTCCTTTATGATTTGAAAAAAATTGTAATAATTAAAGAATTACTGTGTATTATTTGACCACTATATGTCCCTCTATTGTATTTTGCAACCGAAAACGAGTGCTAAAGAGCACAAACAAGAATACAAACTTGTCTAATTTTTTGACGAGGCTTGTGTGATGTTTTTCTCTGTTTTTTTTGGTTGGGTTTGCAGCACAGACAATTATGTCAGCTCTCTCTAGGTGTGTCATGATTACTCATTGCCCTCACCTGTGCCGGCACATTTGGCGCCAGCTGTTGCTTGTGGCCTGATTAATTCCTCTCCGATTTATACCCAGTACGCCAATCTCTCCCTGTCAATCCGTCAGCGGACCTCTGGGTACGCAAAGCAAGCACTTTGACTCTGGCTCCCATCGGTCCCGTTTTCATTCGTATACCACTCGTCTGTTCCTGATTCTCAGTTTGTCTCCGGCATCGACCCGTTTTGTCCTTTTGACCACGCTCTGATCTCCTGCTCCGGCTAACAACCCATTTTGCCTGTTTGAGACCGCTACGATCTCCCGCTCCACAAGATCCACTTCGGCATTCCGAACACGCTCAGATCCCGTGAGCGGCTTGCTTCCCTCGTCCAGCGAGCACCGGATCGCTGGCGTTTGTTTTCCTCTAGATCTCGATAAACTTCTGAGTAAACGTTACGCGTTTGGGTCCTCCTCCTGTTCTGGTTCTGACAAGGTGAGGCTAATGTTATGCAAAATAAATGCAAATTTATTGACCTTCGAGAATTTTGAAATTATGCACGTTTGAATTGTATTTATGGTCATTAATGACAACATAGTGAACATTGTTTGCGAGATTAGACTTGGCACACCAGGATAAGCACATAATGAAAAATTAAAAGACAAAAATAAGATTTAAAAAAAATGTTGGATTAATAGCCAAATGATTTACAAGGTATCCACAGGTTCAAAAGCATTCTCCATTTTGGCCCTGGTACTGAAAAATGCTCTGCTCTCTGAAATTCGATCTACAACCTCAATTGAAGCGTTTAAATCTAGGCTTAAAACACACTTACATTCTATAGCTTAGGACGGATGTTGACCTTATACACTTGTCTTTCTGAGGGAAAAGGATGACTCTGGTTGTCCATCATACTGGCATTAAGACCTGATGTACACCATCATCTAGATTCTAGAACCTGCTGTATTCGTCAAGATGTTGGAACAGGAAGCTGTCAACTCGACTTTCTTTTATTACCTATATTTCATTTGGATGATGCCGGTGATTGTCTGTTGATGTTCTGGCAACATCCATTGCGGACTGGTCATCCTGGAAGGGGGACTACCTCCTGTTCTGGGCCCCCTCTCAAGGTTTTTAATTTTCCTCATCCTGAGGTTTTTGAGTCTTTCCTTGCCCTCATGTAGATTTGAGATCAGGGCTGGTGTATGGTAGTATGTAATCCGTAAAGCCCTTTGAGACTCCTTGTGATCAAGGGCTACACAAATAAACATGACTTGAATCGGCATGAGTAGGAGACTTGACTATTATGTAATAAGCCATATACAGTATGATAGTGCATGTTATTTTGCATCTTATTTAAATCAAAATATATACATTTTAATGATCGAAATTTTTTTCTACCTCTAGAAAATTCAATAACACACACTGTCCATGTAACGTACCCGATGAAGTGCCCTGTGCAGTTGAGACCAACCTAAGTTAGCAGCAACCTCAGCAGTAACCTAAGCTGGTCAGTCACAAAATGAACCACAAGAGGGAGACCTTCTCATAATGTTTTGGACAGTTTAACCGTGGGAAGGTCTTGTACAAAAAGTAATTCTTCAAACCATGGTTGAGACTTGAATTCAGAAGTCTTAAGTAACAGTCACCATCCAAATACGCTTTGAGCATTTTGCACTTCAAAATAACTAAACAAAACATTACCCATGATAACCACCAGACTTCCCTTAAGCAAAATTGAAGTCAAATATTAAATGACCTCCATTGCTAGGCTGACTTTGTCAGTTGAAAAAACAATAGACCGTTGATGGAGGTGAAAAATGTTGAAAAACCCCGGGACAAACAGCTGCATAATACAACAGTCTTCTACAAAGTGCCCGCTAAATGACTCCGTATATATATATAAAAAAAAAAACTATCACGAGCCGATTCAAACAAATGTGGCTTAAAAGGAAAACTCGCAAAAGTGAATCATACCCGAAGGCAAGCACTCTGGTCTGATGAGAACTGAATTGTTTGGTGTAAAAAAAAAAGAAAAAGGATCATAAATACAGCCTCCTTTCATGTTCAATTTAAGGTGCTGACATTCCGAGTTGAAATGTGATGATGAGGAAGCCGATGCCAAACATCTTAAACAAGCGTCAACAACAACATTACTGTCCAAGCGTCTCGGTGATAAATGAGGCCTTTCTTTGCGGTTAGCATGGTCGACCTCTGCAGCTATTTCAGATTTCAAAAGATCTTCTATATCCTTTCAGAAAGACATTATGTGATGCGCAACATTTATGTTCAACCGTTTTCCAGGTGGAGGGATTTATACCTAAGGAATAATGTCAAGTATGATTTATAAATTGTAAAACACTTATAAATATATTCTGTAGGCAACCTGGAAATCAACTTTGAATGTACTGCTTCTGGCAAACATAGTGTACTTGCAAGGATGATCTTGAGAAGAAATACATCTGAATGCATCTAAAATGTTTAGATAATCAGAAAGCACCTAAACATTTGACTAAACACAGAAATGTATCATATAAAGCTGTACAACAATTTGTATGTACCGTATTTTCCGCACTATAAGGCGCACCGGGTTATAGGGCGCACCCCGAAAAAATAGTTTTTGGTCCTATTTTTGACATATATAAGACGCACCGGATTATAAGGCGCTACAATGGGAACGTGGACAAAACAGTCAGATGATCCAGTCAAACTGATTACCCCCTTAACATTCCCAAAGCTTGCAAAGACGCAAATACGTGTCGAGTACACGTGCGAATGCGGTGTCCGTAAGATGTCACTCAAATGCATCGTTCCATCATTCGGAAGGTTAAAGTCTTGGGATTCAAGAAATGATAACCATTCCTTCGTATCTATTTTCTTTTTCGCTCGCAACTTTACTGTGCATATGACAATAAACACTTGGAATTGAGTTTAATTTAAAAATAGACACTCCATTCCATCCATTATCTGCACCGCTTATCACAGAAACATCGAGTTCAGTCTGAAACAAGACAATATAAAACCGGGAATAGCTCACCGAAGTCATTGTGTTCATAATAATGTGCAGGCAATGTCCTCTTATATCCGTGAGGGTAGTAAATCCAGGAGAATACAATATTTACAAATACAGAATAGAAAAAAATGCTTTCTCTATGCCATCGGCCACATGCTATACGCATTCATCTTTTTCGGCCAATTGCAGGCTTTGTTTCGCTGTTTAAGCCAATGGCAGCCTGTACATTATAAAAAGGATCCACCTCTTGACCTCCGAATAACTTTAGCCAATAGTGATCGATTCAACTGATGATTGACACATCTTTTTCGGCCAATTGCAGGCTTTGTTTGCCGTTTGAGCCAATGGCAGTCTGTAAATGATAAAAAGGATCCGCCTCTTGACCTCCGAATAACTTTAGCCAATAGTGATCGATTCAACTGATGATTGACACATCTTTTTCGGCCAATTGCAGGCTTTGTTTGCCGTTTGAGCCAATGGCAGTCTGTAAATGATAAAAAGGATCCACCTCTTGACCTCCGAATAACTTTAGCCAATAGTGATCGATTCAACTGATGATTGACACATCTTTTTCGGCCAATTGCAGGCTTTGTTTGCCGTTTGAGCCAATGGCAGTCTGTAAATGATAAGAAGGATCCGCCTCTTGACCTCCGAATAACTTTAGCCAATAGTGATCGATTCAACTGATGATTGACACATTGGTTAGCCAATGAAACGCCGGTAAATAAATCCCACCGTCCACCGCGTACTACTTGGCGTTCGGGGGAAAATCGAGTCGGCGGCTGCAAGTTAGTTGGAAAACTTAATGTTGATCCAATAAATAAGGCGCATTGTATTATAAGGCGCATGGTCAGCTTTTGAAAAAAATAAAGGCTTTTAGGTGCGCCTAAATACTTCATTTACTACCCCCACAATCATTAATTTTCTGCCAGGATATAACAAACTGTATTAGCTTTAAAAAATAATGCACAATAAATTATTGTAATGTAACAATATTTACAAATGTAACAATATTTTCACGCATACCATACTTTCAATTAATAATAGTATTTAAAAAAATAATAATCTCATAATGTAAAAATAGTAAAAAAAACAACATAAAAATGTTGAAAATGATGTAAAAAAATTATGAAAAAATGGGAAATTTACTGCATATGAGGTACTAAAGTATATAAGTTGGACTGATTCCGCCTATTGAAGGCCTAGGTGTGAAATGCACGGCCTGCCACTGGTTTTACATACAGAAATCATTGATCACGATTTTGGAAAATGATTCTAATTATAAAATAAAAATTGAAACAGATCATATTTGAATTCACAAATACATTAACAAATTGCATTATGAATTTGAGCAACAACACTTAATTTACTATCCCCACCAACAAAAACAATCATTATTTTGAAAGGATATGAAAAACTGTATTCGCAACACAACATAAAAAAACGAGGCATATGTTACAATATTTTTATGTATATGCATGTATATACAATATTTTACGTCGAACCATTTGATTGTCCTGTTGATCACTCCTTCCCAGGTTGTTCAATGCCTTTGTTTGGCCTTACTGAGCACCTTGATCTTATATTGCTCCTCCTTCTGCCTAACCACCTCTTTATTCACCATATCATTCCTTCCCTTTTGTGTTGCTTTTGCCCAAAATGTAGGTGCTGCTCTCCAGCCCAAGCCAGCTCGTGTAATTATTCCTATACGTCATTATTGATCTTTTAATTGTAATTATACAAATAAAAAATATCCGCAAAGACCTTGTGCTCTAATGTAACAAGTAAGTTTTCCACTATTATGATTTGAACACCCTTGGCCATAGTTGTTGGCTGTTTTTTTCTACTTTTTAAAACAAAACAAAAAATAAGAAACAAAATAAAAAAATACATTAATTTTATTTAAGGCAAGACCAGAAAAACACCCATAATGGGTCATAGCAAGCTTGAGTATCCAGAAACCAGATACGGGTCAAGCCTAAAAGTAATATAGCGAGAGAATGTGTTTAACAGAGTCCATTAAAGCCAAAAGCCTCCCAGGGAACACCCCATCTCCAGGTTAGCCGCTCGGCCTGAGTAATGGAGCGGGCTGTTTTCAGACTCTGGAGGCCCCTGGCGGGCCCCGTTGAACGTCCGTGATGAAGTTAGAAGAGTCTGCTCCAGGAAGAAGGATCTATGCCCGTCTCCTATCGTCATATCAGGTTGCAGCCAAGGCGCAAGTGAAAAAGGAGGAATCTATCGGATTGAGCTCTGCCTTCTCAATAATATTGAATCTTGGATGTAAACACACATTTGGGATACTTCAGGAGATGCATTTGTTTGAAAACCCCAGCAATGGATGTTACGTGTTGCAGCAAAGCAAAAGAGGTAGACATTTGAAAGATGGATTTTTTTTTTAAACAGAAAAAATTGTCCGCGCCTTGAAATATAATAAATATATATATATATATATATATATATATATATATATATATATATATATATATATATATATATATATATATATATATAAAATATATAATAATATTTTCCAACCATTTGCAGTTCCAATGGCAGACACTCAAACACATTTTTTTAATTTTCTGCAATTGTTTCTTTTTTTGACTCGATTCTTTTTGTCACTGTTTTCCAATTTTTCTTCTCCTGACTAATTTTCTTGGGACCCATTATTATGGGCAGAAAAAGGAAATAAAACCAACAAATTCACAATAAAATGAAATGTGGTCCCTCTCAAATGCGCCAATTGACTGTTAAATTAGAAGAGATTGAGTAGGTTATTATCAACAATATTTCTTCTTTATAGGAAATTTTTGCCAAGGCCTACGAACCACTGAAAACAGTTACGCGACCCACTTTTGGGTCCCAGTGTCAATAAACATTGGTTCAAACAACAATGATAAATTGCTATGTTTTTTTTTCTATAAAAAGATATTAGCCCACTTTTGCTAAAATATAAAATGGGGATTTTAATGTATTTTTTGCCTGTTGAAAATTCCGAATTACTGACAGAGCCAAAGAAAATATTGTTTTATTTATCTTATCATGCTGAAATATATTTTTGCTTTTTTTCAGTAGGTTCAATTCGGTTCACTTGACTTTGTATATCAGTTTCAAGATTCAACATTCGATAAGTTTTTTTATTCACCCCTTTCTTAGGTACTGCACGAATAATGTTGAGTACAGATGTGTTGGATGAATATATTTTTCTAAATTATTTTCTTCTTCCTCTACTAGAAATTTGCAGTCTGAACCAGCAAGTTATTAGGAAAGATAGCACAAGAAAATCGCAACTAAAAATACACCTGACAAGTGCAAAAAAATTGTTACATTTTTCTGAAATAAACTCTTTATCAATTGGTTATTACTTTGCTTACATTAGTGGTGAAAGCAGCTCTACTTTTGGAAAAAATTGGGGCACACGATTTCCTCAGTAATCAACAGTGTAATTCTAAAAGTTAAGCATTTTCAAAAAGCTACATTTTTAAGAGCTAAATTTCGAAATTACACAGTTTTTAGATTAAGACTATTTCTTCCAAAACATAGAGAGGTGGCTATGTTTGTGGTTTGAGGTATAATATACCTACCTACCTACCTACCTACCTACCTACCTACCTACCTACCTACCTACCTACCTACCTACCTACCTACCTACCTACCTACCTACCTATAAGTATTAGAAAGTATTGTAGTATTAGGAACCTACCTACCTACCTACCTACCTACCTACCTACCTACCTACCTACCTATAAGTATTAGAAAGTATTGTAGTATTAGGAACCTACCTACCTACCTACCTACCTACCCATTTACATACCGACTAACCTACCTACCTACCTACATACCGACCGACCTATCTACCTACCTACTTACCTACCAACCTACCTACCTACCTACCTACCTACTTACCTACTCATAAGTATTAGTCAGTATAGTAGTATTAGGACCCTACCTACCTTCCTACTTATTAGTATTAGTCAGTATAGTAGTTTTACCTACCTACCTACCTACCTACCTACCTACCTACCTACCTACCTAGCCTGTAATTTAAAATGGTATGAAATTATGGTAATTCAAAAATGCACAGAATGACATCTTGATTGGCCTTCAAGTCAAACAGTTCATTAGTCCATAAGTTTAAAGCCCCGAAAGGGGATTCTAATACCACTATCAATGTGTGGTATCCTGATTCCATTATTTGATATTAATATTCACAAAACTCTCTCAACAATAACATCTGTAACTATAATGAATTGATCATTCATGTGAGAACCCTGCCCCTTTTAATAAACTCCTCAACACACAGTACAGATATGACATTTTATGATGTTTGATCTCCCTAGAAAATAACAATGTCTAATCACTGGGGTGCAGTATTGAGTAATACTCATCCTGATGTCCTGTGGGCACCAAAGGACCACCGAAATAATTTGGGTTTACGCAACCCATGAAACAACCACAATCCTGTTCCAGTATGATGAAACGTGTCACAAGGGAAATTGAGGGTTTACAGCTTTCCCATTGTAAATATCTCCATCAAATGAGCCGATAATCCAAACTGGTCTTTTCCCGATATTGATCGCCGACCTATCAGTCTCCAAAGAGATTAAACAATATTCACCTTATTCATTGTGGCCCAATGTCTTTTCCTCAGCGGTTAACCAACCTTCGGATGGTTTTTCAAGTGTGAGGCCATTCTGATTATAATGCCATCATAGCTGGCTGCCAAACCATAGAGAATGATGTCACTTCCCCCCTACGGTCATGGCGGTTTTGGTTTGGCCACGAGTGCGTGCGACATTTTGTGCCCTTTTATGAATCTCTCAAGCTTCCAACTTGGCAACTGGCCATGATGGCTTGGCCCCCTACCCCTTCCTTCTTCCTCTCCTTCATCCCACAAAGCCCCCACAGCAAGATGCACATCCATGCAGATGTTTTGACTTACTGGATTGCTGTTCAGAGGGCCACGTGCTAACATTTCTTCCTTTTGTGATTCAAACAGAAAGGACCCACTTTTCTTTCACACCACAGGCCGTCTTCCGGTAGTTCGGTGTGAGTGCGGCTTTTGTAGTCCAGATGCAAGGTGGAAAAGGAGCTATGGCCCAGAAGTGTCTAGAATGGCCATATAGAGCAATATTTTTCAACTTTATTTGAGCCACGGCACACTTTTTGCTTGTGAACATTTCAAACACAGTGTAAATATTGAAACATTATCTTCCTTACACAGATGAACAAATCACCCGATGCAGTGCGAAAAATATAAAAAATACTTGGATATAAAGTCAAATGGGGTTTATTCAAATCATTTGAAAAACAAATGCAAACTGGAACGCGTACTCCCCTAATAAACAAAAAGCTTGCGTAGGTTTAATTATGAAAAGAAAAATGAAACAGTTTCATTATCTTAACTCTCATTTTTTTGTATCATTCCTTGTGCTTTTTAGCACTCATTTTCAGTTGTACTAGACAATACAGTGTCAGCTAGTGGTCAAATACGAACTGTCCCTTTAACAAATACATACATTAAAAAGCTAAATAATTAAATAGATATTTTTCTACAAGTAATTAAAATTCTGTGTCAAAATAATCCTGGATCCCCCCCCAAAAAAATAATTCAAACAATAAGTAAATATACTATGTGAATTTTTTACACGATTACAATTCAGATTGAGCAAAACCAAAATATGTGAAAAAAATAAAAAAATAAAATAAACAATAAAAAATATAAATTAATATGACATTTAACATAAAATTTATAAATTAAAATTTAGAAAATATAAATAAAAACAAATAAATAAATGAATAAATAAACACATAAATAGATACAAAAATAAATAAATAAAATGTATTTTTCCAAAATCAGAAATCAAACCAAACAATAGTAATCCAATATAAATAAAAAAATGTTAAACTGGAATGTAAATATACTAACTAACTAACTAACTAACTAACTAACTAACTAACTAACTAACTAACTAACTAACTAACTAACTAACTAACTAACTAACTAACTAACTAAACGAGAATTTAAAAAACTTTCAATACAACACACCATGAATGATCCCAATGGCTTTTCTCGATGAGACCAGGTTGATAAGGCCAGGGTAGTATAGTAAACTTTATGGCCTATTGCCAAACATAAAGCCCGCGGGCCGGATCTGGCCCAATGGATTTCCTTTGGCCCGCTATAGATTTTAAATAAATGCCAATTGCTCTTTATGGTCGTAGGAGGGCAGTGTTGAGTTTTTATAGCGTGGTGAGTTGGTTCAGGTGTAAAACGGCATACACTCAGCTGTTAAAATAAACCAGTTAACCCAATGCCAAAACATGATTTTTTTTCCCCCATTGTCTGTGGATAAATGTGTTAACAAAATATCCCGTTGTCGTCAGTGATTATAATATGTAGTGTAGGTTTCAAATAATGGCTGAAAAATAAAGAATAATACTGAAAAACAAAGCAAATGATTTTTGAGTTTAAATTTTTTTTCACTGCACGCCAGAGAACAGAAAATCTGGATCCGGTCCCAGAGCCCAACTGAGTTTAACATCCCTGGCCTATTGTGTCCCATTTTGGGACTTTATGGTTTGATTGTGTAAAATCACATGCACATACTTTTGCTTTTATTGGCAATCCAGTGGACAAAACAACAAAACATGCAAAATATAACTAAATGTAAGGGTAGATGCTTTTGTTTGAAAGTGGAAAGGGCCCCTTTTAGGCTAAAATACTACCAGGCACATTATATAAAAACATTTCATTGGTCAAGATGCCCAGTTAATGTAATTATTTCACCCAAAAAATAAATAAATGTATTATTAGTGTTTCAACGTTCAGTTTAATTTATCTCCGACTTCTCCTGACGCTAGTTCAATGTTGTAGACAGTTTCAGCTTCCCCTCACATACTGTTTCCATTTACTTACTCTCCGATACAGGTAGGTTCTGTCTTCATTCTGCCAGGGAAAGTACTAAATCGTATGGAAATTACAACAACTCTGAAGTCAATCAGTGCGCGTATGTGTGTTTTTCTCCACTGTAAATATGGTCAAGGGTTAAAGCTTTAGTAGCGTTTCAGTTTCATTTCAAACATACGGCCTCAGACTGAAATCTAAGTCAAAATGATGTTTTGCTGGGTATAACATTCCTGCGTGACAGAAATGTCAATATCTGTCGGTGATCAAAACCAGACATTGTTTGGGGGGTTTTCGGAGCGTTTGAAAACCGACTGTATTTCATGACGGAAACCCTCGGGCTGGAATGCACAGTGAATGTAATTTTTGTCTTATGTTGCCGAGTCGCCATTAGTGAATGCCCTCTCCGATCGCTCGTCGACTCGGATTTACGGTCCAACGCGACGGCTGTATTGGCTCAGCTGTTCCTGTTCCGAAGCGCTGGGGGCCGTGCCAGTCGTCGCGGTTACTATAAAAACCAATCATTTCAATTTCCTTGTATCTTATTTCGTTCATTTACTTTAATCACAGTCTCTGGGAGGCGCCGACGTTTCCCCATGAGCGGCGTCCGTCGAAGGGAGCAGAAATTTAGAGCTGGCACCGGGGCAAAGACACCCATGCTACAGTTTTTAATGATGTTGCTGAAGTCTGGAGTGATTATAGATCATCTTAGAGGATCCGCATGGCCTTTTTGATCTGCCGATCTTGCGAATGAAGTCAAGCGGAGAGACGTTGAGTAATCATTTGCGGCTTTGGAAACCTTTTAGTATGGACGAGCGCTCTTTACTAATAGGGGGTGAAAAAGCCTTGATCTTCATTGTTTTCTTGGTGCATCTGTGTGGTGTAGAAAAAAGGGCTCGCGACAATTTTAGGATTGAAGTCAACAGCCTTCATGATTCTGACAGCCACTTCTTGTTGATTACTGCGATGAAAATGTCATGATTGCCCATTGGCCTCACTTGTGCCCGCTAGTTTGGCGCCAGCTGTTGCTCGTTGCCTGATTGGTTTGCTTCCTAATTAAACCATTCACTCCTTATCAGTCCGTCAACAAACCTCTGCACCTGCAAGGCAAGCATTTTTAACCATGATTCCCGTTCTGTTCCCAACACGTCCTGTATCCGGTATCCGGTATCCGGTATCCGGTATCCGGTATCCGGTATCCGGTATCTGGTATCCGGTATCTGGTATCCGGTATCCGGTATCGATCCCCTCTGTCCAGTATCCTGTATTTATCCCTGATCCAAACCCTGTCACCCTGTATCCTGTATCCGGTATCGATCCAGTCTGTCCCGTATCCTGTATCCTGTATCCTGTATCTATACTTGATCCAAGCCCCGTTATCCTGTATCCTGTATCCGGTATTGATCCCTAATCCTAGCCTCGTTATCCTGTATCCTGTATCGATCCCATCTGTCCCGTCCTATCCGGTATCCTGCTCGTTATCGATCCAGTCTCTACCGTATCCTGTATCTGATATCGATCCCTGATACAAGCGCCGTTCTCCTGTATCCTGCAATAATAATGTACCTCTCAGTCACACAAACAGGTATAAACTGTGAGAGTGTCAGAGGGCGCTTGGTGAGAGAGAAAAGGACTGTGCTATCTATATATCGAAGTGGCATTTTGAGGATATTGTTGAAAGGGTGAAGTACCGATCCCAGGACAGTAGTATCGATCCTATCAAAGTACTTGCTTAGTCTCGATAAAAGCTATATTTGGATGGATCTGCCTGGCCGTAGTCTGTGGTAAAAAAAAGTTTGTGTACCACTGCCCTAATAGACCGCTAGACGGATTAACAAATCCACTTACGGACAAAGATTCTTGAAGGATGAAGACACGCAATGTGTGTGGACAAGCAAGCACCCAATAACTATTTGTGGCATCCACAGACCAGAAATGAGTGATGGCCTTCGTCTGCTGCATTAATTAACGATCGCTCGAACAGGAAACCAGATCCAGGCCTCCAGTTCGCTTTCATGCCACATCCCATTTGTGAGTAGAACCCTCATTTTTCATTTGGCACTATATCATTTGCAGACTCACAACCCATTTCTTAGCTGAAAATACATCGTTTTACAAAAGGGCCATTGTGATATTTAGCTCGTTATGTTAGCGCCCGGTGCTAGCAAAAACCCACTGTGGGTTTTTACATTAAAAAGGTGCGCTTAAGCGGTAAACACGTTTTCAGAGGTGGGTAGTAACGAGTTACATTTACTTGAGGATGTTTTGGGAAATTGTGTACTTCTAAGAGTATTTCTTAATTCACTATAATTTTTACTTTTACCTGAGTAAATTTGTGAAGAAGAAACTGTACTCTTACTCCGCTTCATTAGGCAACATTACTTAATTATTTAAGTCCTCTCGTGGCGTGCATTGGTGCTGTGCCGTTTCCAAACAAACCAGCTCAATTAGCATAGTATATTTGTTGTTACACTGAATAGTCAATGTTTTTAATTAGCATTATTAATTGTTTTTCAGAGATTCCGAGTTGCTTTTGTTGACATTAAAGTTGCTTAGTATTAAAAAAGTTCAAAGTTGAAGTGAGTTACACAACACAGTGACATCTTGTGGTAAAAGATGAAATGCATGCTGCTGTGGTTTAGTTAGAAAAATAATAGATGTTTTTTAAATCATTTTTTTCATTTTGTGCATAATGCTACATCATTATTGGTAATATACTGATTAAGATGCCCCCACAAAACCTGTTGTTTTCTCCCCAGCTTTTTTCTTCTTTTTCAACTTTTTTCTCACAAACACACACAATTTATTCGAGTTCATGGGCTAGCTTGTTGTTCTACCTGCAGAGCCGGTGTTCTAAATGTGCTACTATTTCTGAATTTATTTCTACAATTTATACTATTATTATTTAATTGTTTATTAAAGTACTTGAATTTTCTTTTGATGATGTTAATCTACTTTTAAATTAGATGCTATTTATTGTTGATTGGATGGATTTTGATCATTTAATGATCTGATTGAATGATCTGATTGAAATCAATAAGTGAGTTACTAAGCAAATGAGTAGTTTTTTCACCAGATACTTTTTTACTTCTACTCAAGCAGTTATTTGATTGACAACTTTTTACTTTCACTTGAGTAACATTATTCTGAAGTAACAGTACTTTTACTAGAGTAAGATTTTTGCTTACTCTACCTACCTCTGCACATTTGGGCGTGACAATAATTAACCCCAAAGGTTTGAGAACACACGGGTGAAAGTGTCTTAAGACTTCAAAACGCCAGGGATAAAGCACATAATCGCCTAACACGAAGCAGCAGGTAGTTTCACTTAACCTCTGAGCACTGACGTAACTGGAAGCACATGGCCGCACTGCGTGTTAGACAAGCCAGAGATGGATTATTCTTATTGCCTGACTAACCAATCAAATATTGGTCATCAGTTTTTACTTTTGGAAATGGAAGCCAATGACAAAGTTATTCCACTGTTGCCCATTTTTTAAAATTACAGACGTTCCCCTACTTGCGACCATTCGACTTGCGGAAAACGGTAGATACGAACATTTTTTTCAGGATATCTAAAAATATCCGGACATTGCTGTAAGTTAGATTTTGTATCGTGTGAACCTTTTTCCAAGTACAGGACAGTACTGTAGTGCTCCTTTCCACCACTACCGGCGTGTGGCGCTGTGAGAGGTCACCCAGCATCCACCCCGAAGAAAAAAAATCAGCTTCCTCTCCCTAATTCGTGGGTAAATATCCTATACTGTATCTCCAGCTCGCTTAGAACTTTAACATTTTTCTTGTTTAATATCTCGTGCATCAAAGAAGAGGAGAGCCGTGTCCTTTGAAATGAAAGTGGAATTAGAAAGCTTTATGCGGTTGAGAAAATGGTCAGAACGCTATTTTTCGGCCACTTTTTACCTCAGAGGAGGACCGCTTGAAGCGCATCTCCCAGAACTAAGTTAAACTCAAGTTTACACATTTTTCTAAAGCATATCATTTTATTAAATGTTTATTTTTTAGTAAAAACCAATACAGGTTACCTATACAAGCCTTAAACATTCTTTTATAAACCTTAAACATACAAAATATAGCACTGAGGCAACTTACGAACAAATTCAACATACGAACGATCGTCTGAAACGTTCGTAAGTAGGGCAGTGTCTTTAATTAATGGGGTACTAATAAGCTTGGGGAATGCTTGTTGCAGCGTTAAGTAACTGAGATACAAAAAAAGTAATTGTATTCCGTTACAGTTACAAAAAAAACTACATCAAATGACAGGTATAGTTAATAAAAATAAGCAATATTGCAGGATTACACTTTAATTTAAAAATATACTGTATTTTCAAATTCATAATCCAGCGATAGACAAATTGTGTGTATCCTAATTTCAGTGACATTTGAGAGACAAAAGGAGATAAGGGTCATAAACACGGCGTATTTTAATGACTATACCACTTGGTTAAGACTTGTGCTCTTTCTTTGTAGGACAATAATCAACTACCTGACTTTGGTTTCCTCTATTTCTTTTTCAGGGGTACATTGTTCATTTTTCTTAAACAAAATGTTTTATTTTTATGTATATTTAGTTTATTTTGTCTTTTACAGTACATGCATATTTAGTATTAGAGTAATACGAGAGTAATTGAAAGTAATCAAGTTAAATCACTATTATATTATGGTACTTGATTCAGTGGCAGACAGTTTACACCTACACCAGTCGGAATTAGTGATGTGATATTTGCGAGCGAACCGGCTCTGTGAGCCCTCCCTTGGAAGTTAATTTTCCTATTTTATTTGTGAGGACCCAGGTGGAGTAGAAGTGATTTGGGCTGACCCAGTACAGTGGCAAAGGGCCCCACGCCATGCGAAGGCATAAAAAGCCCCTCTTTTGTAACAAAATCAAAGTAAACAAGACTCTATATGATATATTAAAAGCAATTTTGAATGATTTAACAAGTATTGATGAACAAAATATGATTAACATCACATTTAAGATATGTTCTAGGCCAGCAGAGAAGGCCTTGCGGGCCCTTACGGCTCACCACTTGATTTATTATTTTAAGCAATCAAAATTGAACCA
This sequence comes from Urocampus carinirostris, assembly GCF_059441175.1. NCBI lineage: Eukaryota > Metazoa > Chordata > Actinopteri > Syngnathiformes > Syngnathidae > Urocampus > Urocampus carinirostris. Next base: position 9,972,345 of record NC_142363.1, read on the forward strand.
CAAAAACTCACAGAAAAGAAATAAATAATCAATTGAATTTTCTTGTTCTCATTCCAGCTGCTTATTGCTAGGCAGGATTTGTGTGCTGAAAACATTTGTGACCCCAAGCCCAATGAAAACATCTGCATATGCCAGGCACGTCGTCTAAAAGAAAAACGTGTCAGGGACTTTGGAGAAAGAGCTGGCACAAACTCGATCACTGCCCATTCATTTCCTAATTGAATCACAGTTCTGTTTTAAATATAAAACCCAGTGGAGCCTCTGTAATTATCACAATTGGTTCCCTGAACCTGTTTGACTTCCAAATTTCAACTTCAAAAATAAAGATTTCAAAAAGATATGATCTTAGTCGAATTGATTTGTTCCATGTCTGAAGTTTAAAATTTGATTTATTCTTCTCATATACAAGCGGTCAAAAATATGAGAATCTAAGCAACTATAAACTCCTTGTATCAGATAATGAAGAAAGTAGGCTTTTGTCTTCCTCCTCATGTTTATTTACATCCATGTTGTTAGACGGGTAAAACAAAAACGCTGAAGCTAAGAAATTTTATCATTACAGAATATTCCGGGCAAAAAGAACTACAGGACAATGGCTTGAAGGATTCACAGTATGGCTGACAACCACTTTTATACAGGGAAGGCGGGCAATGACAAAACCAAAACCTGTTTTTCTACATCAGGTAATGGCAAATCCCCACCACGCCCAAGAAGCCGGAAGTGAAAAAGCAGAAAACTTTATTAATTCATCTATTAATTAAATACCATATTACACATCGAAACCAAAGGGAAAAATATTACAGGCTGAAACATTAATTTAACAAATCCAAGTACTGTATTTTATAAATAGCCTCTATACTGTCAAATTATAATTTCGAAAATAATCTTGCTTCATATATTACCCTTAGAGAAAGAAATTATTTCAGGACACTACGTTTTTACTTAAGATAATAATTTGTCGCCATCATGTCAACATTATGGAAAACTGCTTTAAATTCCTTCAGGCAGAAGTTGGCAACCCAAAATTTTGAAGGAGCCATATTGGACATAAAAAAATCTCCCAAAAATATGTCTGTAACTGAAAAAAAGTAAAAGCCCTGTATAAGGTTTACAAGAAAAGAAACACATGCTGTTTCTATCTATCTATCACATATCTACCTATCTAGCCTGGTCTTATCCCTCGAGAGGGGTGACCGACAGCAAGACAAACGCATACAAAAACAAGGGAAATAAAAAAGGGAAAAAGTAGCAAAAACACACACAGTGATTTCTGGACCTGTTTCTATCTAGTATTGGAACATGTTAAGAATTTTTGTTTGCTGTTTTCCAAAGCCAGAAACCATTTATTCTTCCATTATCAAACATTTTTGAAAAAGGACCAGCCAGGAGTGCCAGATGCATGCGGCTATCAAATAAGTTTAGTGTGTAGAGAGGTCCACCTTTGTCAACGATGGGATCATCTTTCTATACCTTTTGGCCCCGGCCTCCCTATATTTTTTGCATACGTAATGTACGTTTGTCAAGCTGTTTAACGAGTGTGTGCAACTCACACAGCAACATCATTAATGTATAGGCAGACACAGGCAGACATAGGCAGAAACACAGCGGGGCAACTGTTTAGCCAATCAGAATGCAGAACAAAATGCACAATGAAAATCTACAAAGTAGTGAAAGCCCAATAAGTAAACTGCAACACAGGAAGGGATGACTGTATAGTATAGGGCGTCCATCCATTATCTGCACCGCTTATTCTCAGTTGGGTTGCGGGGGTGCTGGAGCCCATCCCAGTTATCTTAAGGCAGTGGGCAGGGGACACCCGGGACTGGTTACCAGCAAGTCACAGAGCATACAGAGACAGACAACTCACGCATTCACACCTCGGGACAATTTTGGACCGGCCAATTAACCTGACATGCATGCTTTTGGAATGTAGGAGGAAATTGGAGTGCCCGGAAGAAACCCACGCAAGCACAGGGAGAAAATGCAAACTCCATATAGGAAGGATGGTAGCTGGATTTGATCATAGTATAGGGCAGTGATCGGCAATTAAAAATGTTGAAAGAGCCACAAAAGACTAAAAAAAAAACTAAAATGTCTAGAGCCCCCGAAAGAGCCATCAAAATAAGAATCCCTTTTTCATTATTTTTATGCATAAGAGGTATCATTTTTATATTTATTCCAAAACTTTTTTACAGTCTTGAAACACGTTAATAATGTTTATTTTTTTTTGTTTATGTGTTTTTCTTAATACAGGAACCCGTTTTGAAAATATATGTTTCTCTTCTTCCCCTTTTTCTGATTCCAAGCATTTTTGAAAAAGCGCCAGGGAGCCATTAGAGTGGCACTAAAAGGCCACATTTGACTAGAGAGCTGCAGGTTGCTGACCACGGGTATCGGAATATCTGAGGTGCCACATGTCATTTTCTCAAACTTCTAAAGGGGGCACTTCGTGGGTTGAGTTTTTTACTCATTTGAGTATGAGATGATGAAACTCAATGAAAAATCGATTTTCTATTTCTAAAGGCTGCTCCACTTCTTTGTTGGTTCGTGGATCGTTGATTTGAGTGGAAGCGCTAATTTGGTCGAGAACACACAATAATTAAGGTGATACAATAAGAGTGACTCCAAAAATCCGAGGGACATGAGTCAAGAAGTTTTGACGTCCTGTCTGAAGCAGGAAGTGTTTAGATTCCATGCAGCGGGTTCACTACTCTACAACTCCATGCATTAGAAAGAGAGCAGCAACCCCCGCCTTCAGGGCAAACTCATCACTGGCCCAATATGAGCCCATTGTCGTCAATTACGCAACTGAGCGAAAGCACTAAGAAACTCTGAGAGAAAGGTGGTGCCTAGATGTTCGATACCTGCATGTTCAAATGGAGGAGAGAGCTCCCATCATGTGGACTGCGGTCTGCTGTTTACTGGATGTTTGTGGCCTGTGGCTTTGTCTCACTCTCATTAGCGTGTTTGGCGTCGTTCCCCGTGCCGACCGAGGCCTGCAGTAAATGCTCCTTATCGTTCGGCCACTCTTGAGGGCTCCCTGGCCGCAAAAACCCCCAGGGAAGATACAGGATGGACAAGTGAGAAGGATGCTCCACCCAAACTACCTGCAAAGAAGCCAGTGAAATGCCATCTGAAGGGTTAGGCCGATTGGTAGCATTTTAAAATGCTAGTTCAAATCCAAGCGTTCTCCTCGGACCAGGGATGTCAGTCTCAGTTTGGTTCTGGGGCTGTATCTAGACTTTCTTTTCTCAGGTGGGCCTGATCAGTAGAAAATGTCAACTCCAAATTGTTAGCTTTATGGTTTATCATTCAGCCTACTTAATAATCTACGCTATGTATTATAATCACGGATTGACATCTATTCACAAACAATAGGTAAAAATATATGTTAGAAATTAAATGTGTTAACTGGTTTATTTTAATCGTTGAGTGATTGTGATTTTACACCTGAACCAACTCAACACGCTATATAAACTCAACACTGCTGTCTAGCAGCCGCAGAGAGCATTTTGTTTGCATTTGTTCAATAAATCATAGCTTTTCATAGAAATGACCTACAGTCACTTTTTTTTACACACTCAGAAATTGCGGGCTGATTGTATCATCTGACAGGGTGGATTCGCCCCAAGGACCATATATTTGACATCCCTGGTTTTGACTGTTTGCAAGACATTGTGTTAAAAAATGAAAGTTGTTCTGGTCTGAAAGAGGGGAATGTAATTCTAAAAAAACTACTGAGTCAAAAAAAAAACCCCCAGAAAAATGCTAAATCAAGTCTCAAAAACTTAAAAATGAGGAAACTAAGAAACCTTGAGAAGGGGCCTCACAAGTGGTATTACCCCTTCCAGGATGACCAGGGTGCAACAGTTTGGATAACAATACACAAAATATACTGAAAGTCAATAAAAAAATCATAGGTAATATTTAAAATTGATAAGTCCATGACAGCAATGGCGCAGCTTCACATTCCTGCTGGGTGCTCGATGCAGATGTTGACAAGCTTCAGGTCCAGGCCCTGGTCAGCTGACTAATCTTAATACGTCCTTCCCTCATTTCATTACCAGCCCGGCAGCGGGAAAAAATAGGCAAAGAAAAGTATGCGGTGGGCATCAATCATAGGCTATAAAATAGAAGTGTGTCTTAAGTCTAGATTTAAACACTTCCAGCATGGTTGTAGATCTTAGTTCCGGAAGCAGAGCATTCCACAGCACCGGGTCCTGGATAGAGAACATTTTAACACTTGCAGATTTCTTCTTGGCTCTCGGAGTCACAAGTAGATCAGCATTTTCCGAGCAAAGGCTCCATGCAGGAACATAGGGGGAATCAAATCAGAGAGATAAGAGCCGGCAAGTCCATGCAACATTTGTATAGTAGTAAGAGAACCTTAAGGTCGCATCTTAAGCGAACTGCAAGCAAGTACAAGTTAGCTTATACAGGAGTGATATGGTAGAACATTCTTGTCTTAGTCAAACATCTCGCTGCCCAAGTAAGCTTTTTTGGGGCATTTTTACATATTGGGTAACTTACCTGGCTGCCAGTAAAAAGTTATGTATATATTCAATGTTATTCTGTCCTGGGAGATGGGAATGTCTTTTCTGGAAAAAAATGCAGAGCCTACAAAACAAAAAAAATGCCAAGTTAGTTTTTTGGGGCATTCTTACCTTTGGGGTAACCAACCTGAATGCCTGCTAAAGATGGTGTTGATAGTTAATGTTGTTCTGGCCTGGGAGATGGAAATGTCTTTCTGGGGAAAATGCTGAGTGAACAATACCTTAAATTGCCAAGTCAGGTTTTTGGAGCATTTTTACACCTGGGGTTACCTACCTGACTGCCTGACAAAGATGGTGTTTTTATTCAATGTCGTTCTGGCCTTGGAGCTGGGAATGTCTTTCTGGGACAAATGCTTAGTCAACAAAACCAAAAGTGCTGAGTGAGCTTTTTTCGGGCAAACTCCGCTTCTGGGGTAACCTAACGGCCTGTGAAAATGGTTGTCAGATCTAAACTCTCTCTCCCTTTTCTTTGGTAGACAAATAAACAAACAAACAGATGTACAAACTCAAACCCCAAAGGAAAACATCACCACCCTCCGATCGCTGGCAGGCGATAAACAATGCTATTCAAATCAGTCTGATGTGTGCAAAAAAATCAGCAGAGATTTTGGTTTGGATTTAGGGGTACAACGCATGCCTTGGTGCTGAAACAATACTTTCCTTATGTGCCTTTAGTAGAGTTAAAGTCTTCCTCCTGTCAGACTGATAGGTCGCTGTACTATTCCTTTAATGAAGCTTGACAGCTCCACTATTCCCTTAAAATTTAAGACATCTGATACACGCACCCCACCCTTTAAAAAAACACAGAATAAGGAAAAAGGTTACTCACTCTCTCTCCGGTCCGGAGCCTTTCCTCTCTAACGCCCTAATTTCACTTTCCAGTCATGGAATATGATAATTTTCTTATTTGCAAGAAATATCAATTGCTCAAGTCGGACACATAATCATTGGGGAGGAAAGGAGAAGCTACCTGTGTAATGTGTTTAACAGTCTAACCCTTTTAGCCGCAGGCGCTGTTTGAAAATGAGAAAGTGCTGATGGTCAAAATCAATTTTCCCTGTTTCCAAATTACTCCTCGTCCGGCTTAGAATTTCAACTAAATGGCCTAACCTTAAAACACAGATACTAACTCTATCACGTCGGATCACGGCTGTACGTATAGCTGGACTTACTGCTAATGTGATTTTCTTGTATTTATTGATACAGATCCAAAGGCTCCGAAGCGCTGCTGTCAGATGATCTTTTGATGCAATCAAATGATTTATGTATCTTTCACTTCTGCTGAACTCAGTTTTTTTGTCTGTTTTTTGGGTGCCTACTCTTCATAAGCTAGCTTTACTAGTTGTTTCAGGTTTTCTTTGTTTTTTAGATATTGTATATTTCAGCTGCCCTGCGACTGACTGGCAACCAGTTCAGGGTGTCCACTGCCCAAGGATAGCTGGGATGGGCTCCAGCACCCCCGGGACCCTACTGAGGATAAGCAGTGCAGATAATGGATGAATATATTTGAGCTCTTTCCTCAGATGTGTCCTTTTTCGGGTATTTTTTGCCTAATGTTTGAAGTCAGGTCAAGTCATGTTGATTTGTGTAGCCCTTATTCACAAAAAAACTCAAAGAGCTGCACAGACTGCAATGGATGTTCTACGGGAAACAACAGACAAGACACAATGATCATCCTTATGAAATATCGTTAAAAATAGAATGGCCAGTTGACAGCTACCTGCCCCAAATATCTTGACCAATGCAGCACGTTCTAGATGATAGAGTAAATCAGGTCTAAGTGCCGGTATGGTGGCTCGAAATGCATGCGCCGTGCAACAACCAGGCTCATCCTATGAGGTCAACGTCACTCATAAAAAATAGAGTATAAGTGTATCTTAAGACTAAATTTAAACACTTCCACTGAGGTTGAAGATTGTATCTCAGCACCAGGGCCCGAATCGAGAACATTCTTCACCCTGTGGAATTCTTCTTGGCTCTTGGTGTCACTGATAGCCCAGCATTTTCCGAGCGATTTCCGACCAGGAACATAGGGGGGAATTAAATCAGAAAGATATGAGGGAGTAGTTCCATGGAAAATTTTGTATAATACCAACAGAACCTTACAATCACATCTCAAATGGACAGGGAGCCAGTGCATGTCAGCTAAAATCGGGGGAATGTGATCAACATTCTTGTTTTAGTCAAAAGTCAATATTTTCGGCCAGGTAAAAGATTTTGATGCTAGACAACGGGAGACTGGAGAGTAGTACATTACAGTAATCGAGACCGGAGGGAACAAACACAAGGTAGGTACACTAGACAAGGTCACCCGGAACACTTGTGTGCCCAAGTGATAAGTTTATTCTGTTTTAAATATTGGACATCTGCAATTGAGATTGCCAGTCCTTTATTTTGACTATTATTGCCCACTGTTGTTTGTTGTTTTGATTATTAAGTCAAGTCAAAATTCAAGTCAAATTTATTTATATAGCCCTTAATCACAAAAATGTCTCAAAGGACTGCACAGGATTACAGTTACAAAATTACACAATTACCTGATCTTAAACTAGCAAACCAGCATGCGGGCAAGGAAAAACTCAAAAACCTCAGTGTGAGGAAAAAAGAGAAACCTTGAGAAAGGACCTCACATGTGGTAATCCCCCTTCCAGGATTGAACAGGGTGAATTACAATTAGCATTACTGTACACAGAATAGTAAACACTAGGTAAGATGTTGAAAATGTCCGGAAAGAGCATGACATCAACGACGACGCCAGCTGGTAAATGCAGGGGTTGACATGCTGCAGGTCAGACCCCGGTCCGCTGACCCATCCCAAATCATCCTTCTCCTTCGTATCAGCCAGGCAGGCCTCAGAAAAAGACAGGACAAAACAGAATACGAGGTGGGCATCAATCATATGCTTTGGAATAGAAGTGTGTCTTAAGCCTCAATTTAAAAACTTCCGTTGAGGTTGCAGATCTTATCTCCAGAGGCAGGGCGTTCCACAACACCGGGGCCCGGATGGAGAACGCTCTCGAGCCCGCAGACTTCTTGGCTCTCGGAGTCACAAGTAGACCAGCATTTTCCGAGCGCAGACTCCGTGAAGGAACATAGGGGGAAATCAAATCGGAGAGATAAGAGGGTGCAAGCCCATGCAAACATTTATATGTTAATAAGAGAACCTTAAAGTCACATCTTAAGTGGACTGGGAGCCAGTGCAAGTTGGCCAATACAGGTGTAATATGCTCAAACTTTTTAGTCTTAGTCAAAAGTCTAGCTGCCGCATTCTGAACCAGCTGCAAACTTTTAATGCTAGACACCGGGAGACCAGAAAGCAATACATTACAGTAATCAAGCCGAGAAGTAATAAACGCATGAATTAAAATCTCTGCATCTGATTGGGACAGCATTGAACGAATCTTCGCAATATTACGGAGGTGGTAGAAAGCTATTCTAGTAATATTTTTCACATGTAACTGAAACGACAGATTAGGATCAAATATAACAACTAGATTTTTGACCGAGTCACTATGGGTGATATTACATTTGTCTAGGTTCAGGGTAATGTTTGAAAACAAATGACGACAGTGAGCTGGACCAATAATCAACATTTCAGTTTTTTCTGGATTAAGGCGTAAAAAATTATTTGACATCCATCTTTGAATCTCAGTAAGGCAATCCTCCAGATTTCTAAAACTTAAATGTCCAGTTTTTTCCAGTGGCACATACAGTTGAGTGTCATCTGCATAGCAATGGAAACTAATATTATACTTGCGGATAATGTCACCAAGCGGGATCATATAAATACTAAAAAGAAGGGGGCCAAGTACAGAGCCTTGAGGAACACCACAAGGGACATTAGATTGTTTAGAGGTCATATTGCCATAGTTAACACATTGCATCCTGTCTGACAGGTAGGACCTAAACCACGAGAGTACAGTTCCTGAGATACCAATGCGTTCTAGACGAATCAATAATATGTTGTGGTCGACCGTATCAAAAGCAGCGCTGAGATCCAGCAGCAGTAACATTGATGAGGCACCAGAATCTATTGTTAAAAGGAGATCATTGGTTACTTTTGCAAGGGCTGTCTCTGTAGAATGATTTGCTCTAAATGCTGACTGGACAGTTTCAAAAAGGTTATTTTCTGACATGAAGTCATTTAGCTGCTGTGCAACGACCTTTTCAAGTAATTTCGCAAGAAATGGCAGATTTGACACTGGCCTATAATTACCTAGGCTTTCTGGGTCAAGGTTAGGTCGCTTAAGCGTGGGTTTAATGACGGCAGACTTGAAGGCTATAGGAACAATACCCGAGGATAGCGATATATTAATAATATTTAAAACTGATGGTCCTAAGATCTCAAACAGATCCTTCACCAGTGAAGCTGGAAACGGATCAAGCAGGCACGTAGTTTGCTTGGCCCTACTGACCATCTGTGTTAGATTATCAAGGGACAATTCATTGAAACTGGAGAATGTTTCTAAACAACCGCTGACACAGTCCATACCTAGCACCTCCACATCTTTGATATAGGAGGAGGAAACAGAGCGTTCTTTTAAAATTTCATTCCTGATTAGTTGAATCTTTTTATTAAAAAATTCCATAATGTCATTAGCAGAATGAGTGCAACCATTTGGGTTAAGTTGTTGTCTGGTAAGTTTCGCCACTGTGTCAAATAAAAATTTTGGATTATTCTTATGTTCAACAATAATCTTAGAGAAATACGAAGCTTTAGCTGAGGCAAGAGCTACTTTATATTTCAGCAAACTGTCACACCAGGCCAGTCGAAAAACCTCCAGCTTAGTAGTGCGCCATTTTCGTTCAATTTTTCTGCAACTTTGTTTGAGTAACCTAGTTTCTTCAGTAAACCAAGGTGTATTCTTCTTGGGTCGGAATTTATACTTTAGGGGCGCCACAGAATCAAGAACATTTACCAAAGCAGTATTGAAGTTGTTTGTAAGTGAGTCAACAGACCCAGTGTACGAAGGGAAGGCTGCAGTTACCGTAGGTAATAATTCTTTTAAGGCTAACACCGTTTTAGGGCGGATATTGCGACTGCTAAAGCCTATATTTTCCTTATCACAGTAAACATTAAACAACACCTCACATTTAACAAAATAGTGATCAGAGATGGCATTAGGATACGGTAACACTGTAACATTTGAGGCTACTACGCCACGGGTCAGGACAAGATCTAGAGTGTTCCCATCTTTATGAGTTGGCACATCAACTATTTGATTGAAACCAAATGTATCCATCAGTGACTTAAATGCAATTGCAAGTGAATTTGATGGGGAGTTTATGTGAACATTAAAATCACCAATAATTACAACATTGTCCGCATACGTAACTAAGTCTGTTAACAAATCAGAAAATTCTTCCAAAAAATTTGAGTATGGTCCAGGTGGGCGATACACAACAACTATATAAATTGGTGTTGACATTAAGGACCTCATAACAAGTGCTTCAAACGTTTTAAAACTAGTAGGGGTATTAGAAGTAAATTTCAACTTATTTTCCGATATAAGAGCAACACCTCCACCTTTTTTGCATGGTCGTGCAAAAAAGGTGGTGCACCTTTACATCATTCTCACTTCGGCACATCAAGTTACTGTTCTTCGATGACCACGCCCTTTATGGCGGATCTGAATTTTGTGATGTAGTAGATTCGATTCATAAAAATGGAATTGGAAAGGATTTTAGAACAGCTGTGAATTCCATGTCTAAGGTTTGACCTCTCTCGCGTGTTCTCCTTGTAACTTCAAAATCCATTGATGTTTTCTCTCATTATTCTGAGTGCTTTCTAAACATTAAACTTGACACATCCATTAAAGAACACAGACCAAACCATCTCTTTATGGAGAACTGTTTTAACTTTCACTGTATTCTACTCCGACTGTATAACATACTACACGTTAGCGTGTGTCGCTCTACAAAAATTGGAAATAGTACACATGCTTTTTACTCCCGAAAATTAAGTAAAATTAGGTGACTAAGGGAGCAACGTCCGGCTCAACCCAACCAAACTGTCACCACCAATTGTGGCATATCCCCTCTGCTTGTGCCAGCCAAGATAACTAATTTGAATTGCAGGACGCATTGATCGTTGACATTCGAACGCAACTTGTGGTTTAAGCCTTCCGTCTTTTGGCCAGGCACAGCTGCTGCTGGACCAGTGCGGTTCTACGCTGTCTGCGGCGGCTGTGGAGAACCACTCCCTTCTTCAAGTATTACTCAACAAAGGAAAAGAAACTACTGGATTAACTCGGAAGCAGCTAGAGAAATCTTAAATCTGAACTAGAAATAAAAACGATTGAGGTAGAGTTAGCTTTTAACGCCACATAAAAATATAATTTTGCACTGTCTTTGAACAAGCATCAGGGCTGAGCTTACAATCAAACCAAGCCTTTCTATTGTGTAAAACAAAAGGCCAGCAACCCAAAAGAGCCATAACAGACTGGAACAGCAAAACAAAGCTTTTTGGAGCTGCAGAAAAAAATATCAAATAGAAAAATAAACCCTATGCAAACCTTTTAAAATAAAAATGCTGATATATACATAAAAAACTAATTTGTAATTTATTCGAGACATTTTTAAATGTTACAGAGACATTGTGTATTACTTAGCGCCTCCTTATGGTAAGAACAAAATCTGAATTTTTTTTTATTTAAATCATAAGCAAAAATACGTGAACGTTTTTTTCTTCCTTTTTTCCCTTTCGTTTTTCATTTCTTTAGTTTTTTCTGTTATTTTTTTCCACTTTGTCCTTCTTTTTCTACTTTTCTCTTTCTTTTTTCGTTTTTGTCTTTTCCTTCTCCCCTTTCCCTTTCTATTCACCTTTTTCTTCTTCCTCTCATTTTTCTTGTTATTTCATTTCTTCTTCTTTTTATTTCTTTTTTTTCTCCATTTTATATTTATGTGACATAACACGAGGCTCACTAAGCAGGAACTGACAGCATTGTTGGCCAACTTGCTGTTACGGTTACCACCAAAAACAAAAACCCTGTGGAAGGCATCAAACATAAGAAAAAAAACACATTAAATTTTGCTTTATGGTCACACTGAGTCTCCGTAATTGCATTTTTCCTAGCACTTTTTAGTACAATACAGCGACATCTAGTGGTCAAATATTACAGTGTCCTTTTAAGAATTTTTGTTTTGTTTTTGACCTTCTGCCATATTTAAAAATATATATTTACTTCTGTCTTTCTTTTCTATTCCCGGGCATTTTGTAAAACAGCTCCAGGTCGTTGCTAGGGAAACACCAATGAGCCATATGCGGCTCTAGAGCTGCATGTTGCTGACCCCCAGTTTAAAACCACAGCTTTAAAGTTCCTTTATACTAAATTCGGTTTTTAACTTACTCAACGCCTGCAAAATAGTGCTCCACAGTGACTCTCACTTTATGAGATGGCTCCCTTTTATTTCAGAAGTACATTTTAGACTTCCAAACAAACTGGAAATCCTGATGTGTTTTCATTAAAGCATGTAATTATCGTCACTTCCAGGAAACTTTTTGAACCAACGGTGATATATAAACAGGCGTTCAACGATGAGGTAACATGGAAACTAAAGTAATCATTTATTTGTCATAAGGTGGGATGTCAGTCATCATAGGTTTCTACTCTGCCGGATGAAGTTAGGACTCAATTTGTGTGCTGAACTTGAAATTACTTTAGTGAATTTCTTCATGCTTTAATCACTATAATTTCAATATGGATGAAAGCTACAACAGTATTACACAGCATTGAGCTGTGGCTTTTTTTTTAATGATAAAATTGGGCACGTTTCGCCAAATGCAGAGAAGCTGGATTGGGGGGATGGCTGGAGGTCCCTGCCATAACAGGGCCAAAAGCAGCCAAGGACTTGACTTCTAGCTGCTGGTAAAGGGATCTTCTCCCAAGGGGACAGAATACAGAAGCGGCCGAATCCTTTTTCAAGATTTTCAAAGGGTCCTTTGGTGTTTGGGTCATTCTGCCATCAGTGCCGTGTTTGCAGAGGTGGACCCAAATGCGGGAAAGCCAGAATGGAGGCAGGTATGCTAAAAAAAGGATGGTATTTATCGACAAAAAATTAGGAACATGAAACACACTTGTACACTTTGCTTGTTGTTTTAACACCTGGTTTGTTTTTGTTTGTTGTTGCTGGTTTTTGCCAATAAATACATCCTTTGTTGAACGCACCCGCCTCCCTTCTGGCTTCCCCGCACTTAAGTCCAACCTCGCAAACAGGACACCTGCAGCACACTAGACAGGGTCTCACAACACACTAATGTGCCCCACAAATACTGGTTTAAAAGAGGATCTTTTTTCCAGTCACATCTACGTATCCCTATAATTTTGTCCCTTAAGAGGAATAGCAACACAGTGTCTGTCACTCAAGCAACCTTGGGCAACTCCTTAGGCGTGAAGAAGATATATTGTAACCATTTGAGCAGAAACCCTCCTGGTATTCCCGATACTGCCGAGCAAGGGAGGCGAGGAGGTGCGGAATAAAGTGACACTAATGGAACACTGATGACAAAACAAGGCGCGCGCGGGGACCACTTTCTCGCATTTTTAATTCTTAATGCCGTCGCCTCGGATTTCAATACGCCCCGAGGCTTCTTGGTCACACGGATTAGGATTACTTTGTGAGGAAATGGTCACGTGATTTACTGTCGGTGCAGGGGCGCTACAGGTGTCACCGCTAGGGAAGGGAGGGATACAATGACCGAGGGGTCGTCTCTCTGGAACTGCTCACTCGCTCCGGAATCAGCTCTATTGTGACTGGAGCGGGAGATCCGAGTGTCACCCTATACTTTGAAAACACATTTTGATGGCAATTAAATATTAATATGGGGGATTCATAGCCGGAGAGCTGTATCCACGTTACATGGGGCATGTAAATCGCCTCAATCGGTGAGCCAAATGAAAAAGTATCCCGTCAGGTGTATAAATAAGACAACGGTTAGCTTTAATGCTATTAATACAGACACAAACCACTATCAGAATATTTAAGACACAGTAAGAATTTTTATGACATTATTTTTCAGTGGCAGGCTGTGAATTTCTCAACTAGGCCTTCAGTAGTACTATGTTCGAATCAATCTTTCCCTCGTAGGCGAAGTAGTTCGCGGTGTATGCTGTGCCAAATGTACTGGTGTTTCATTTCCTAACCAATGTGTCAATCATAATTTGAATCGATCACTATTGGCTAAAGTTAGTCGGGGGTCAAGTCAAGTCAAGTCATATTTATTTATATAGCCCTTAATCACAAAAATGTCTCAAAGGACTGCAGAGGATTACAATGACACCATTGCCTGATCTTAAACCAACATGCGGGCAAGGAAAATCTCAAAACCTCAGTGTGAGGAAAAAAGAAACCTTGAGAAAGGGCCTCACAAGTGGTAATCCCCCTTCCAGGATGACCAGGGTGGAATAGATTTAGCATTGAGTCACAGTACACAAACATAGTAAACATCAATAAAAGAGAACACTAGGTAACATGTTGAAATTTTTCCGGAAAGTGTACGAGAGCAACGACGCCTCAATCCTGTAAACTATTCCAAAAATTCCATAACAGCAACGACGCAGCTTCCCATCTCTGCCGGCTGGTCGGTGCAGGCGTTGACATGCTTCAGGTGAGACGCTGGTCCACTGATTCATCTCAAATTGTCTTTCTTCTTCGTATTACCACCAGCCAGGCAGTCTGAAAAGGAGTAAAGGAGGCAGGTTCTTTTTAGCATTTACACGCTCGCATAAGCTAAAGCGGGGCAGAACAAAGCCTGCAATTGGCCGAAAAAGATGAATGTGAATCACAGTTAGGTTGCTCTACGACCTGGAGAAAACATTTTTCACTACTGTAGTCTGTATTTGGGGCTAAACAGAAAGCTAGCAAGATTGGCTGGAAACCAGTTCAAGGTGTCCCCTGCCCACTGCCCGGATATTTCTAATATTTGTTGTCATTGTTCCATGTTTTGGAGTGAGTAAATATTTTACACGGTTGGATTTACTACATTCACGGATGTAAGAGGACCATGGTTGCGTATTATTTCTGAAGTTGATGGCTGCAAAACGACTTTGTTGAGCTACCCCGGCTTTATATTTTCCTGGAATCTTGTTTCAGACTGATCTTGATGTTTCTGTGACGAGTGCATCTTTTAATTCAATTCATTGTAAAGTGTAGTCATATGCACAGTAAAGAACCATGTTTACCTGCACAATTAAATTCTTACTTTGCTGTCCACACAGTTGCCAGCGAAAAATAAAATAGAAACTAAGAAATGGTTGGAATTTCTTGAATCCCAAGAGTTTACCTTCCTAATGATATGTGTAATGACGCATTTGAGTGATTGGTGACATTGTACAGAAACACAGATTTTTGGGGGGTGCGCCTTATAGTCATACCCCTCCTGTCGTGTTTCTGACATAACTTTTTCGATTTAGGGTGGACAATCCTTTTGACAGAAGCAATAGACTCGAGGATTTTTTTTCTTCATATTTCGTTGTAATACTTCTGTTGCTGCCAATTAGTCAATCATTGGTTGTGAAACCGGTAACGTTTTGCAGGTGTTGGCTCGCCAACTCAGAATCTGATTGGCTGAACCAATACCTTTCTCGTCACTTATGTTATGGCTCAAGGCCTGCAGAGCTGATTGTGATGGCCTCCGGTAGATCTCTCACCCTGGCAACAAGTAATGGCTGATGTGTGATTGACTAAATGCTTTAATATGAAAGCAGATATCTGGAAGCAGTGCAACCAGGGAAAAAGCAATGAAAGGAAGCTGACAGACAATTTGGAATCATTCAATAAGTATTCATGGACAAAATATAATTAACATCACATGGTTTATGATCATATTTTTCGTACAGCAGAGAAGGCTTAGCAGGTATCTGAGAACCTCCCTCTGCAGTAATCCCTCGTGTCATGCAATCATCGATTTGTTTCCACCAATATTATGTGAGCATTCAAAAAATGTGCTATGTCCCCATTCATGCCAAGACTAAATATATGCCCTTTATCATAGATCTAACTGTGTCTCACCAGACATGACCTTACCGCACATCCTTGCTACATGCACAATCCTAAAGTTTCTTAGTTTTTTTTCCCCTGTTTAATCAAGATGTTTAGAATTGATAGTCTCAGATCATTCTTTATCTTCCCGCTTATCCTCACTAGGGTCATTGGGGTTGCTGGAGCCCATCACAGTCATCTTTGGGCAGTGGGCAGGGGGGACCCTAAACTGGTTGCCAGCCATTCGCAGGGCAAATGGAGACTAACAACCATTTATACACATAGTCATACCTAAGGACAATTTCGGAGTCACCAATTAACCTGCTATGGAATGTGGGAGGAAACCGGAGTGCCCGGAGGAAACCCACGAAGGCACGGGAAGAACATGCAAACTCCACACAGGAAGGCTGGTAGCTGGATTTGAACCCATGACCTAAGAACTGTGCTAGAGACGTGCTAACCACTCAGGATAAGAGGATGGATGGTCTTTGCCCCATACACACATGTTGAAACAGTTCACCAGCTATTCTTGCCGCCATGTATATACACACTCACACATTTAAACATCATATCTGCCAAATGTGTTGATTCTTCTCTTAACGTAATTGTTCTTTCGTAATTTGGTTTTCTCCCAAAAGGAAAGTATCATTCTTTTTCTTGGACTGTGTCTGTCAGCAGTTGTGTGTGGGCCTGAATACAGTTTGGCTGGAAACGTGGCTCCTCTGAATAGGCTGGGCCTGATCGACCGCAGATGCGTGGCGCTAAAAATACAAAACAGCCCCATTGAAGCTCCTCTTGCTCATTTATTATTCCCAAGACACGGACACGCTCCCCTGAAAAATCTCAAAAAAGGAGACTTGGTGAAACCTTGATGGCTCCGTGAGACAACCAAATTCAAATTTCATTTTAGCCTTTGGAAAAGTTGAAGCAGCCGAGGGAAACTTTGAGTTTGTGCCTATTGAAAAAATGCCTGGAGACAAAAAAAAAACCCCAACTCTCCTGGTCCAGATTCAAGATCTTGTGTGGTGGCTGCTTGTGAGAGAATAATTCATTAAGTCATAAATATTATCGACTCATCAATGGCTCGTAGCGATAATCATTATCTTGTCAAAATTTA
This sequence comes from Urocampus carinirostris, assembly GCF_059441175.1. Taxonomy (NCBI): domain Eukaryota; kingdom Metazoa; phylum Chordata; class Actinopteri; order Syngnathiformes; family Syngnathidae; genus Urocampus; species Urocampus carinirostris. Next base: position 9,988,995 of record NC_142363.1, read on the forward strand.
TTGGCCGTCATCTTCGAGCGCTTACTGGAGAGTTTGAATGCCATGTGGGTGAGAAAATGCGCTTTTAATTGCAGCAAAGTTGTTTAATGAGTTATTTGTCTGCATTCCTCTCCCTGCTGTTTTCTTGAGTGCAAGGCCGACTGAAACTTTTTGGGCGGCAGCTCGATGTGTGGGCACGCTTTCTTAGACATTCCATTCCTCCGATTTGTCAACAGGCTTCACAGGCCTCAGCCAAATCATACCATGTTTGCATGCGTGCTGGGGAAGTTTGTGTTTTCATAGATTCCACTTGAAGATTTATATTCGGAAATGCACTTAGGACAGCACTTGCATTGTTTTTGGAGTGACTTTTAATGCCGCACTTATTTTAATTTTGCACATCAGTCGACAATGACTTTCATTCCATGTACTGTCAATTGCTTTTTAAACCTCATTCTAGCTTAATTTAAAGCTTAAGGTTTTAAGGGCCAGCTCTCTGGGGGGTGCTGCTGCCTTGGGTGGGATTGGCGTACCCGGGTGCTACTCAGGCTTTGGGGAGTTGGTTGGGTGGGGCTGTGGAAAGGGATACTACCATGTTAGGCCGTGCACCCTACAATGTGTTTTTTTTAGCATGTTATGCTCTAATGTCACATACCATGATTCGGGACACTAATCCCCTTTGAGATTTTTCAGATGATACTGGTATCTATAGCTAACAATCTGCCTATGCTAATTTTGATTCCGATCCCTTCTCTAGTTTTCTTCGGAAGATAGGTACTGGTCTAGATGGAAGTAAACCTGAGAATGGAGCTGGCAAATCAGGGGAGGACCATGTGCTTGTTAGACCCACCACCTCAGCCCCCAAAATATTTATCGCTTTTTGTTTCAGAATGCTCAGTTGATGAGGATGAAGTCAGGTATCACAATGCTACATCTACTACTCATCTCTTTGGGTTTCAGGTCGACCTGAATCATCTAGGAGTCAAAGATGCGCAGGAATGGGCAGAGTATTATGAAAAGATATCCTGGAGAAAATAAATACACACACACACACACACACACACACACACACACACACACACACACACACACACACAAACACGGGCACCCACACGAACACACACACACACACACACACACACATATTAACAAAAGGAGCAATGATGCTATAATGTATGATCTCATATCAGATAAAAATGGTAACAACGAGGGATGCTCAATACCACATATTTTCAACTAATAAGCGGTCATCTATACTAAAACCAGGAACAGATACGATTGACATGTAAAACTCCTCTTCACCTGGAAAAATGGCTCCTGTTTTTAAATAATTGCCATTGTGATTGTCAAAATATTTCATTAAAATTAAATTTAATGAAAATAAATATATTTTTCTAAATTTCAGGATCGGGCATCAACATGGAGGGAGGTTGCTGAACTGTACGAACTGGATCCCAATCCCCACCAAGCCTTTATATTGACTGTTCGGGCAGCACACTGCTTTTACATTTGTTTTTTATTTTCCAGTTTGAATATTTTCAGGTTATGTTTTTGTTTGGACAACTTAATTTTTGTGACCCCCTATTTGTTGTTAACTTGTTCCTTTTATCCCCCAATTAAATGTCATCCTTTTTGGAGCACCCCTGCCTCTGTTCCTGCTTCCCTTCACTTGGGTCCACTCGCAAATTATGACACTTATTGCTGATCATTTACCGACCACTAGAGGCCAGATCAATTTTAGTATCGTAAGAATCTACACCTTAAAAAGGGTTGACATATGGAAGCACAGATCCCAATGTTTGTTATTGACCCATCCCTTGTGATACATTTCAGGGCATGGGTCTTCAAGAGGTATTTCATGCTACGGAAAATGTCCCAAACAATTCTTTACATAATGCTAAGAAACAGCAGAGGAATATTGACAAGGAAAAACAGTTACATTTTTCTCTATTTCAAACAACTACAATATTATTATTTTACAATCCATACTAATTCAAATTATTTCATGTAATGTAAACTAGTACTAAGAAGATAAGATCTTCAAGGGCCAGCTAAAATCTATTTTCTAAATTGAGTACTTTAAAAAGTAATGATTATAGCTACATCATGATCCATGTCCTGCTCTCCTTGTGTGTGTCTGTGATTAACAATTAACCAGTAGCTAAACCCATCTTAGAGTAACGCGCTGAGTGAAGATTAGCATCCAAGCTCCACTTTATTCCAAAACGGTGTAAAACTTAAACATACAATGAATATACAGTGAGTCTGACACCACACAACAAAAGGATATACAGTGGAACCTCGGATTTTGAACGCCTCCCGGTTCGAACAAATTGATTCTCGACCCAAAATTTCGAGAAATTCTTGCTTCGCTTTTCGTTCAAAAAATCGGAGTCGAACGCCGGTACGCTAGGGGCGATGCTGAGCGGCGTACGGGTGTAGATTGCCCCCACCCCTCGTGAAGAACTGTTGTCACGTGAGCGCGCACTCCTTTTTGCTTTCGTTATTAATATCGGTGAACGGAGCGTTTTAACCCCTAATTATGCCTCGGAAGAAGGTCGGTGCAAGCAGCAAAGTTGCTACAGGTGAAAAAAGAAGAGTAGTGCGTACAACTATTGCATTTAAGAAAGAAATAATAGCAAAATATGAAGAAGATGTGCGAGTTTCCTTTCTTTCGAGGGAATAGAGCATGGCTTCTGCAGACCACCACAAAGGTAAGAAATCCTATTCATACATCTTTTCTTTATTCTTTAACCGCTCACCACTTGTTGTGGGGACCCGGGTGCTAAATGACGTGTAAACGACCTGATTTTTTTATTTTTACACATTCATGTTTGCGTAATCTTTCGTATGGAAGATTACGCTAACGCGAACGTACGATTAGCCTGGGTTAGCTTCATGTTTACGTTCGTGGTAAACATTGAGGGTGTTGGAACGAATTAAAACGATTTTACATTACTTTTAATGGGAAAAAACGATTTTGGTGATTGAACAAATCGGTTTTCGAACAGGGTTCTGGAACGGATTATGGTCGAGAACCGAGGTTCCACTGTACTTAAAACTGTGAGAGACAATGGGGTCGCAGGCACAGCAATGAAAGCAGATGGCGTGGATGGTGATGATCCCACGTATCAATGAGAATGTCTCACTAGACTGAACCAATCTGGCATCACATCCTGTCTGAGAGTCCCCTTCAAAATAAATATGGAAAAATGAAATATAATGAAATGGATTAGATGTAGGGTGGCAGCTCACTTAATGCAAAGCTAATCCAGCAATGAAGTCTATATATTTACACATACAGGAATACAGCAATATATACATATGTAAAGTAGGTGTGGGTGGTGGTGGTGTGTGTTTATGCAAGTTCGTGTCACTGTGTGTTTCCGTGTAAACAGTCGACAAGCCTTCCTGAGGTGCTGTGCACACATACTTGAAGATATTCTGGTTGAGGTTATGAGGAATGCAGCGGGGGGCTCGATATGTTGGGACTGAATGAGGCATTTAGTGCTGGCAGTTAAAAATACTCCGTGCTGGCATTGAGAACATCTTCACTCGAGTCGGTCGAACCACTTGCCGGTTGCAGGCTCAAGGAAAGACAAAATAACATTTAACCAGTGAGTTCTGCGTTAAGTTATTCAGATATGGATTCTTATGCTGAGAGTTCAGTTTAATTTCCCTAATTCAATCTAGCTGTGACGCAAACAAAATGGAGACCTATTAACTGTTTATCAGAATCAATGTCTTCCTCCAGGTCATTTTAATTGAAGCAGGACAGTAATATAGGAGTTAACGATAGGTAAAAGGCTTTTTCCAAATTAATAAAACATTCTACAGACGCTGCACTAATTATGAACGATCAGACAATCGTTTGTAAATTGAACTTGTTCGTAAGTTGCTTCAGTGCCATATTTTGTATGTTTAAGGTTTATAAGTATTTTTAAGGCTTGTAAAAGTAACCTGTATTGTTTTGTCCGAAAAAAATAAATATTTGATCAAATAATATGGTCTATAAAGATAAATAAAATGAAGTTTAACTTACTTGTTAAAGATGCATTTCAAGAGGTCCTCTTCCGTGGTAAAAAGTGGCCCAAAAAAGCGTTCCCAACCACATCAAGCTTTCTTATTCCACTGTCGTCCCAAAAGAAACTACTCGCCTCTTCTTTACACTTTAGACCAGGGGTGTCGAACTCATTTTAAATCCGGGGCCACACGATAGAACAAACGTTCTGTCAGGGGCTGGACTTGTAGATTAAAGAGAAAGAAAAAGAGATAAAGAAATAAGAAAAAGAGAGAGAGGGAGAGAGCGTGAGAAACAAAAAAATAAAAAGTAATGAGAGAGGGGGAAAAGAAAGGGAGAGGAAGAAAGAAATCCAAAGAGAAATAGAAAGACAGAAGGTGAGAAAGGAGAAAAGAAAGCGCAAAGGGTATGAAGAGAGAAAAAGAAAAGAAAAGGAAAAAAGGAAGTTAGAGCAAAAGCGGTTAAAAGACAGAGAGAGAAAAAGAAACAAAGGAAGAGAAAAAGAGAGACACAGAGAGTGAAAGAGATAGAGTGGTAAAAAAGGGGTGGAAAAAAGAGAGAGAGAGAGAGAGAAATAAATACAAGTACAGTGTCTTTGTGAGAGGCACCTGGCTTTGGCAACATCAAGTTGACATATTTCAACCTGCAGCTTGTTTTTCCCTTGCGCTTCTCTGAGTGTTGTCTCGCGGGCCAGATTCAATCCCTTTAACGGGTCTGATCTGGCCCGCAGGCCGCCTGTTTGACATCCGTGCTTTAGACCAACCATATTGAATGGACGCACGAGATATTGAACGATAAAAACATCAAAATTGTTAGCGCGCTAGCTATACAGTACACATTGGTATGATTACACGCAAACCAGGAAGTGGGTGGATGCTGGGTGACCTCTCACAGCGCCACACGGTCGAAAGAAGCACTACAGCACTGTCCTCTACTCTGAAAAAGTTGCACACAATATAATATTTAGATTACAGCAATGTCCCGACATCCCGAAAAAAAATGATCGTATCTACCGTTTTACGTAAGTCGAACGGTCGTAAGTAGGTTAGCGTCTGTATTTCCTACGTGTTCAACATGAGTGTTTTGCTTGTTGTGTCTGGTCACCTGCGTGAATAGAGAACCATTAACTGGAGACCAACATTTTTAACAGTGGTTTGTTAAAATGTTCTCTGAAATGTTGCCTGAGAATGCGCAGTCTCAGTTTGTATTTCAAACCTGAATTTTAATAAGACCCCAGAATATTTAAAATGGCGGACGTACAAAAGTATAATAACTGATATGTCAAACAATACAAGTAATTACTTATAGCAACACTTTGGTTTCATTTGACAGGGTCTTAGAGGGACACTGGGTAGTACTTAACCTACGCATGTCGCTGTATTGTTTTATGCAACCAAAAACAAGTGCTACTAAAAACAAGGAAGATTACAAACTACAGAGCCTTAAGTGACCAACGGCCTCACCTGCCTCAGAGTATTCAGTGTTAAAGTTTTTTCTCAATTAACTTTACTTATTTTTAGGTTTTTTTTTTCAAAATCGCATAATTTTCACGTTATGAATATTATCAGCAAAACTAGTATGTAATGTATTACTGCGCTAAGTGTCTGAAGATGCAGAGTGAGGCACCATGTTTCTTGCTTCATAGCAGAGGGCGAGAATTCTAATTTGGCACACATCTCAGCCCCAAGTAATAGAATTAGTGATAGTATTAGCGTGCTACCAGCAAGCAAATAAATTAAGTCATTGATTTCTCTCCGTATGGACTTATTTTCTTTGATGGGGATTATCTGTCTAGTGATACTTTTTTTTAAAATGAGTAGTAAATAGAATTCATTTTTAAGATAAGGTAAGACAAAAAATGGTTGTTTGTAAGCAACGGTCTATATATTTATTGCGCTGCCAAACAAAATGATGAATAACATGTAGGTTTATTTATGTATAAATGTAATTGCGCTTCGCTTGTAATAAGTACATAATTATGCTACTGATGGTACTCAAGAAAATGTTAGTCAAGTCAAGTCAAGTCATTTTTGTTACTCAAAAGAGTAATCTGTTTCTTCAAGGTTGGTACAAGGTTTTGAATGAAAACCAAAAAATGTTGAATGTCTGTTTTTGTGATTAATGCGATAATGTTCCCCTTGGGTTTAGAGCCACACATAGCTCGGGCTTTGAGCCGGGCACGCCAAAAGTCCTCAAAAGCAGCTATTTGAAAGTTCATGTTAGAGTGACACTCCAAAAAGTCAAACTGCATCAAATGTCAGCCATTCAGGATCACCACTGCTTTATGTTTGCTCAAAGTAGCAAGCCCCTGGGCACCAGGCCATAAACACATAATTGCTTCAAAGTGATCGTGATTCAAAAACTATTCCTTAAGATTTTCATATGTTTTTCATTGAAATGGAAACAAGTACAGAATATAATACTATAAAATGTAATTACCTTAAAAAGCTGTGAAAATGAATTAATTTCTCTATTGATCAAATTGGACACTTTTGGGAAGTTTGAAGGGGGAAAAAAATCGTTACTTCTGTTCTCCCACCAGAAGATGGACAGGAGAAAACGGTCGAGCGTTTCTCAACAACAGTTTCCTTCCTGCCTGGAGATACGAGTGGCGGGGCGGGATAAGAGGGGTCAACAAGTCAAAATTGGCAAAGAGGCAGCTAAGGAACATTTGTCAGTCCCTGCTTTCAAATTGTCAGAGTTGAGTAAATAAACCATCTGTTTCCCTCTAAACCACTGATCCATTTTCTTTTTCGGGACCCTTAACTGTTGAGTGTTGACATTTGATAGCTCATTCACAACAGATATGCAAATCAATCTGTTAAACCTAGCCCGGAACATGCCGGGACTTGCTTCAGTCAAGTCAAGTCAAGTCATGCTTATTTGCATAGCCCTTAATCATAAAGAGTCTCAAAGGGCTGTACAGACCACTGATTATTGAAAACCACAGACTATAATTACACCATCCCCTGATCTAAAATCTACATGAGTGCAAGGAAAAACTCAAAAACCTCAACATGAGGAAACCTTGAGAAGGGACTGCACATAAGGTAATCCCCCTTCTAGGAGGACCAGGCTGCAATGGATGTTGCAATAACAAATAATATACAGATATTTTCAACACAAAATATAGGTTATTCATCTGCTATAGAATGGAAATATGTTTTTAGCCTAGATTTAAACAGTTCTACTGAGGTTGCAGATTGAATCTCAGCGAGAAGAGCATTCTACATTCTTAAGCAATTTGCAAATACACAAAAAATACCGAAGTGTGAAAATATTTTTCGCAGTGACCCTTCACCATCCAATAGAGCTAGCACCATCTCAAATAGGATATTTTTTTAAACTGGAATCAAATTTGGCATTTTCACTTTCACCTTCTATCACAAAATGTGAACATTTTTGGCCGAGTGCTAGATGAAATAGCGACACGGCGGATGGGTGGTTAGCGCGCAGCCCTACAGTGCAGAGGTTCAGGGTTCAAGTCCAGCTATCGTAACCTCCCCGTGTGGGGTTTGCATGTTCTCCCCAGGCCTGTGTGGGTTTCCTCCAGCCTCTCCGGTTTCCTTCCACATACCAGAAACATGCATGCTAGGTTAATTGGCTGGTCCAAATTGGTGTGAACGAGCGAGTGAGTTGTATGTCTCTGTGTGCCCTGCAACTGGCTGGCAACCAGATCAGGGTGTCCCCTGCCCGCTGCCCGAAGACAGCTGGGATGGGCTCCAGCACCCCCGCAACCCTATTGAGGATAAGCAGTGCAGATAATGGATGGATAGATGGTTGATGGAGTGGGCCGATAATATTCTCTATGTATGGGGTGTCATGTGATGTTGTTTTATACCTTGTCTGCTGTAGACCATTTGTATTCATTTTAACGGTAATGATTTGTACTGACAGCACGGCGGCGCAGTGGTTAGCGCTTGCGCGGCACAGTTCATGTCATGGGAACCTGTCGTGGGTTCAAATCCAGCTCCAGACTTCCTGTGCGGAGTTTGTATGTTCTCCCCGTGCTTGCGTGGGTTTCCTCCGGGCACTCCGGTTTCCTCCCACGTTCCAAAAACATGCATTTCAGGTGAATTGGCCGGTCCAAAATTGTCCCTAGGTGTGAATGAACGAATGAGTTGTCTGTCCCTGTGTGCCCTGCGATTGGCTGGCAACCAGTTCAGGGTGTCCCCTGCCCACTGCCCGGAGATGGCTGGGATGGGCTCCAGCCCCCCCGCGACCCTAATGAGGATAAGCGGTACGGCTAATGAGATGAGATGAGATGAGATTTGTACTGAAATGCAACAATAAAGATAGCTTTCCCCTTACGAGGGCTCGCTCAAGCTTAAATACCTGAATTGACTACGCCAAAATTGTGGGTTGTTTAAAATCCTGGTAACAAGTTAATGCTAACTTGCTACTCTTGGAACACTGATTTTCCAATAGGGTGCGTTACACAAATTTACAATAAAAATAGTTGGTACCATTTTTTTCCTGCCTTAATGAGCAAAGCTGATTTTCTAAAACAAATATTTTAGAATAATACGATGCAGTATTTATCCAGCATTTTTTATCCCGGGCACACTCTAGGAACACCACATATTAAAAAAAAAACAAAAAAGTAAAATAAAACGTTGTTCCGATCAAATAAGTAAGGAGAAGAGTTCGTAATCTGTGGCAGCCATAGATCTGGAGGTAGTACAAATAACTAATTACAGTGACTTAATTTTTGTAAATTTTAATTATATTACTGTTAGTCTTTTGTCCTTCAGTTTTACTACATTTGTTTACATATTACAAAAGTCAATTCCAATGAAGTTGGGAAAAAGTTTAAAATGTCAGTAAAATTAGAATAGAATGACTTGCAAACCTTTTCTAACCCATATTTAAATGAATACACCACAAAGACAAGATTATCCATGTTCAAACTCATAAACTTTATTTCCATAAGCAAATAATGATAAACTTAGAATTTTATAATTGCAACAAGTGCCAAAGTAGTTGGGAAAGGGGCTTCTTCACCATTGTGTTACATCACCTTTCCTTTTAATAACACTCAATAAACGTTTAGGAAGTGAGGAGACTAGTTGTTGAATCGTTGATAGTGGAATCCTTTCCCATTCTTGCTTTATGTACAGCTTCAGCTGTTCAACAGTCCGGGGTCTCCTTTGTCTTATTCTGCGCTTTATAATGCGCCACACATTTTCAATGGGAGACAGGTCAGGACTGCAGGCAGGCCAGTCAAGCACCCGCACCCTCTTACTACGAAGCCACGCTGTCGTGAGACGTGCAGTGTGTGGCTTGGCATTATCCTGCTGGAAGAAGCAAGGGCGCCCATGGTAAAGATTCTGTTTGGATGGCAACATACTTTGTTCCAAAACCTGAATGTACTTTTCTGCATTAATGGTGCCTTCACAGATGTGCAGGTTACCCATTCCTTGGCCACTCATGCACCCCCATACCATCACAGATGCTGGCTTTTGCACTTTGCGTGCATAACAGTCTGGGTGGTTCTGTTCTTCTTTGGACCGGAGGACACGACGTCCACAATTTCCAAACACAATTTGGAAAACTGACTCATCAGACCACAGAACACTTTTCCACTTTGTATCAGTCCATTTTAGATAGGCTCGGGCCCAGAGAACCCTGCGGCGTTTCTGGATGTTGTTGATGAATGGCTTACGCTTTGCAACATAAAGTTTTAACCCACACTTACGGATATAGCGTCGAACTGTATTGACTGACAGTGGTTTTCCAAAGTGTTCCTGAGCCCATGTGGTGATGTCCTTTACACATTGATGTCGGTTCTTAATGCAGTACCGCTTGAGGGCTCGGAGGTCACGGGCATTCAATAATGGTTTACGGCCATGCCGTTTACGCACAGTGATTTCTCCAGATTCCCTGAACCTTTTCACAATATTATGGACTGTAGATGATGATATCCCTAAATTCCTTGCAATTGTACTTTGAGGAATGTTGTTTTTAAACTGTTCAACAATTTGCTCACGCAGTTGTTCACAAAGAGGTGAACCTCGCCCCATCCTTGCATGTGAATGACTTAGCTTGTTCGGGTCTCCCTTTTTTATACCCAGTAACAACTCTCACCTGTTGCTAATTCATCTGTTCACCTGCAAATAGTTGGTTGATTTCCATTCATCCACTTTCTGAGTAGTTATTGACACCTGTCCCAACTATTTTGGCACGTGTTGCTGTCATCAAATTACAGAGTTGATGATTTTCTCCCAAAACAATAAAGTTTATGAGTGAAGACAATAAATATGTTGTCTTTGCTGTGCATTCATTTAAATATGGGTTGAAAAGAATTTGCAATTTACTTGGATCAATTTTTATTTGCAATTAACACACTTTCCCAACTTCATTGGAATTGAGTTTTGTAGATTAAAAGAATATATTTTAATGTTTTTTAAAAATATCTGACAGGGGAACTGTCTTTTTTTAATTTAAAGGGACAGCGTTTATTATTTTACCATTACATGTCGCTGGATTGTGTCCTGCAAAAGCACAAGGTAAAATACAAACTACAGATATTCAAAGGGACCAAAAGGCATTATTTTTCTTCAATTTTTCTCACCCAGACCTCTCAGAGGTTTTTGGGGAGCCTTAGCAGCAAGATGTCAGACAATTATATCAGGTTCCTGTAGGTGAGACTCATGCTAAGTAAAATAATTGTAACTTTGTTGACTTAAGAATATCTAAAAATGCATGTTCATATGATAGATAATGTACTTTTGTTTATAATTTAAATCAACATTGGGTTTTTTTCCAATTACAATTTTTTAATCTAGATCTATATGAATAAACATTGTTAATATGTGCCCTGCACCAATCTATAAATCTTATCTGGTTGCAATAATACATTCTACTCTTCTAGCTCTCAAACCTGCGTTTCATCTGCACCTTTGACCTTACGGATCATGTCGTAATTTTAACCGCCCTTTACAAGAAGTGAGAATACACTTTTGAGAGGTAGAAGGGCAAAGGAGAAAGTAAGAAATCAAGATAAATGGGACAGAGGAAATCGGGAGAGACAAGCGGATGAATGATTGCGTGTTTCAGTACAGGAAAGCCAAATGGCGGGCGTTGGAACATGATTTGAGTCTGGTCTCTGAAGTGGGCCTCCCCAGTCAAATGAAACGTCCATGGATCCATCCAATGATGGATGAACTGTTCTTCTGGTGCAACCCTGACAGATTCTGGGAAAGAGCTTGAGTCATCCTTGATCCTGAAAGAGAAGCAAAATAACTTGTAGTCTGGAGAACTTGGCTTTTGTCTTTTGGGGTCCCAACGTCATTTAGTGGCACCCTTTTGGGTTTTGTACAAAATGAAGAAACATAATTGGTAGCATGGCTGACGTGATCCGGCCTAGACGGAGATGAAATGGTGGCTCCCTAATCTAGTCTGTACACCTCTCACCTCAGCCCCCCCGTCCATAAGACCCTACTCAAGAGATAAGGTAAAAGGTTGACTGCCAATTGAGCGATCATTTTGAGCTGTTAATACAATTGCTACAGAATAGTTATCGACAAAATTCCTCATCTGCTCCTGCCTGCGATTGATTTGCGGTATCAGTTTTCTCTCTAATTTGTACAACTATATTATGGATTGCCAACCTTTATGAAGCTTAGAACAACTTCCTTATGACTGATTAGATTAATCAGGCTGAAGGTTTAATAGTCATTTTTGACAATTTGTGTAATTTTGTTAAGCCGTTTTATTAGTAGTGCTCAATGAAGCAAATTTTCCTTTGTATTGTAAAAATAGTAAATTTTGTCAATGCATATAGTCATGATTGTGTGATGTTTTCAAGTTATATCCTTTTCATTCTTTTAAATGATCACAACAATTTTAATCAAGTTAATCATTTTGTGGTAATCAATAACCTTAAGATTGTCCATATAATCAAACATACTTATTTTTCTGTTTTATTCACTTGTAGCCACAGTAATGTGTATCAATTTATCTGATAGTTATGCAGTCTCTACATTGAACTAAGAGGTTGCTCGGATTTACTGTCGGGACGGAGGTCTTGAGTCTCTTCAACCACCTGCATGATTTAGCCTGGACTAAAGACTGGTGTGAAGCAGGTACCTGGGAAATTGTCCATTAACTTATGTGTTCCGCCCCTTTGGTATATAAATGATTGTTGATAAATGATTTTGAAAGTGCCCTTTTGAAACTATCACAGCATTGTTTCATACTCATGTCCCATAATATTCAGTCTGATCTATTTTTATTTTTTGATTGGAATAAAAAACTCAATGTAACAGATCAACTGTTGCCCTTTTTTCCCACAACCCGTATGTTAAATAACCAGGCGAAGAAGAAAAAGTCAGTCCTCATTCAGTATGAAGAAAAAAAAGGCTAAGTTTCAGGAGCGAGCAGAGAGAGTGGGAAAGGTGAGATGGCACAACATTCATTTGGACAGGTAACTTAAAATTAGTTTTACCTGGTTATATCAGTATCAGAAATTATTTCCCCCCCATTTTATTAACACTCCACTTATTGAAACATAAATATTTTGTTTGTTTGTTGTACATGATTCAATTGTTTGTTTGTTTGTACATGATTCAAATTGAATCGTTTCTCCGGCGCCGTCACGAATGGCAGCCACTCCAGCAGCTCCCGTGTTATTTTCGATTGTTCTCAGTTATTTTCGATTGTTCTCAGCTTAGGGATGCTGCTGGAAAAGTGAATTTCCCTTCGGGGATGAATAAAGTATCTATCTATCTATCTATCTATCTATCTATCTAAGATAAAAACTTCAAATTTTCCTAAGAAGTAAGCTAAGCTTAGAACTACTTTGAACTACCGGTACTTCTTTGTAAAGGTTATTACTGGTTACTGTGTCATCATTATATACAGTATTTACTAAGTTTTTATTATTAATTTTTTAAATCTCAAAACAATTAAGAAACATAGTAAAGCCACTGTGAAACACCGTCTTTTAACGAGAGCACTTTTAAAATGTGTTCTAGAAAATTACAACCATGGCGAGTTATTTTTGGAACCAGGCTGCACTTGGTGATTAAAGGTTACATGGTTTTTGACCCTGGATATGGATTATTTTATGATGTCCAATATTGATGATTAAGTGATGGCTCACACCTCTAGCAAACCTTTGACCTCTAATTAACAGTATTTCTGACACTCTCTTTCTACTCCTCTATGCGTTATAAATATCCTAAGCAGCAAGGTCGTATATCTTCAGCTGCTCACACTCTCATCTGCAAACAAAAACAGGCTAAGATACTCATTGATCTTTGAGCCTGGTGTTCATTTCAAATTCCTGTTAGGATCCATCAAGCTCATTGATTTCACCATCCCCTCTGATTAGGCACTTGAGGAGCGCATTCCAGTGTTCCGATTGCCTGATCAGTAAGACTTGCCCCAAAGGAGCAGTGAAAGAAAAAGATAGGGCAGAGATGGAAAGAAAAAAAAATAGGTAACTCAAGTTAAGCCTGATGGCATGGCCGTTTTTTTATCGTCTTAAGTTAAGACTAGGACATGTCCTGTGTCTTTCCCCCTAACCTTCTCCAACGACAGACTCTGCAAACACAACGAAAAACCCATCATTCGTTCACAGAACCTTTCCTTTTTCCTACAGAGAAGCATGCACACCAGGGCCATTTATCTACATGGAGTGACCAGACTCCCTGGCAGTGTAATTCAATTTGAATCACCAGAGGGTTCATTTGTATGCAAAAGATTTATGATTTGCATACATGTGTCATGTTTCAGGCCAGAGAGTTATTTAAATGCGTGTCTCAAATTTTGTCCATTATCAATCAAACAACCAATTCGGGAACTTTATTTTGAACACATCAACAGGAAGTCCAAACAGTCACAGGCCTATGGTGACTGATAATATCAGCTACTTTTAAAAGACTCGGCTCCCTGGCCTTTTAACCCTTTGGACCATGGGGACAGAGAAGGCCGAGATCTACGGCCCTGGCTCCTCAGCGAGGAGGCCTGGCACACGCAGCCACGAGACTTGGTTTGCCCATGTTTTTCTTTCCCTCTTGATCGACTGAAAAAAGCATGACAGAGTCAACAAAGGGACAGAGAATTTTCTGCGGAAGAAGAGGCGCCATGTGGCCATTCCTCCCTCTTACCTTCCAGGTGATGCTCCATCTGACTAAGGTACGCAGGGAAAGATTACACGACAAACCGTCTAGTGGCTCAGTATAAATATAATTCTGACACGCTATGAAGTACTTACTGATCATTTAAAATGAGTTTACTACCTTAAGACCAGGTTTATTGATCAGTACTTCCAATCACTGCAGAAGTTATTTTCATCATGCCCTTTTCCCTTCATTAAGACTCGATCTCCATTTGTAGTTATAAAAAAATGGGAGTTTCTCCTTCCATCTCTATTCAAATGCAACTCTATGTTTTATCAGTGATAAAACGAGCCTTTTCAAAGTATAACTATTGTCTAATTTAACAAGAAGGAACCAGAAATTAGAGGAATAATAAACTGCAATTGATACGATGCTGGGGCAGCACAGCAGCGCAGTGGTTAGCGCGTGTGCGGCACAGTTCTGAGATCATGAAATCGAAACTTCCTGTGTGGAGTTTGCATGTTCTCCCCGTGCTTGCGTGGGTTTCCTCCGGGTACTCCTGTTTCCTCCCACATTCCCAAAACATGCATGTCAGGTTAATTGGCCGGTTCAAATTGTCCCTAGGTGTGAATGAGAGAGTGAGTTGTCTGTCTCTGTGTTCCCTGCGACTGGCTGGCAACCATTTCAGGGTGTCCCCTGCTCACTGCCCGAAGATAGCTAGGATGGGCTCCAGCACCCCCGCGACCCTAATGAGGATAAGTGGTGGAGATAATGGATGGATGATTCGATGCAGAGGGAGACATGCAATTCTTTTGCCTCTTGGTAGAGGGTATTCGTGAGATTGAGGAGTTTAATTGATGTACAACTAAGCCCCAAACAATAAATTTAGTGATATTATTAGCAAGAAGACAGTAACATAAGCCATCCAGTTATTAGTATTATTTATTTTTTTGCATGGGCTTTTTTTTAAATAATAGAGTTCTACCTATCAACTGATGCTTTGTTTTAAAAGGAGCAGAGCATAGACATAATTTGTAAGTTTACGTAAGAAAAATGAAGGTATGGTCAGCACTGGGGGACATATCATCATTGACCACAATTTTGCTGATGATATTGCAAGACTGGCAGGAAAGAGAAAAGAAACTCAATCTCCCGGACAAGGTATGAACACAAAAACGAAGCAAAGACCAACAACTCCCAACAACATCACCATCCACCACTGAGAGCTTAATCCTGTCAAGGAATTTAAATATTTTGGAGCTGTCATATCAGAAGATGTGTCAGAACCAGAAATAATGGCCAGGATAGCTCAAACCACAGCTGCTCTTGCCAGACTTAAACCCATCTGGAATTGACAAGAGTCTAACAGTGTAATCAAGGATCAGACTCGTGCAAGCGCTGGTTACGTCCATCTTCCTCTATGCTTAAGAGACATGGATTCTTACAACAAACCAAGAAAGGAAAATCCTGGCCATACAGATGCGGTGCTATACAAAGCTTTTAGTCATCAGCTACATAGAGAAATGAAACAGTGCACAAAACATCAGAAGGCATATTTGATCCAACAAAGAACTGCTGAAACTGCAGTGGTATGGTCACATCACAAAAACATAAGGACTTGCCAAGATCATTCTCCAAGGCACAGTCCAAAGGGGCAGGAGGAGAGCTTTGGAGAACTTTGCCAGGACCCAAACTCAGGCCAGGACCCGTTTGCAGTGGAGAAACCTGTCCAGAGTCGTGTCCTCAGTGGTGCTCCGATGACCCAGGTGGTTAGGGGTTTTATGAACTGTGAACCATGAAGATAATAAATGAATTTTATTTCTATGTTCATACATTGCTTTCCTGCTCTACCAATATCACAATGTGAAGGATTTAAGTTGATTTATGTTTTAATCTGTCTGCCTCACCAGACAAGAACCTCACTTTACGTCAGTCGATAAGACTTCGAATTAACTCAAGTTAGGGCCATTCCAGGCGTATCAGGCCCAAGAGCAACTGTGAATGTGACTTAACTAACTGCAACATGACATGCACTGTAGTATGTGCTAAAACTGGATTATTTATAGTAGATCATGTTTTCCATACTCAGGGGGGACAAAGTGTCGCTTGTCAATCAATACTGCAACTATGCTGCCAGCCCTTCCCGACACAATAAACATGTCCCTCTGAACCTGAAACTTTAATAGCAGTGCTTTAAGTCCAGGATCCCTGACAACAATACATCCAAGCCTCAGATGACTCAAATCAAAGTATTTGTGCGGAGCGCAAAGCTCAAGTGCGTGTTCAGCTCAAGCTTTTCAGACCTGGAAAGCAGACACAAAGCTTGTTCGGAACTGCAAAGCAGATCCAATGCAACAACTGGAACGGTTACGAGACACATAACTGAGGCCGCAGACTCTAATTCCATGGCAGCGGTTCAAAAAAAAGTAAAATGTCCAGTAACCCCCGGCTTGCCTGTGTAAACAATGTGACTCCTCTCTGTCCGTTTCATTCAAAAGTCTAAAGAGGACGAGAGAAAAAGCAGACTTATGTCACACTTGTTGGTTGGACTGTACTGTTTTATCAACGCATTGCTTGGGCTTGCTTTACTGCTGCTTGAGCTTCTCCTCTGGGGATTAAGCAGCAGTTGAGGTAGTAGCCCACCCTTTGGGTTGAAAGCTTGTATTCCGTCCAAGTCTTAAAGCTGTTTTCAGTCAAAACACGGTTGGCGTGCCTAAACATGTCAGAGGAAGTTATTTGTAACAAGAGGGATAGAGTACTATCCTTTAGATCCTGGAGGGAACCATGCGGCTCACTGGTCACGAGGCTCCGCCGGCCAATCGGCGAGAGGCAAGGAAAAATAAATGGAGCACCGGTTACTTAATGAACACTTCACTTGTTTTTTTCATACTCCTGTGGGGTAGTGAAATCAGGTATGGGTACATGAATGGAATAGTGAGATTTAGAGCAGAATTTGGGTTTTTGGACAATTGAATGGAATCTGTTTACATGAATAAGACTACATGATGATTTTTCTTAACCACATTGTGTTTGGGGAAACCCCAACTGGAAGAGGCAAAGCATGAGGAAAGTCATTGCAAAAAAATACGTTTCTGCATTATCCTTTTATATAAAAAAGACAAGTTTGTTATTTCGTTCCCCGCAATCCATAAATGATGTACTATAGTAGTTCCTCTTCACTCCCAAAGTATTCTTTATTGCTGTTCATGAATTGAGCTCTAATCTTGCATTTTATATGTAACGATACAATTATGTCACTGTTGCCGTGGTGATGCAAAATAAAAGACAAGTGTCAAAAAACAACATTTGAGTATTGTGTGTGTGCATATGTGTGTCCTACAGTCTTCACAGTGCTGAACTAAACACAAGAGACACTGGAAGCAAGAGAACGAGCAGCCTGGGGCATTGTTTTGACACATTTAATAGAACTTTTCTTCAAAACTATATCCATTATACTTGACCTTAATAAACTGTTTTGGTAATTAATACAAACTTACCCAAAGGGGACCTCTTTAAGGGCTGGGCAGCAGGAGCTTAAGCACCACTTAGTGTCTTTCTGTGTATGCAAGTATTATGTGGTGATCACTAGGTGCTTCTGTGCCAAACCATTAGTGAATTAACGCATGGCCTTTATTGTCAGTATATCATTCATTCATTATCTGCACCGCTTATCTTCAGTTGGGACGCGGGAATGCTGGAGCCAATCCTAGCTATCCTTGGGAAGTGGACAGGGGACACCCTGAATTGTCTGCCAGTCAGTCTCAGGGCATACATAGACAGACAACTCACTCGCTTATTCACACCTAGGGACAATTTGGACCAGTCAATTATCCATGCATGTTTTTGTAATGTGGGAGGAAACCGTTGTGCCAGGAAGAAACCCATGCAAACACAGGGAGAACATGCAAACTCCACACAGGAGGGTTCGATCCCAATGCGCTGCCGTGCTGCCCTCATTATATCCTAGTACAACAAAATTGGAGGGCTTCTCCCTTTCAGTGCAAAGCAAGACAAATTAATGTGATAAAAAATTGTAAAAGTATAATATTGGAAATATGTGTGTATTCCCATCAGCAGGAGTACAGAATATTTTGCTCATGAACGCTGTTCCATCAGATTGACATATGACAAACATAATTCTTAGCCATTGGTTCTGCAATTTATCTAAAATTCAGTTAGAGTAAATGAAAACCATATTCAATTTAAATAAATCTTTTTAATTGCTGCTGCTGGTTCAAATTTTCTCTATGTCTGGCATTGCTAACACATGAAATAGTGAAGTCCTGTTTCACTTATAGAGCCACAAATTCATGGAAATAGTGCAGGTCAAGTGGTAAAATCTCACCAAACCATCACAGCAAGTATTGAACAATTAATCCTCAATATTATTTAATTCATAGCCAGTGCAGTCCTTTGCAAAATTTTGTGAGTAAGGTTCTATACAAATAAATGTGACTTGACTTGAACAACATTCATATGAGGCATATCAGCATGTGTACAGTTGTACAAAAAAGTGGTAAAATCATCCCCTTTCCCTTTGACTTGAGATTTACCAGGTACCAAATATGAAACGTTTGATGTTGAACTGTAATTAAACTAAATTAACCCAGTTAAATGTGCTGGAGCCTGCGGTTGACTGAATATAAAGAGAAGAGTCACAGCCCTCGTCCAAGACTCCAGACATATTTTGCAACGCGAAAGGATCGACCCAGATTCGTATGCGCACACACGCATACAGATTTGCTTCACGGGTGTCAGAGGGGCGCCACTGCGGTTGGCGGGCTGTCTGGAAGCATAAAGTGTCCTTCTCATGGTTCTTTTCTTGCTTGGGTGGTCCGAATTGGCCGTGCAAGGGACGGATGGAGGCTCGTCCTGGATAAGGTGAGTTGGGTGAACGTGTGCGGTTGCAAGGCACCTTGGGCAATGCCCACACATGGAGGGGCATGAGCATGTTTTTTTTTTAATTCATACACACTCATCCATGCACACGCACACACAAGCCCAGTACAAATATTTTGACAGGGATGAACAGGCGAGGAGGCGTCTCATGGACTTCTAGCGTTGAACACGAGTGGCTCATTATGCTCGCGCTGAGTTGAGGAGACCTAGGCCACTTTTAGAGGCAATCACAAGTCTGCAACGATGACTCAAGAAGCATATACTGATGAAACTACTGCAAGTGCAGGAAAATTGCTTTGTGGCTTCCATTGGCAGCTTTGGGAGAAGTACCAAATGTTCCAGAATACAGTTTTTATGTGACTACTCGCATGGCGAAAGTCGGTCATACTGAATCGGTCCAGCAGATGCGATTTGAAGTTATCATTGGTCTACACCGTTTTGTTATTAGCTGTTCAAATGAAAGTGGATGGTGTTAAGAAGCACATTTTGGTTTCCCTCCTTTAGTTTCCTCTCTGGGCCAGAGAAGTGAGAGATTGTTAAAAAGTAGGCTATGATAGTGGGGCCCTTAAAGCCTTTTCTGCTGTCCTAAAAAATTCTGAATCATGTAATTTTGATTTTATTTTGTCCATAAATACTTAATGAGTAATTCAAAATTGTCTGTCCTTTCATTGCTGCTTCCAGATGTGTGGTTTTATATTTAAGCATTTGCCCAAAACATTTCAGCCATTACTTGTTGCCAGGCTCTGAAATCTACCAGGAGGCCTTCAGAAAAGTTTTGTTAGCATAAGTTGCCTGGTAGCGCAACATTGGTGTGCAATATTCCAAGTTAGAGAGTCACCGCCAGCAACCGGGCCTTGGTAAAACGTCGCCAGTTTCACAAACCATGATTGGCAAGGGGGTGGTAACAGAAGTATCAAAACAAAAACGTGAGGAAGAAAAATACCCATATTCATTGCTTCTGTCAAACAGACTTTTTCAGCCCTAAATCGAATAAAAAGGAATATAAAAGGAGAGCTTGACTTACAGCATTAGCTTCAATGGCGATAGAAAATGACTTCTTGATGGAATTGAACTGCACGGAAAATATGTAAAACAGAGTAATTGAAATCTTCTCAGGCAAAGAGGAATAATAAATTTTGTGCAAAAATAAAAAAGGTTTTTGGGGAATAAACTGTGGCTATATTCCTAAAAATATGTGCTTATTTTACTTTTTCATATGTGTCGCAGCTTTAGCTGCAGTAAATGTTTTATAGCCATAAAATAGATGTTGAGGGTCTTATTGATTCAAACGTAACATTACTGAAGGCCTAAGTGTGAAATGCACAGCCCTTCACTGGGTGACGAACATGGTTATCAAGCCTTAAAAGAGCAGACTTTGCACTTGGCACATCCTGAGGCTAGTTACCAACTATCCGTACTTTTCGATAATTCTTTCCATGTAAGTCAAAAACATCCATCCATCCATTATCTTATACTCAGTAGGGTCGTGGGGGCGCTGGAGCCCATCCCAGCTATCTTCGGGCAGTGGGCAGGGGACACCCTGAACTGGTTGCCAGCCAGTCGCAGGGCACACAGGGACAGACAATTCGGTCGCTCATTCACACCTAGGGACGATTTGAACGGGCCAATTAACCTGATATGCATGTTTTTGGAATGTGGGAGGAAACCGGAGTGCCGGGAGGAAACCCACGCAACCACGGATAGAACATGCAAACTCAACACAGGAGGTTTGATCTCATGACCTCAGAACTGTGCCGCACACGCGCTAACCACTGCGCCGCCGTGCTGCCTAAGTCAAAAGCAAAAAAGCATATTTAAATTTTGTAATTATACAAAACTCCCATTGGAGTAGTTTTAAGCTTTTTACTTAACTCTAATTAAACCTGCAAATGATACCTTGTAGTCTTTGTGAAGTCAAGGCATAATTTCACAGAAACAAAAAATACACGAAAGTACAAAACTATAGAACATGACAATTTGTGAACATTTATCATTGAAACGTAGCCTGCAAAGTTCGTCTTACAAAACAAGAATGTAAACATACACACACCCATCCAACATGGCTGCTACCATTCAGGTTGGCAGCTGTGGCAGAAGTACGAGATTTTTCGGACTTTAATATCTCTAAATTGGCCAGAAATTTGAAAGCGTGCCTTGCAATCCGGTGCACCTCATATACCGGAAAATACGATGGATACATCTGGAGCTACATATATGCGATTAAATGATACTGCACACAGTAACTCGTTTGCCTTTGTGAAACATAGAGAGTCGTCTTTTAGTGCACTCTTGTGGTTAACATGTTAATTTTTTGTTGCTAAAAGGAAACAAAAGAGAAGCGCAGAACTTCAACTGCAGTTCATACGCCAACTTTTGAAAGCAAATGCTCGTTTTGTTCTGGAACTTTAAACAATAATTATCTGTATCTGTAACTTTTTGTACAAAATGATGTACGCTTGTTTTATTTGTTGTTAGCCTGTCTTAGCTTAGGCTAGAATGTATCTGTATGGTAAACTATAGTATAGTAATGTTAACATCATTTTAAAAGTATCAGTCATTGTTTTGCAGTTCTAAATGACTACTCCAAATTCGAGTATCAATATCAATAATAAAAACTTAAAGTACAGTAACAAAGTTCTACTCTTCTATTTTAAAACTATTTTAATCTTTGTTCTAAATGGTCAATATCTACATTTCAGTTTCATTAAAAAAGACCAGTTTCATATTGATTCTTTGCTGTCTGTCTCTGTATCTCCCTCTCTCTCTCTTTCTCTCTTCCTCTCTCTCTCTCTCTCTCTCTCTCTCTCTCTCTCTCTCTCTCTCTCTCTGTCTCTCTCTCTCTCTCTCATTAAAAGTGGTCTATTTTGGTTTCCCAAAATATTTTCTAAGACCTGAGGAGCTGCTTTTATATTTCTGTCCCTCACTGTTTCAAAGTAACGATGTCAGCTGAAAGGAAGCATTCAGCGGGATAGATCAAAGTGCTTGAACATGTGAAATGGACCTCTATTCACAGGAAAGGCCACACCACAGATCAAAATGTGCCGATGCCAGAGCCAGTGAACGCCTTCATTATCGGGGGCAGTGTTGATTACTTAAGTAATGCGATTAAAAACGTATTTTTAAGACTTTTTTTTTAATTAAAAGTGGTCTTTCTTTAATGTCTAACAATCGTCTTCTCAATCATTTTAGTTCAATAAACAAAAATACGATTTTTCAAATTGTAATATGAGTCTTTATTTGCCCAATGTTAACTTAACTTACTGAATATTTTAATTTAACTTTCATCATTCTTCATGCATGAAGAAAGCATTAGTGGCAAGGCATTTATTATTGATTAACCAATTTTCAAACTACCTTATTGAGTGCCTCAATCAATGTGTAGCAGGAAGAAACAGACGGACATCCAAACCCCATCAGCCTTGTCCTCACTGGCTTATTATTGGTTAATATTAGAATAGTACCAAGAGATACGCGAATTCCAACTGAATGTTGAAAAGTATAGGAAACGACTTTTACAATCCCCTGATTTGTGGCTGCAGTGTACAATAATGTATATAGCTAAGGAACACCACAGAACATATTTTTAATCGCCTGGCCAAAACCATCAACCGTATAGGATGAAAATCACAGTGAAAATAAAAGTAATGACCAACAACCATCAAGGTATCAATACAGACATCACCGTCAACCACCAAGAGCTTGAAACTGTCACCAAATTTAAACATATTGGAGCTGTTATTTCAGAAGAGGGTTCACGACCAGAAATCGTGGCAAGGATAGCTCAAACCACACCCACACTTGCCAGACTTAAAGCCTTCTTGAGGAACAAGAACACAGTTGTGAAATCAAAGATCAGACTACACTTACAAGACATAGACTCTCTCAGCAAACCTGAAAAGGAAAATCCAGGCTATGGAGCTGGATGCTACAGGAATAGTCTAGGCATCAAGTATATAACCCATTTGACAAACAAAACAGTTCGAAGCACAATTAGAGGGCACAGTGGACCCTTTGAAAAAAAATTAGCTATGAATACCCACTTTTATTTATCACAGTCTTGTGTTATTCTTTCGGGTGGTGATGGCCCTGGGGAAGAAATTGTCTCTGAGCCTATAAGTGTTTGTTTTAAGGTACCCGTGGCACATAATAGAGAGTAACAGTCAAACAGGTGGTGGGCAGGGTTAGAGGATGGATGGCTGGGTTTGTTTTAATGATTGGGGCAATACTTGTTTTACGTTGTGCCCTAAACATTTTAAAAACACGGGTCGTATAAACAAAGCTAAGTTTAATTTAAGATTAAGTTCATGGGCGACTTGCTCTTTTGTACGGCGGAGTGGCTCCCTAGCTCTTCTCCAAAAATGTTTAAAAATTAAAAAAACTAGGAAGAGAAATACAGTGCATTTTGGTTTGAATATGGTTCCTGTAAAAGGACAAACACCTTTAACATTTTCCAATACAGTAAAGATGTGTGGAAGAAATGTTACATTTCAACTAAGGGTGTAACTATGAGACAAGAAAGAAGATAAGCTGGTAGGATTTAACGGGTTTAACTGCGGTTCTCTCACTCGTATCGGGTTGTAAAAAGGCAGAATACAGGTTGTGAGCTAGAACACAGCAAATTCATATATTATGAATGAATGAATGAATGAATGAATAAACTGTATTTCGAACATGATAAAAACTAAACAAGTCGAAAAAAAAAACCCAGTAATAATGTATTTGACGGCACAAAGTAGTGGCTTTTAAGCTTAAAATCCTGTTTAGAGAACTTAGCTGCAATGCAAATCAATGAACATCTCTACTCTTGTTTTCCACGTTCTCCGCTTATCCCTGTGTTAGAAGAACTCTGCCTTTTAAAGAGGCAATGTAACAAGCCAAACAGGTGGTTGTTTTAAACAAACCGGCGGTCTGTGATTGGCCATAGACCCCTAAATTTAAAAGAGAAAACTAACTGCACAGAAATCACACTGAAACAATATCTATTTGATTTTATCTACTGTACCTTTTCAAAAGACTGCAGTTTTTTTTTTTTTAATACATGCTGCGTTTTAGTGCACTCTTTTTGTTGCCCAGATAATTGGCAGGTTATGCACATTCAATTTTTTTGAATGATAAAGGTATGGTGTAATAACCTTCTGAGACTTCTTGTGATCAAAAGCTATGCAAATAAACATGACTTGACTCAAGTTGAATTCTCAGATTAAAAATTACATAAAAATGTGATGTTTTTTATCTGCATTTCTTTAATTTTAGTCAAAGGAAAGAAAGGAAACATACTGTAATTCATTAACATTGTAATGGAGTTAAACTTGACGTGGTATCCTACAACAGAGTAGTAGGATAGTGCATCATTTTTCACAGGATGCACTGGATCCAACTCAGTCATTTTGATAGTAGGCTATTATAGCTAATACAGATGAATATCACATGTGTTGCATTCATTATATGGCTTATATAAGGCTTTTAACTTTTTGCGGAACCAATCAAATGTCAAGAACCGGAAGAGGATCCCGACCCAAATGCGTGACGTTCCTACACAAGCTTTTATTTTACGGGAAATGGGGAGTCATGCACGTTAGGCAGCGCTATGGCGCACAGATGGGGTCGATACTGGACAGGACGAGACAGACAGGATTGATATAGAAACAGGATATCGAAATTAAACAGGACAAACTAGATGGGAAAAAAAATTGGAGAGATTTATAAACAGGACAAAAAAAGACGGGAACAATACCGAAAACACCAACAGGCAACAGGACCGAGTCAGAACCCACGTCTTGCGGGACGGAGGTTTGTTGACGGACTGACAAACGGAGATTGACAACACTGAACTTAAATAGAAGGAAAGCCGATCTGTCAACAAGCCGCAGCTGGCACCACACGGGTGGGTCAATTGGGCGCCATGGCAACCATGACAATAATTTTCTTTTTTTGTCCAATATGGTTTTCAACATTTTGGGTTTCCAAACACTGCACTACACCATACAGTGTCATCTAGTGGTCAAAAACGGTCCTTTTAATACAATAATTTTCAAATCCAAATGTTTTTAATAGTACTATATTCCAATAGAATGCATGATGGAGTTTTCTTTTGTCATCCGCCGTTTGGAAACCGTGTTCCATTAATTAGTGTTGTCTGGTCGTTGAATAAAGGTTTGAAGTGGTAGCTTGGGATGCCAGAGCCACCCCAAACATACCACTTTTGGGGGCAGAGGGAGCGGCTCACAAGATGTGGAAGCAATGTGGGTAACCTATACTGTATACCGCTGCATCCACAAGCAGGCCCAAACACACATTGGCAGACAAACACGAGCGGAAAGCATTCTCTCCTCCAAAGCGATCATGATACCCATCCTGCCCGCAGCCCCGGCCGTCAGGTCCAGAGAACATACTTAGTTGTGGTTGAAGAAGCACTTACATGCACTCAGCACTCCCTGCCCAAGAATATGCCATTTGGGCAACAGAGATTGTCTTTTACGAACTTCCTGTCATAATCCATCAGACAACTGAAGAAGAAAAAAAAGCTTTGCATGGTGGCCACAGTGTCTAACCTCAACCGAGAGTCCAATGCAAGCAGAAGTTTTTGCAGACTCCATAAAAAGTCAAATGTTTACGCTCCATTAGACTCAAGATTTCAAGGGGATGAGATGTCATTTACATTCACAGTTGCAAAACGACAGAATTTGGAACCGAAAGAAAGAGAGACAGTAAAGTACAATATTTCTTTCATTTGGTGGGTTATGATTTGGCCAATTTATAGCGGGTAGCAGGGACAAAAATGCTTGATTTGATTCGAGACGATTCAAATGGATTTGCAAAGTCATTTATTACCAAAAGAGGTTCAAAAGAACTGCAGCACATAACACATTTCTGCAACATCCCGTGGTCTGGACCCTCTAAAGGATTTTTACAGAGTAAATCTCTGCTGATTGATAACATTACCTCATAAAAATGAACCCATGAAAATTAAATCACTCCCCCGCCCCCCAAAAAACTCCAAACAAACAATAAAACAACGAAGATGCCCCCCACCCCAAGAAAACAACAAAAAAAACAAATCTGCTCGGTTGACAAATAATCAACCTCATTTTGAGTCATATTTTAATGGAAAAAGAAGTTTAAAATTAGGATGAGCATATGATATAACATAAATGATAGATTAAATATTTCAAAACAAAAACCTGGGTTCCGCGCTTGAGGCAACATATGTCATTCAGTTTTGTAGTTTAAATGAAGTTTTTTTTAAACAATTAGTAAACCCTTTCTGTACATTGACCCCAACCTAAACCTTACGACTACCTCTAATTCTTCTTCTAATCCTCATTCTTCCCCTTCTTCAACTTATTTTTTTACTTTTGAACAACGGTATTTTGTTCTCATTCTCCATGTGTTCATTGAATTTTCTGACTTATAGGCTCCGAAACGGCTGTGCTGAGTTTAATAGAAATGTACACAGTTGTACTTTAGTCTCCACAAGTGCGCTTAGGTAGGTGCAGTGTCAAAGGCACCAACAATAATTACAAAACAAATCGATAAACATCTGCTTTTGGTTGGTCTTTCATGGTGTATTTAAGGCCCTCTGGAGTCCAAATTGGGTACTGCAGCTTCCAATCTGCAACCACTCCAAGGACCCCAATCCAATCTTCTAACGGACCGGCCATTTTGCTTGTATTTTAATAATCTTCTATTACTATTTATTTTTCTTACATTCTGGTCAGTATTCTACTTCTTTTAATTCATCAATGTCTTCCATTCCTCCTTTAAAGTCTTCTTCAAATCTTTATTTTTCCTTTTTTACTCATCCTTTTTCCTTTCTTTTCTTCTACTCCTTCTAGTTTTCCTTTCTTGTTCTTTACCTGGTTCTTTTTGTTATGTGCATGTTCTTCAAAGAAATCGACTTACTGTTTACGGCCATACCACCCTGAGAACGCCCGATCTCGGGAGGCTAAGCAGGGTTGGACGTGGTTAGTACTCATTTAGGAGACCACATGTCATGAGGTGCTGTAAATAGGTCTCTTGACGCATGCTCTGCTGTGACAGCAACAACTGTACCCCCTGTTAGAGCCAATGAAAACGAATTTCCCTAAGGGGGCCAAATAAATTTAAATATTATTATTATTGTTAATGACTCCCTTTACAAAAAGGAGTCAAAAATCATGCAAAGCCTTGTTGGGTGAATAAGGGTTTCCCCGAGCAAGGCCAAACAGGAACTGTTTCATGCTCATGACATTCTAAGTGGTTCTGTGTCATCGTGTTGAGGCTACAAAAACTCGTCCTCCTCAGGTTTTCACCTCCATCCAACAGGATATCTTTGTAGGCATGCTGGTTTATCTTCTGGCCCCTGTTGAAGGGGAAAACCCATGTGGCATAAGACCAAAATAAAGAACATGTGGCCCGGGTGTAGGATTTTTTTCTTCTTTAATGTTAACATTAACTGTGTATATCCACACCTCTTAATCTCATGCATCGTTGCATAGTATCAATGTCATCCTTCAGCAGAGGTTGTGTTTATCTGAACTCAAGAAAAACAGCTGTCTCGCTCCCGCAGAAGCAAGTGAAGCTTGTTGCGCATGACTCAGCTCGACTGAGCCGAAGCCCTCGCAGACGACTCGAAATGAGGTTGCGAACTCCGAGTTAACACCTTTCGGGGTTACAGACGATGAGAACATGTGTTTTGAGTTTCGGCGAGCCGCGTGCCGCCGAAAGAGCAACGGCATGACCTTTCTGATGTGTAACACCTCCTCATTTGTCATAAGGAGAAATTAACGACACCCGCTAGGGGAAAAGGTCGTTTGAGTGAGGGGGCGGCAAAGTTGGCTGACCAGAAAGCTCAGCTTGTGTAGGATGACTTTGTGGTTATACGGTCTATATCGATTGCCGACATTTAAAACATTCAAGGATGAAAGAAACAAGAATACACAAAAAAAATATAATTTACATTTATCTAATTGTTGAGATCTGGCACACCACCTCCCTCAAAGTAAAGTCATGTTTATTTGCATAACCCTTAATTAAATATTACCATTATACAATTCCATTTTCTAAAAGCTGCATGAGGGCAAGCAAAAACATAAGCATGACAAAAATTAAGAAACATTGAGAAAGGCTTTAACCAATCGGATTTCGATTTGGTATAGCCAGGGCCTTCTAGCTGGCCCTGGGAAATGTCAGCGGTTTCATAAACTTTGATTGGCTAGGCGGCGGTACCGGAAAGTATTACAAAGCAAAAGGTGATACTGTCTACTGCTTCTGTCAAACGGACATCTCCAGAGGGCACCAACCGAGTGTGGGACAAGACACACAGTGCCTGATCTCTCCACACCTGCTCCATCCTGGTTTGTGAAGTTTGTTTTTGTTTTTTTGTTTGGATAGTGTGTTATTGGACCATTTGTCTGTTATTTTTGATGACTTTTATTAAATACCATCTATTTTGAGCACCCTTCCATGGTTCCTGCTTCCTTGCATTTGGCATTATCTGTCAAAAACAGAACGACACAACCACCAAAGGACCCAACTGTCTTTGTTCCGGCTGTGAGGAGATCCCCTGGCCACTTTGCGCCCCGTGCACTGGCTGCGAGGAGAGTCCTTGGCCGTTTCAGGCTCTCCTGACGGTTGCGAGGAAAAACCCCAGCCACTTCAGTTCCCTGTTCTAGCAAAGGAATGTTTACCACAGCCTCCAAAAAATCTATTCAATGGAAAATAAAATCAGGATTTGCTGTTGGCTTGCTAATGCTGATACTAATAAAGTTGTGTGGGGCTGAGCTGTGCGCCAAATCCTAATTGTGGCCTCACTATCGCCCTCTGCCACAAGGCAAAAGAATTACGTGAGTCATTCTGCATCTACAGACAGTAAGCACAGTGAGGGCTATACAAATAAATATGACTTGACTTAATACATTAAATACTAAATGTATTAATAATTTTATATTATAATATAATATAAGGTATGTATTGCCACAATAAATAGGTACTTACCAATTTAGTGATTAGCAAAGATCTACAGAACCTGGTACATTGAAATGGTATCTTCCTCTTAACGACAACTAGTATTGGTATTCATGAATCAAGTGCAAGGATTTCCCTATTATTTTTAATACGCAGGTAGGGTTTGGTAGGGTTACTGGATTACTTTCAATTACTTTTGGATTACTCCAATACCAAATATGCTAATAAAAGACAAAATATATAATATGAATAAAATGACTATATTTTGTGCAGGCTTGGGGAGTAACGGAACACATGGATCGACCAAAATGATGTTAGCAAGCTGTTTGGATTTATTTTAATTTTGCTTCTGTCGCATTTTATGTTAGTTTTTCCGGAGATCAAAGAGATCAAAGCCAGGACAGAAAGCTTACCACGTGTTGTGAGTCATCATTTTATTCATACTTAGTTTCTTGTGTCTTTTATTAACATATTTGGTATTGGAGTAATCCAAAAGTAATTGAAAGTAATCAGGTTAAAGTAACCCTACCCAACCCTGTACGCAGGAATTATATACAGCTCCTCCAAATTTGTAATCAGGATCTTCTATTATAGTTCATTTGGAACAGTTGTGTGCAATTTCTGTGTTTTGGGGGTTTTCAGCAGGCTTGTCCCACAAACCTGAAACATGCCACTTGGTTAAGTGAGTTTACCACATGTGAATGGAGCATTTTTTAAATATTTAAAAATTTAAAAAGGGCAACTTTGGGTAAAATTGCCAAATGCTATCCTATTTCAGATAAATATTTGTTCTTGCTTAGTCATGTATCAATAAGAAGCATCACATTATCAGAAATGAAAAAAAAAGGAAAAATCTGTTTTCAATTCGTTTTTTGTATAGTACATAAAATGCAATGTTGTCGCAAACGCTTTCGTATAATCAAATTACAAGAACTGGATCCACTTACAAAGAAACATTTTGGCTGTATAGTACAGTTCCCGGAAGTTAGAAGACACAACCATTTTTTAAAAGCAAAGCATACAAACTCTTCCTTTATCGTTGATTATTCCATGAACCGAACAATATTGCAGGGTTGAACTATTTGGTACATATCTTTGCCCCTCAGGCAGGTTGGGCTCAAGCGATAATCTCAAGAGTTTAAAGACGAGTGTTATTTGCACAGAAACAGAGCGGCTTTATGGTGTATTTAATGACCCAGAGAAAACGACGAATGATGTAAAACTTGACAAAAAAGAATTCGATTGTCCTCTAACTTTAATTTTAAGAATTCCTTATATACTTATTGTTAATAGTATAAAGTTAAAATTCGATTTGAAAAATCAATCAAAAAAGTGAGAAGTTAAATAAGGAAAAAACTATAATCTTAATTTTATATTTTCATGATAACAGGGGGCAGCACGGCGGGGCAGTGGTTAGCGCATGTGCGGCACAGTTCTAAGGTCTTGGGAACCTCCTGTGTGGGTTCAAATCCAGTTACCGGATGTCCTGTGCGGAGTTTGAATGTTCTCCCTGTGCTTGCGTGGGTTTCCTCCGGGCACTCCGGTTTCCTCCCACATTCCAAAGACATGCATTTCAGGTGGATTGGCTGGTCCAAATTGTCCCTAGGTGTGAATAAGCGAGTTGTCTGTCCCTGTGTGCCCTGCGATTGGCTGGCAACCAGTTCAGGGTGTCCCCTGCCCACTGCCCAATGATTGCTGAGATGGGCTCCAGCACCCCCGCGACCGTACTGAGGATAAGCGGTGCAGCTAATGAGATGAGATGAGATGTGCCTCTTCTGCCTCCCCTGACTGCACGTCACTGCAATGAGGTATTTCAATGTAATGTTTCTTTTTTATACACCTCCTTCCACCAGAGGACTCTTTCCAGCTTTGGAAATGGGCACCGGTGTGTCCAACATCCACATACCTGTCCCCTCATTATACCGACCCTTTCCACTCCTGCGCCAGATTTGTTTTCTTTTGTCTCGGTTTTTTGTTTAGACATCTTGTTGGCAGTTCAGTGGCCACTTGTTAGTTTGCTATTTTGTTCCTTGTATTCTCCATTTTCAGTTTCGGTCTTGGATTTTGGTTTGGTCTTTGAAAGGTTTCATTCTGTTTGGACGGATTATTTAGTTTGTGATCCCTTGTTAGTTTGTTACTTTGTTCCTGGTTAGGTTAATAAATACCATCCTTATTTTGAGCCCAGTTTCTGCATTCTTCAACCCCAAAACGATTAAAATAATTCAGTTTAAAGGCTATACAAACTATTTAATCCTCCACAAGTTGTTTTGGCTGAGTACTTGATGGATAGCTTGATCCAAATCTGTTGCTACATTAATACGTTGTACAATTTGGGGCTTATTTCCTTATGGTAACGTTCTGTACCCTCTAAACCAAAACCCTCAGTCTATGCTAACAAGGAAGCATGCTAACCACTGATAAACATTCCACAGACTGTGGTGGAAAGTGAATTTGCAACCCCCCAAAAACAGTTGCTCTGTGTGATTTTGTCAAGCCAAGAAGGAATGCGTGTAAAGCAGTTCGGGCCTGAGGCGGCCTTTTTCAAGCTGCACGCCACTGGAGGGCACTGCCTGGTCTCAGTTGACACAAAACGCTCTTTGTTGTTGATGCTTTTTTTGCTGCAGACGAACCAGGGAGCTCAACAGGGGCAAAGTCAGGTCACCTAAGTTTGTGCACCACACCAGACATCACGCGTTAAGTGAGCTACAAACCCATTATATCACGAAAATTGTGAACTCACAGAAGTTAAGTATTTTATGTCCAAGCTATTGTTTGTTAGTCTTTACTGACTCATTGATGGTGTGATTTATGGACCACAGGAGTTTCCATATTTATGTTATGGTACAAAGAATGAATTTTCATGTCAATGTCCTCCGTCTACTTTTGTGTTAGAATACTGAAATGTGTCACTAGATATATTTGTAATTGTGTGAGTATTTGAATCAAGTTTTATTTAGTGGTGATTGAAGCTCTATGATTATTTAGATAATTCTTGTTTTATTTACCTTAACGCACAGGTGTCAAACAGGCGGCCCGCGGGCCAGGTCAGGCCCGCTAAGGGCAAGAGAAAAAAAGCTGCAGGTTGAAATATTTCAACTTGATGTTGCCAAAGCCAGGTGCCTCTGTGTCTCTCTTTTTCTCTTCCTTTGTTGCTCTTTGTCTGTGTCTTTTAACCTCTTTTGCTCTAACTTCCTTTTCTCTCTTTTCTCGTTCTCTCTTCATACCCTTCGCGCTTTCTTTTCTCTTCTTCTGTCTTTCTATTTCTCTTTGGATTTCTTTCTTTCTTCCTCTCCGTTTCTTTTCCCCCTCTCTCACGACTTTTTATTTTTTGTTTCTCACGCTCTCTCCCTCTCTCTCTTTTCCTTTCTTTGTCCTGCCCTCTCTCCTTTTCCCTCCCTCTTTCTCTCAATTCTTTATCTCTTTTCCTTTCTCTTTAATCTACTAGTGCAGCCCCCCGACAGAATTTTTGTTCTATCGTGTTAACGCCACAATATATTCATTTTCATTGGCATTATACATTGTGCTTGATGGTGTTTCAAACGTACAGTTGGGAGAGAGGCCTTGAGTCTGATCAAATCACCTGCAGCATTCATTTTGGAAGAAAGGACTGGTGTCAAGCTGGTGCCTTGAAAATGTTTCACTAACTTTTGTGTTCCGCCCAATTTCTATACAAATGACAGCCATTTTTAAGACGCACTCGTGAAACCGTTAGAGCCTTTCTTTGTCAAAACAAGCCCAAAATATTCTGTTTTATGTATTTTATTCTTTTACTGAAATAAAGACTTCAAACTGCTGACTCCAGTGCCTGTTTTTGCCCGTCTCGTGTTGCGAATTGGATGTTTTTTTGAGCACTTAGAGGGAGCAAAGGTCTGTCCTCCTCAAAATGTAATTTTGTTTGTTTTGCAATTGACGGTGGACCCAAACGCAGGAAGCGGAAAAAGGCAAAATGCTCAAAAACAGATGGCGTTTAACAACTAAATCATCAACAATTAGTAACAAGCAAACGATCAAAAACAACAATGAAACTGTCAAAAACATACCTCACAAATAGGACACAACTGGAAAATGGTGATGTAAAAAAAAACGAAGGTGGAATAAAAAATCAACTAACCCTTGTTGCTGTCCAAAATGTGCTTAAAGGGTTAGGCTGATTTGGGGCAGTGATTGGACACACTTGTACCAATTACAAACCGATTATGCGCCCTCTGGTAGACGGAGGTGCGCCAGACCGTAACAGGTGCTTTGGTTTTATTTATTGACGTCCTAAGTTCACTATTTTATTTATATTTCTTATTTCCCTCCACCCAAAATAATGACTTATGTAGCATCATGTGTCGTGTCAGTGAGTGCGGATTAAACTCTCTTTATGTTATTATTGCTTTTTAAAATTTATTTTCAAATTTTGGACTCCGGTTTTTTATCTTTTGTGAACCTCTTTGCACTTTAATCTTTTGCTTTTTATACATTACACATGTTTTTTGAGCAGTAGTTTTGAGCGCATTTCAGTAAAGCGTACCTGACCAATTGCCAAGCGACCAAAAAAGACCTGAGGGAATAACCAATCATGTGGGTTAATTTGTGAATTTCACATAATCAGTAGAATAAACCCTAAATGCTGATTGATTTTTACCTGCACACTTATGTTATTGATTTATTTATTTAAGGTAAAATGACGTAAGGATTTCAGTTCATCAGTCCAAGCAATATTTAAGATGAAGACTGAAAGGCAGTGTGTTTCTGTGGTGTCAAATACTTGAACTTGCTTGATAAATAGTGACATGAAAGAACACTCAGTGTGATGCTTCCTCTTGCAGCCATGTTTTGCTTGTTGTCTTTTCCCAGCTTTGGGCAATCAGTAAATGTCGAAATGCAACTGTTCTTCCCATTAAATTGTTGTACCAAAACCTTTGCTTAGTCTTAGTTAAAACGAGTCCTAAACATGTGAACACCTTCTGTCCTGAACAACAAATACAAATTGAGATTTCTGCACATCATCGTAGAAGTACCTTGCTCAAAGGCACCCAAGCCAAGTGGTGCAGCCTGTAGGCCTACATATGTGGGACCTGGTTATTTGTGTAGTGTGTAAACATGGCAGATTTTCACCTAATGGTAAGTACTGTATAATAAAATAAAACATGAGCTAGATAACGATTGTAAACTCATGTTTTGGTCGTGTCTTAAATCAATTGAATATCGGAAATAATTTTTTGGGGTTAATTTTCGATATTTTCGGAAAACATTGAGGATTCAAGACACACACAAACGCACACGTTATATATATACTGACAGAAAAAAAAGTAGAGGGATAGAGAGACAGAGCGAAAGAGTGAAAGAGGGAGAGAGAGGTAGAGAAAAAGAGTTAAAGTGAGAGTGAGAGTGAGCGAGACAAAGAGGGAGATAGAGAGCTAGTGAGGAAGAGAGAGATAGAGAGAGAGAGAGAAATAACGAGAAAGATGTAGAGAAAGAGAAAATAGAGAATGAGAGGTGGAGAAAGATAAAGAGAATGAGTCAGTCAGGGAGGGATAAAGAGAAAAGAAGAGAAAAGGAGTGATCAAGACAGAGTCAGAGGGAAAGAAAGAGAGTCAGAGAGAAAAAAGAGAGAGAAAAAGAGAGAAAGGGGAGAGTGAGAAAGAGAGAGAGACAGAGGGAGAAAGAGAGTGGAAAAAAGTGACGATTAAAGAAAAAGAGATAGAGAAAGAGAGAGAGAGAAGGAGAGAGAGAGAGTGAAAGAGAGAAACAGAGAAAGAAAGAGAGAGAGACAGAGAGAGTGTAAGAGAGAAACAGAGAAAGAGAGAGAGAGAGAGAGAGAGAGAGAGAGAGAGAGAGAGAGAGAGAGAGAGAGAGAGAGAGAGAGTGAGACAGAAACAGAGAGAGACAGAGACAGAGAGAGAGAAAGACAAAAAGAGACAGTTAAAGAAAAAGAGGAAGGGAGAGAAAGAAAGAGACAAAGAAAGACAAAGACAGACAGGTAAGAAAGAGAAGGAAAGAAGACAGAAAGAGAGAGAGAGAGAAAGACACACTTTAAAAAAGAGGGAACCAAAGAGAGGTATGGTGAGAGACTGATACAAAATAAGAGAGAAAGAGAGACAGGAAAAAACAAAATAGTTGAAAACAAGAAAGAGGGAAAGTGAGAAAAAGAGAGAGCAAGATAATGAATACAGCTCCATTTGTTTTGTGAGTGTCGCCTGGCTCTGGCGACATTAAGTAACTGTTGATTCAAAGTAATTTTTTCTCTCGTGCTTCTCAGCATCGTGACTGAGGCCGGGTTAAATCCCTTAGCGAAGACATTCTCCAAGACTGGCAAGCATCAATCAAAGGATTAAACCAAATGATTCAGCACCTCCCTCCTCCGTGTGCAGTGGTGGAACTGACGCCTGCTGAAGCTCGACCTTTATTGGCGGCGGGCAGACGTTCAAGTTCTCCTTCGAAGCTCCTCCCCGCTTGCGGCTTTTATGGTTCTGTTTACTAGCAGGAGCTTCCAGAGATCTTTATCCAGAGCGCCTTTGATTTGCCAGAACTCTCATCCCACATCCCATATGCAGCAGCAAAGACACAGGCCTTTCAAGATGCACAAATAGAAATCTGGTAGCCATTTCACAGTCAGGTTTCTTGCACCCCTCCTCCTACTGTAAACCCCTTCATTTTTACTCCTTTCTTGCTTGGTCTCAACATCCTCAGATATAATTACTGCAGCGTTTTGCAGATGTTCCTCTCCCCTTCTTTGGAATCTATAGAGCAAATGTGATAATGTGCCCGCAAAGGACAGCGTGCAGTTCAACTGAAAGCAGGTTCTTTCAACTCGAATCGAATGGCAAATTTTTGGTATGAAGAAAAAGGATACAACGCATATAGTCGTGGTTGGATGAGGAGTACTGGAATGTTTCTAATTACTGTGCTGCGAATGCAACATTCAGCTAACACCAACCGCTGTAGCAAGCCAAGCCTAAACAGCTTGTGCTGTGAACAAAACTGGAACCACAATACCAACTGGGTTCATACGGGTGCTTAAAATCCTGGAAAATGCTTGAATTTCAATGTTGTATTTTCTAAAGATTGAAAAGTTTTGCTGAAGTGATCGTAGAGGCTTGTTATTGTTGCCATGTTTCTCAACAAATCTGCTCAAAAAAGACGCAAACCTTGCTCTTTGGTGGCTTCACTTTGCCTTTGCATTTCTTCTTCCCTCCCTGATTAACGACAAGCTGGCATTAGTTTGTATGGCATTGTCCTAGGAAGCGTCATCAGCCCCTGTGGGAAAGGTGCATGCTACACCTAAACAGGGCACTATGAAATGTGTATTATTGCAAACTGTAATGGAAAGAACTTCCTGAGACTGAAAATGTAAGCTACATTTTACGAGTGAGTGAGAGGGAAACAGAGAGAGGTTG
This sequence comes from Urocampus carinirostris, assembly GCF_059441175.1. Lineage (NCBI taxonomy): Eukaryota > Metazoa > Chordata > Actinopteri > Syngnathiformes > Syngnathidae > Urocampus > Urocampus carinirostris. The sequence continues at coordinate 10,025,291 of NC_142363.1, forward strand.
AAACAGAAAAAAAGGAGGGATAAAGAGATAAAGAGAGAGAGAGAAGAGGAAGAGAGAGCTAAGAGAGAGTCAAAAAGAAATAAAGAGCGTCGAAAGGAAATAAAGAGAGACAGAGAAGTAGAGAGGGAGAGAAAGTGATGAAAAGAGAGAAAGAAAAAAGAGAGAAAAGGGGAAAGTGAGAAAGAGAGAGGGACAGAGAGGGAGAGATTTCTCTCAAAAACATTTTCGCGATTTACTCAAAATGTAAAAATCTTGACCAATACTCTGCAAAATTAAAGATCACCTATGTAAATCGGAGATTATTTGTGGCTCTTCAAAATGCATGACTCACACCAGATTACTGGTATTGGAGAAATTGGAAAATTTGCTTTTAAAGTCTTTAAAAAGTGCTTGAATGTGTCCATGGAAAAGGTGTACGAACCCTGTACTAAACGAGCTTTGCCACATGACCAATGTCAACAAAAACTTGGAGGGGCCATGGTACAGTTTTTTAAAGTTAGCTTATCCTTGTCACAGTGACACTTAAAGCAGATTATATCTTTGCCTTTTATTCTCATGCTGATGAAATTATACATTATAAATTAAGTATTAGATACCACACACAGAGTATGGAGGGAGAATCCTTCCCTATGCAGAAATAAATTTATCTAATTCTTATCTTATTAATCCCAATTTGTGTGTGTTTGTATGTGATTTATAAGCTCGGATATGGCCTAACTGATTTTCGTGAAAATTCACAAAATTGTGCTTAGGGCCCCCGCAAGTGTCTTTAGCTAAGTTTTATGTCCAATAATCAGCAAAACAAATTGATAAACATTTCCTTTCTTTTATTATGCTTCGATGTGTCTCTAACACCCTCTGGCGGCCAAATTGGGAACTGCTGCTACCTATCACGGACCTCTCCAAGCAGTCAAATCAATTTTTGTAGCGGTTTGGAAATCCCCCCTCCCTGCCAAAAAAAGACTACTTGAAAGCAGACTTTGCATATCTGTCAGGACCAGAACAGAGACAAAACCCTCTCGCGTAACGCTACTCACAGTTTTATTGGGGAGAAGGGAAAGGAGCGCACACACGATCCGGAGATCACTAGTCGCGGGCAGTAGGTTGCTCAGACGCGGAAGTTGGACTTCCGTGGCGAGCGATGGCGGTGTCGGGAAAGGAAAAAAGTCGAAAGCCAGGAGAGGAGAGGAGACGTGGTCGAGATCAAAAAACGGATTGTTATTCAGGGCGAGAGAACAGACGAGGTCGAGATGAAAGCAGGTCGTAGCGGGAGAAAACAGGAGCAAAAACACAGGACAGGCGAAAAAGGGCTTACCGTGTAAAAACGGAGGTTGGCAGACAGACTGACAAAAAGGGACTGACAGGACAGCACTTCAATACTGACAGGGAGCCAATCTGTCAAGAAGCTTCAGCTGGCGCCGACGGGCGGGGCCAATTGGGCGCCATGGCAACCGTGACAGAAGCTGGTGCCACACAGCGGGGGCCAATTGGGCGCCATGGCAACCGTGACAGAAGCTGGTGCCACACAGCGGGGGCCAATTGGGCGCCATGGCAACCGTGACAATATCATGGTTGCACCCGACTGATGCATGGTGATTTAAAGACAAAGCGGTCAATATCCTGCTTAGGGGGTCCAGAATCAAAATGCAGAAACAGACTGGTGCAGTTGTCTTTATTTCGGACAGGGTTCAGTACTCATGGAGTCAGGTAGAGGCAACAGTATCTACACCACCAGCGGCAGGCAAGGAGTCAATGATCCAGCAAGCAGCAATTGCGGAGGTCCAAGAATCCAGCAGGTGGTCGTGATCCAGAAGGCCAGGCAAGGGTTCTCACTGAGATAAACAAGACAGAGACAAGAAGGCTTAGGACGATACACTATAGGCAACGAACTAGCACCAAGCTGAGAAAACAGAGTGTCTCCATTGTTATTGTTATTGTATAGTGACTTGTTTACCTGACTGCCCATTTTGCACATCTGTTCAGCTGCTCCTCTTGCACTCTTTGCACTACTGTATAGTACTCATAGCTATAATTATTTAGTATATTATTTAGTATTTCAATACTCCAACTCAATACTACATATTTATATCTGTACATTCAAGGAAACTGTGCGGGTCAGATTTATCGACATTTCGTTCTGTATACATGTGTACAAGAATGACAATAAAGTATATCTGAATCTGAATCTGAATCTTAATCTAAATAGTGAAGAGAGAGGTGAGATTAGAGAGTCATCGGGACAAGTGACACCAGATGTGGGGTGGAAATTAAGGCCAGATGAGTGACCAAATAAGGCAAGGCAAGTAACAAAAGCTCGTCGGATAGTTAATCGAAATGGAGTCTGACTCGCCTTAGTAAGATTTAAGTAACGGTTTTGATGAATTGTGCAGGCGTATATTTTGCCATAAAAGATAACTTGAGCGTTATGCCAGAGTAAGCCTGACAAACATATTTGAACTAAGGGGCCGGTCACACAGCCGTTTGCGGCTGAATCACGGCCAGAAATTTCTGCCTGTGAGGCGGACGCTATTGGACGCTTTGAGATCGCCATACAGACGAGATATAGCAGTGCTTAACACGCAATCGGAAATACGCGCGCGGGTGGCAGCGCGATAAAGTTATGCGCTGCTCAATTCTTTAGAGCGCAGATACGCAGCCTTTCACGGGCGTATCGAGGCTGAACCGCGGCCAGAAATTTCTGGCCGTGAAGCAGACGCTGTTGGGCGCTGTTGGACGCTTTGAGACCGCCATATAGACGAGATACAGCAGTGCTTTACTCGCGGTCGGAAATTCACACGCGGTTGGCCGCGGGAAAAAGTTTTGAGCTGCTTAAAACTTTGAGCACGTGTTAACCGCGGGCGGCACACAAGGTAATGACGCGGAAATGACGCGGAACGACGTGCTCTGGCCGCGGCCAGGGCGTGGTTACACATGGGTAGGACGGGAAATTTCAGTGGGTAATCGTGGGTGGAGCATGGTAATAGCATGTTCTGCGCCTGTATCGCGGTGTTATTACGTGAAATTAGCGTGTTACGCGTGTGACGGTCAAACGCCTTTCTCCGCGTATATACAGCGCGATTTGCCGAGCACACGTCAGTTGTGCTCGAGACGTCAAGGGGGTGAACATGGATCCCCGTCAGCGTAGTGACCTCGTCTTAATCCATTTTTATTTCTTGACATTTCTTTTCATTTCATAACAAGATAATAAAATAAAAATGAAAAACTATTACAATAATAACATATTGGCTTCTTCGGTGCCATAGCTTGAAATCTTGATCTTCACGGGACTGTGTCTTGAGCGGTTATGATTTCTACAGCCCGGTGTTATGCCGAGAAATGGATACCTGCCGAGATTTGCATCCCCTCGCTACTACAACCACTTTTACCTCGTTTTATCTCACTTTTATATCCCTTTTAGGGAATGTAATGGCGAACATATAACCAAAACCACTTCGTCTTGCATTTGTTGGGAATGTAATACAACTTAAACCATTCCGTCTTTGTTTTTGTTGTGAACGTAATCGAACGGTAATGCACACCGTATATAAAATCCTCCCCCCCTCGCGTGAACGCGCACTCTGCTGCGCTTCCAACAAAAGCGATCGTATTCTATATAAAACGCTTATTAAAACAATAAAGCGAGCTAATTATAACAATTGGGAGATCCTAGTCTATATAACACGTTTATTTAAACAATAAAGTGCGATCGTATTCTACAAAATGCGTTTGTTAACGCGGATGAAAAAGTCACCAACGTCAATGCACGCTTCCGACAAAAGCGATCGCAGCAGAATGCGCGTTCACGCAAGGGGGGAGTGGGGGGGGGGGGGGGGGGGGGTCTGCGTAGGAGTCGGATTTGGGCACAACACCGGCTCGGGAGCTTTTATACCCGTGGTCCACACGAGAAAATGACGCGGAAATGACGCGATGAGGAAGCGGAACAGTCGCCGGCGTCTGTTTTGCGGGCATACCACCGATGAACAGCGGGTTGGCCAATTTTGCGCATTTTCCATCGCGGGCAACCACGGGCAAAAAAAAACCCCAAAACTTTAGCCGTGATTCAGCCGCAAACGGCTGTGTGACCGGCCCCTAAGATGCATCCAGTTCAAAGAAAAAAAAAACTCAGTTGTTGTCAAAACGTTAAAAACGACAAACGTCAGTTGTTAAAACAATTTTATATCAAACTGTTGAGATTCGCGAAGTACTTTTGTTACAGACTTTTAATTAACTTCACAAAATGCACATATTTTATTATAGAAATAATTAATATCAGATTATTTGACTAATAGTTTAAGAAGTCATCAACTAGTCGATTATTCAAATAGTCGTTAGTTAGGGTTATTGTCACTCCCAATTAGAGTTTGATGGCCGTCTCTAAGGTATATTTAATAGCGTTTTAAAGTCACGACGAAAAGACTTAACATTTTGAACGATTAATAGGTTAATTTGTTCATTTTTTCTTTCCCCATTACTTTTGAAATAATTTTATTTACTGGTTTTTACAATATTGTAAACTTATATAAACCATTAAAGTTGATTAAAGTATCCAAGGACAAACAGCTAAAAACTAAATAAGGTGAGAAAAATGTTTTTCTAAATCGTAAAATACATGAGCACATACTTTTCGAGAGAGGTGCTTTGGCTGTTGGGCGAGTGGGTGAGGAAGCCGAGGTTAGCGAGTCTCTTTAACGGTTTCCGGAGACTTTTTTTTTTTCAAACTGAAACATACAAGCCCTCCATTGCGAAACCCCCTTTGTGGTTTCCTTCCTTACCTTCTTGGCCTCTTAACATAAATGCCACCACCCTCTTTTATATTACTGCACCTTAAATTGACTTTCCTTTCTTGATTTTGAGATGGATTTTTTTGTGTTTGTCTTATGAAAGAGATGACCCTTATTCACATCTGACTGTGGCATTGGCTTCACTCTTAAAGGGACAGTGAGTATGAGTTGCCAGTTAGATGTCGCTCTATTGTGCCGTGCAAGTGAATATGACACTAACTACGGAGACTCAAAGTGACCAAATTGCACCAGATTTCTTTGCCTAGTCGTTCGTGCAATTTATTTTCCTCTTTTGGGAACCCTTAGCAGCAAGATGTCAGAAAATGATAATTTTCCTGTTTTATTCCACAATTTTATGAATTAAAGACCGGATCCTCTCCGCTTTACATGATACTGTGTCGCCAACATGTGGCTGTTTTGGAAAACTGCATTTACCTCCCGGTTCTGTTCTACAGACATCAATCGTTTTTGAAAAAGTGCCAGGGAGTGCAAAAGACCAACATGTGGCCACTGTGCAGGCTTAGCATGTGAAGAGGTCCAGGTTTGTTGGCAATCGAAAGCAGGTTTCTGTGTTCACCCAATCAAAATGCAGAACACAATGCATAATGAAAGTCCGCACAGCAGTAAACTTGAGATAACCCAAGTGTGAAGTAGAGCAGTGTCTCTATAAATACACATTTCCTCGACAAACAAGTATTTAAAATAATATATGTTTATACAAGTGTTCATATATTTTTCTGGGGTATGTAAATTGGATGCATATCAACGCCTCCTCATGTATTTAACGAGGAGGCGTTGGATAAATCACTGTCCCTGTATGTGAATGCAGCCATAAGGTCTTGATTCAAGCCACATTATGATAAAAGTTTGCTCAATAATAGTCAGAATAATAGTAGTAGTAAAAATAATAATAATAATTGTAATACTAAAAATCACTATTTGAGTCCAAGTTTAATTCGAGCAGCTGTTTTCTTTAAAACCCCTTTAAAGATGTAGTCTTCTTTATCACAAATGTAGTCTCTTCAAAAAATGTGCCAAATATTTTTTAGGGTATTTTTCTTAAATATATTTTTTGTATTTTTTTTTACCCACAGCACCTAACCTAGTAAATCTAAAAAGACAAAAATTCGGTCAAGCGACTTTTGTCAAGTAAAACTATTCCAATGTATAAAAACAACCCATGAAATACATGGTCATGCTGTCTTTAGCCTAAAAATATTTTTCTATATATTTATTACAACTTAAATAACTGGTTTATATTGGAGGGCACGGTGAACAAAAACTGATAAATATATTATCATTATACTATTTATTTCATCCAGGCTGAAAGTGACAGTGATAGCCAAAACTCACGAGGTGTAAGTTTTCTATTTATTAAAATTAGTTTTTTCTAAAAAAAAAAAAAAAACTAAAAACGTAATGAAATAAGTCGATAGTATTAATCATCACGCTACGAAGCAAATATGTATATATATTAAGGTCTACACCCACTTTTGATTGGTGGGATATAATATTGTTGTTGTCTGTAAGAGTAAATGAAGATAATTTCATAATATTAGAAAAACAATAACAACAGAATATTTTGCCGAAAAGGGACTGGAGGAAACAATTGATTTGATCCTACCCCCATGCCCTATAGCGAACAAAACCTTTCTCTTTATAATTTTCAAAATTTTGACATATTTTGATGTATCTCTTTAAGCATTTTATATGTACTTATTATACTGCATTATTGTGACGTATAACAACTAAACATCTTGTGTGCTCCATAGTCATTCTACGAAAATGTTCTGCGACAATAAACATCCTGGATGTTGCAGAGGACAAAAAAAAGAAATATCAAATATAAATGTATGGTGGTTGAAAATTATATCTCAACCATGAACTAATCGATTTAGTGGCTTGCGAAACTATTTGGCCCCTTGAACTTTGTGAACTTTTGCCACATTTCAGACTGCAAACATAAAAATATAAAACTGTAATTTCTTGTGAAGAATCAACAATAAGTGGGACAGAATCATGAGGTGGAGCACACATTTTTGGCAATTTTAAACCTTTATAAAAGTAAATGGAAAGGAGACCAATAGGAAGGCTGCGATTGACGTGGAGGGATGGTGTTAGTGCACTGCAGGAAAGAGGTCTAAATCTAGTGAAAGCTAGAGCTATTGTTGCTGATAGGAATGAGTGGAGAGGTGTTGTTAAAGGATAGTGGGATGTTTGGACGCGTTTTAAAGAATGGGCAGGGCACCTGTATGATGCGGCAGGGGTAAACCGATGAAAGCTGTCGGGCTGCTGTTGAACAAAAGAGTGTGTTGTGTCACCATGACCCGAGTGACAGGGCCGCTTTCTTGTGTCCCGTTTCATCTGGAGGGATGAAAGCATGACCAACTTTGGTGCCGAGGTGCCTAACTTGTTTGGCCATTACCCAAAATTGTTTGTGTGTGTTTTTTGCTATATTCTTCCATTTTTTATTTTCTTTGTTATTGTATGTGTTTGTCTTGCTGTCGGTCACCCCTCTTGAGGGATATGACCAATGTCAATAGATAGATAGAAACATTTTTAACAAATAAAAAACGAACAAGTGGGTGTGCAAAATGATTCAGCCCCATTGAGTTAATACTTTGGAGCGCCAGGTTTTGCTGCGATTACAGCTACAAGTCGCTTGTGGTATGTCTCTATCAGTTTATCACATCGAGAAACTGATATTTTTTCCCATTCCTCCTTGCAAAACAGCTCGAGCTCAGTGAGGTTGGATGGAACGCGATTGTGAACAGCAGTTTTCAGTTCTTTCTACAGATTCTCAATTGGATTACGGTCTGGACTTTGAGTTGGCCATTCTAACCCCTTGATATGTTTTTTTTGGTGAACCATTCCATTTTAGCTTTTGCTTTATGTTTTGGATCATTGTCTTGTTGGAGGACAAATCTCCGTCCTAGTCTCAGGTCTTTTGCGGACTCCATCAGGTTTTCTTTCAAAATGGTCCTGTATTTGGCTCCATCCATCTTCCCATCAATTTTAACAATCTTCCCTATCCCTGCTGAAGAAAACAGGCTCAAACCATGATGCTGCCACCACCATGTTTGACTGTGGGGATGGTGTGTTGAGGGTGGTGAGCTGTGCTGCTTTTACGCCAAACATAACGTCTCGCATTGTTGCCAAAAGGCTCGATTTTGGTCTCATCTGACCAGAGCACCTTCTTTCCACATGTTTGGTGTGTCTCCCAGGTGGCTTGTGGCAAACTATAAATGGACATCTTTAAGAAATGGCTTCTTTCTTGCCACTTTTCCATAAAGGCCAGATTGGTGCAGTATACGACTGATTGTTGTCCTCTGGACAGATTCTCCCACCTCAGCTGTAGACCTCTGCAATTCATCCAGAGTGATCATGGGCCTCTTGGCTGCATCTCTGATCAGTTTTCTCCTTGTATGAGCTGAAAGTTTAGGGGGACGGCCCGATCTTGGTAGATTTGCAGTGGTCTGATACTCCTTCCATTTCAATCTAATTGCCTGCACAGTGCTCTTTGGGATGTTTAAAGCTTGGGAAATCTTTTTGTATCCAAATCTAGCTTTTAACTTCTCCACAACAGTATCTTGGACCTACCTGGTATGTTCCTCGTTTTTTATAATGCTCTGTGCACTTTAAACAGACCTCTGAGACTATCACAGTGCAAGTACATTTATACAGAGACTTGATTACATACAGGTGGATTCAATTTGTCATCTTTAGTCACTTAGATCAACATTGAATTATTCAGAGAACCTCACTGAACTTCTGGACAGAGTTTACAGTTTACATTACAGTTTTATATCTTTATGTTTTAAGTCTGAAATGTAGCAAAAAGTCACAAAGTTCAAGGGGGGCAAATAGTTTTGCAAGCCACTGCATACATATCCATCAATCCATTATCTGCTCCACTTATCCTCAGTAGGGTCACGGGGGTGCTGGAGCCCCTCCCAGCTATCTTCGGGCAGTGGGCAGGGGACACCCTGAACTGGTTGCCAGCCAGTCGCAGGGCACACAGAGACACACAACTCACTCAGTCATTCACACCTAGGGACAATTTGGACCGGCCAATTAACCTGACATGCATGTTTTTGGAACGTGGGGGGGAAACCGGAGTCCCCGGAGGAAAACCACGCAAGCACGGGGAGAACATGCAAACTCCACACAGGAGGTAGTGATGTACTGTGTCTCTTATTTGCACTTGTCCTAATGCACCTCCAGGGGCCGATGATGTTCACATGGCAACGCCATGCAATCCCAGCTGCCGTGTCGTGCTGACTTTCGTATTTTCTTACTTATTACTTTTCTTCATTTAATGCGTGGTATGTCGAGTCAGACTGCAGAGAAACACTACAAGTATTTCAAGCATTTTCAAGCACTCCACCCATAACTCAAGAATATTCCTGATCTTGAAAACACGACATTAAAATTGAAACATTTCCCTGGATTTCAAGCACCTATACGAATCCTGCTCAGAAAAAAACTGCAATAATAAACATTACCATGTAACACAGCAAGCTTTGGTAAAATTGCAGAGAAATGGAACACATTGATAAGAGTTGAGGATTTGCCATGTCCAGATATGCATCCAATTTACATACCCCAGGCGAAAGACGGCCTACTGTCGCCATCAAAACATTACATAAGAGCTTTGTGGCGGTGGGCTGGGATGCCTGGCTGCCATCCAGCAGCTTCTGTGGGCAGCTCGCTGGTTTCTCTCTGTACGTGATCCAGAATATTAAGGGAAATGCAAGCTGCCACAGACTCCTTGACTGTGGTTTACCATCAGACGGAGTAAATGTATGTGTTCCAGTTTCACGCTCTTTGTCCTGGTCTTGACATCAGGATTGTATGCATTTGTATATGTTTGTGGAATGGAAATTGTGTTCTGCAGTTGCTTTACAAAGGAACGCATTCCTAGAACGCAATCCTTGGTAACAAGTACTGTAAGGTGTCATCGATAACCTTTTGTCATTCTATTATCGTTTCTAGATTCAAGATTGTCTGCGTTGTCATTAACATAAAATGCAGATGAGATTTTCTTTACAACCACAGTATACATTTGGTGCCTCACAATGTTACTCCACTACTTTCTACATATCCCATGATTTATGTGTATCCGTCACAAATTGAAGGTGATGAACAGGAACTAGAGGCAGGGGTACTAAAAGCAAAGATGGCATTTATTAACAAAACTAGGACCAAAGTACCAAACAGACAAGCATCTAACAAAATACCCAAACAAGAAATCAGAAACAAAAAACAAACATGGAACTGAAAAAAAAAATACAAGGAGTAAAGTAACAAACTAACCAGAAACAAAACAAACTAACTTGGTGTTGTGGAAATGAAAATGACAATGACCCTACAAGTATGGTGTGTCATGTATATAGGCTATGTGTGTGGAGTTGGACACACCTGTGCCTAGTTCCAAAACCGACTGGGGCCCTCTGGTGGAGGGAGGCTTACACT